>NW_028258301.1:7565000-7865000 GCF_053883595.1 Heterocephalus glaber
GATGTTTTATACGTAGGAAGCTCTGCTAATTCCTGGTCTGCAAGGGGATTGTGTAATTTTTTTTTTCACAGGCTAACCAGAAGGAGCTTTATTTTCAGAGAGGCAGTTGCGGCCAGGTCCTGGAATGGAAACTTCTGAGGGAAGGGGCTGTGACTTGTTCTGTCTCTATATCTAATACCCTGCACTGGAGAAACACTCAGTAGGCGTTGGTGATTTGTGAATGTACAAAGTATCATAGTTGGCAAAACCCCAATCCCTAGTATCCGACAGGAGACTGGAGGGCTCCTCAGCCGCCTTGTTTCCGCCCGGCCCAGCCCGGTCCGGCCCGCTGCGCGCGCTTGCCTTCTGTCATCTGTCGTTCGGCATTCGTCCCTTCTCAGCGTGTCTGACCCGCGCATCCCATCGATCCGTTCGGCTATCCCGCGCCTGCGCCTTTGGGCTGTCAGTCTGAGGCGGCGTGGAGGGCGCTGGGAGCTTGGCGACCCGCAGGGAGCTGAGGTGAAGCTGTGGCTTCTGTCTGGCAGGCCGCGCGCGAGCTGGCTGATTCAGGTGAGCAGCGCGGTGGGCGCTGGAGGGCCCTCTGCTACTGAGGGAGGCGAGCTCGCAGAGTTGGGCCGAGGTGGACCCTAGAGAATAAGCGAGGATGCTGAACCCTGAAGTTGCCAGCTCGAGTCCCTGCTCTACCCGGCCGTGGGAGCCCAAGCGTCCGAATTGGAAGGGAAACTGGGAAGAATCGATCTGACTACCCTGTGCAGCAGATGGAGAAATTTGAGTTTCGGGGAGGGGAGGTTCTTCTCGAAGTCAGAGCCATTGAGCACCAAACTTGGCACCAGACGCCTTTAGCACGGTGCCCGCACTCTTCCCACCCCTCACTTCTTCACTCATTTATCAAATCTACCTTTAGTTGTTTGGCCATAAAGCAGTGAAATAACAAGGAGAAACACAATTAGGTGCCTTCTTTCAGGCGTCCTCAGTGAGACGCCGTGGTTAGGTTTACCTATTTACAACTGGACAAGGGACTGAGTGCCGCGAGGCACTTAGGAGAACCATGAGCACCTCTCTGAAGCTTGGAAGCCTAGCTCATTGCTTTGATTCGCATCACCCAGAGTCATGGCATTAACATTGACACGTTTGACAGTCTGTCTGGTATCATGGTTAGTTACGTTCATAACAATTCTTGCTTCCTAGGTTGCCTTCTTCACCTAGAGACTCATTTAGGCAGGAACCTCAGACCCTAGCCACCTGGGTTCTGATGGCTCTCTGGACATCTTTGAGCTTGATTCTTTCATGGGCTGTTGGGAGATTCACAGATTCTCATTCCACAAACACCGAGTACATCACATCTGACTAGGAGTATAGTGATGATAGCATATAGCCTCTGCCTTCAGTGGGCATTGAGAATCACACTTAGACATTTAAACATGTATATGCAACATGATAAATGGAAGCACATAGGGAAAAGGAGTCCATCCTGCAGAAATGTGGGAAGAGCTAGGAAAGGTTTGGTAGCCAAGATGATTTTGGGGGGCCATATTGAGGGATTGATTGAACCCAGGATCTTCACAACGAGCTGCATCCCCAGTCCTTTTGAAATTTTGCACACACACACACACACACACACACACACACAGTATTTTGAGACAGGGTTTTGCTGAGTTGCTAAATTGCTCAGGCTGAGGTTGAACTTGATCCTCCTGCCTCCGTGTCCCAGAGTGCTGGTATTACAGGAATGGGCCACCATACCTAGTGGCAAGATGATTCTTGAGCTGAGTCTTAAAGTTTAATAATTGATTACTAGGCACAGGAGAAAGGCAACCTAGGAATCAAGGATAGTGTACAGCTGGGCATGGTATATGCACCTATACTTCCAGCTACTTCAAATGCTGAGGCAGGAGGATCACTGGAGCACAGGAGTTTGAGGTTATAGTGCGCTATGCCCAGAGGCTGTCTGTGCTAAATTCAACGTGGATATGGTGCTCCCAAGGAGCAAGTTACCACCATGCTGCATGTGCTGATCAGTGGGGTCATGGCTATGAATAGCCACTGCACTTCAGCCTGGGCAACTCTGTGAAACTCTTATTCTCTTTTTTTATTTATTTTTTTACAAGCAAGCCATGTAGTCCATGCTAGCCATGAACTTACTGTGTAGCCCAAGCTGGCCTTGAACTTGCAGTCCCCTGCCTCAGCCTTCCAGGTGCTGGAATTACAGGTGTGCACCACTATGCACTCACCTTCAAGACCCTGTCTTTAAAAAAAAAGTGTAACAATCAGAATTATGAAACAACATGGTTCCATTAGAATAGAAGGCTTTCCATGATCCAGCTTCTGTCTAATAATATTAAACATTTATATAGTGCTTATGAGGGGATGGATATTATTTTGTGGGCTTTATTAGAATAGCTCTGTGTTTGTGTGTGTGTGTGTGTGTGTGCATGCATGTGTGCATGCCTGCACATGCTAGGCAAGTGTACTACCACTGAGCTACTCCCCAGCCCTCATTTAGTCTTAACAACTCAATGAAGTAGAAACTATAATTATTCCTCTTATAAAATGAAAAAAATTGAGATATAAAAAAGTTATGTAACTTGCCCTAGTTCACATAGCCAATAAATGATAGAGTTAGAATTCATGCCCAGGCAGCCTGGCTTCAGAATCTCTGAGTTTAACCACCAGGCTACCTTCCTAAAAACTAAGGGTGTTGAGTTTTAAATGTCAGGCTTCTGGTAAAACCACCTGTGAGAGGTGGAGCCAGAACTCAGACTCAGTCTTTTAACTCTTACGGGTCCAGTGCTCTTTTCATATAACATCAAATGTGATAGGAGTTAAATAATGCCAAAGTGAAGGTTAAATTCCAATCCAAGGCAGTTCTTGCTGAAATTGAAGTGACCATACCCTTAAATTTTGAAAGTTATACAAGAACTCTCACTTTGTACCTTGAGTATACTGGGTGTTACGTGCTGTAGTTTGTTTGTTTGTTTTGAGCAGGGTCTTACCATGTAGTTCAAGCTGGCCTTGAACTCACTATGCAGCCCAGGTTGACCTTGTTGTCGGGATCCTTCTGCCTCAGCTTTGGAGTATTGAGATTATAGAAATGTGCCTCCACACTTGGCTGAGTGCTGTAGTTTAAATATTGATGTGTGATGACCAGGATCAATTATTATTATGGAAAAGGTGCAACAGTATTTGCCAATTTGGTGTTAGATTTTCCTCTGACGGATGTATTAAAATGACCCCATCATTTGTTGTAAATCAAAGAAGAGTAGGGGCGGAGATTTAGCTGAGTGGTTATGGTGCCTGCCTCAGAAGCACAAGGTTCCGAGTTCGATCCTCCCCAAAAAGAAGAGTGCTTTCAGTTTAAATCAGTAAGGATTTATGACCTTTTACTGTGCCTCTGTTCTGTGGTAGCTGCTGTAAAGAGATTCTTTTTAAGTTCAAATATGTTCTTTTACTACCTTGGTTTGAAAAAAGGAATTAATAATTTGGACTGTTTCTGTAATTGGGTTCTGCAAATCCTAGGTTTAGATATAAACTTACATTTGTGTTTATAGTGATATCTTTCACAGTTAGGGATAACGGGAAGACTAGAGCAGATGGCTGAATCATTGGAGGAATCTTAAGTCAATTTTATACTTTTCAGAAGCCTAATATCCTTGTTTCTGCTATTAGTCAATTTTTTAATGTTTTTAAGGAATAAGAATTCCCACATTAGAAATCCACTTGGTAAGCTCTTACTTCTTCACAATGAGTTTGAGCATTATCTTCCTGTAGAACTGTTCTGTTTCCTAGCAAGACCTAGGTGTTTTCTTTGGCCTACACCCAATGTATCTTGGATATATCACTGACATGACACTAATGATAGTACTGTATACTTAATCATTGAATTTGTCTTCTCTTAATAGTGAACAACTCAAGGGCAAGGGCCAAGTTTTTTTTCACTTATATCCCCCCCTACTTTTACTAAGGATGGATCTGAGAGTCTGTGTTGGTCAGAGAATGTGGTAAAGATGTTTATGCTGCAGCAAAGGAGTTTTTCTTACCTTGGTAACTAAAATTGGAAGTGCTGCATCTGATATAATTGGGTTTAGTAATATAAATAAAAATGGGTTAGCACTGTGTCTTTTGATTTTTATTACATCTTTTTCCCTGTTAATTGTTTTCTGTATTTCCAGTTTATAAAAATGGAATTTCAAGCAGTAGTGATGGCAGTTGGTGGGGGATCTCGGATGACAGACCTGACTTCCAGCATTCCCAAACCTTTGCTTCCAGTTGGGAACAAACCTTTAATTTGGTACCCATTGAACCTGCTTGAGCGTGTTGGATTTGAAGGTGAGCTATGACAATGAGATGTGCTCATAAAACTTTTAGGGTGTTTGATCCCAGTAATTTGTAAGCATTATGAGAGTAAAACAGGATGAATGTGAGGGGACTGGCATCTTTAAATTAGCATATAGACTAAATTAGGAACATGGGAGTACTCTGTCACTATGTGAAGATAAGGGTTGATTGAGAAGAAAGGGTTGAGAAGATATTGCTAGTGCTGTTATAAAGCTGATCTCCATAATAATACAAGATGAACTTTATAAGGATATTAGAAACAACAGATTGGGAATCTAAGTGTCTCATAATTGATACTTGCTGAGAATGTACTATGTGCTAGATAATATATTAAGCATGGTATTACAGAATTGAAAAAACAGGTCAGGTCTTGACGTCCAAACCTTAAAGTCTAGTGGGAAGAGTTCTCTAGTTTTTGTTTGAGTGGCTAAACAGATGATGTTGCTATTAAGTAGGAAAAGAAATATGGAACAAGGGAAAGGTTTGAATAAAGATAATGAGCTTAGCTTTGGCCCATTGAGTTTGAAGTGTCTTATAGTTAGGTAGAGTAAATGAGAATACCAGCTAGATTTAACAGATGATGGTGCCAGATCCTGGGGCCTAGTGTTCTGATCTAGTGTTCATTCCACTGATAGTTGCCTTCCTGAAACAGACCTATAATCATTTCTGTGCAGTAGTCTAATGATATTGTTGTCAAGAGACATGTTTTTTTATTTTTTTGAGATGGTCTCACTATGAGTTCAGGCTAGCCTTGAACTCATTATTTGGCCCAGGCTGGCCTCAAATTTGCAGCAATCGTCCTGCCTCACCCTCCTGAGTGCTGGGATTATAGATGTGCGCCACCATGCCTGACCAAGATAGATATAGATATAGATATAGATATATAGATATATAGATATGTAGATTTTTTTTGGTACCGGGGATCAAACTCGGGTCCTTGCACTTGCAAGGCAGGCAGTGGAACCACTGAGCTAAATCCCCAGCCCTAAGAGATATATTTTTGAACTTTTCTTTTTAGAGCTTAATCTCACAGGTGAAGGAGATTGTGACATGCCTTAATACACTTTAATATATCTCATTTTGCTTTAGTAATTCTTCATGGATTTGTCATCTGTAACTCCTACTTTTACGATATCTGAAGTTCATACTTGGGAATTGCCTTTTGTGGTATATTTAATATGTACTATATGGAAATTTTTTTCTCACTGGGGCTCACTCAGAATTGGGGGGGCTCCTAAATGTTGGACTCTGAAGTTTAATAGCTAAGCTTGTGTTTTTCATACTTATTGTTGATGGTTTTGTAGGGGAAGTTAGCTTTTGTCTCCTTCTACACAGAAGAATTTTTGGTATTTTGAGATAGGGTCTTGCTATGTAGCCTGAGTTACCCTCAGATTTATGGTAATCTTCATGTCTCAGCTTCCCAAGTCCTGAGATTACAGGTATGTAACACAACACCTGGCTCAGGCAGAAGAATCCTGATCTAGTTAGCACATTGGACTATATTTGCAATTACTGCCTTTACTTTATCTGCTGTACTTACAGTGTCCTCTCCAACCTGTGGAAATCTCACCTTCTCTTCAAAATCCCAAACAGCGTTAATCACTGTGTCCTCTCTGCTTCCATCCTGCTTCATTTCTCTATCTTAGCGCCTCTCAAAGACTGTTTTATACTATAGTTAGTAGCATGAGAGACTGTGATC
Organism: Heterocephalus glaber; assembly: GCF_053883595.1. Taxonomy (NCBI): domain Eukaryota; kingdom Metazoa; phylum Chordata; class Mammalia; order Rodentia; family Bathyergidae; genus Heterocephalus; species Heterocephalus glaber. The sequence goes on from NW_028258301.1 coordinate 7,571,035, forward strand.
TTCCTAAGAGCAGGGACTGTACCCAATTAATCTTTGTAATATCAGCATTTTACATATAGTATGTACTAGAGAAATTTTTGTCAAATTCCAGTGCATGCCCTGGTTCTATGAAGTCTTCCTTAGTTAATCATTTCCATGTCTAATATCTCTATGTTATATATCTTGAAAATAGAAACCATATTGAATTCTTTTCTGAATTCTCAGTGATTATTTTTCCTTTATATGTTACATATATTAGTATTTGTTGGATGAATTAGTGACTAAATTAGAGAGAGGAAGGAAGAAGGAAGGAAGGAAGGAATGAAAGTTAAATGATTTGAAAGAGAAAAAGGAAAAAGAGAAGAGAAAGTAGAAAAGAAAAAGTGACTGCAGGGAAAGGGAGGGATAATTGTGATCTGGAGCACAATCATGGAACAAGTGGGAATTCTTAAAGAGATGCTAAAATCAGAATTTAGATTCAGTGACATTATTTCACTGGAGAGCCATGGCAAAACCCCAGGTTTTGTGACTTTAGTTGATGGCTAAATGGATAAGATAAAAATGTTATTGGAAATTTGCTTTGTTTAGGTTCCTTGAGTCCACAGTGAAACAGTAGTTGCTGCTTGATAGGAAAGAGTGATAACCCTTTTGTTCATACTGAGTGAAGACTTAAAATGTGATCCCAGGGCCAGGGATTTAGCTCAGTGGTTCCAGCACCTGCCTTGCAAGCGCAAGATTCCGAGTTTGATCCCCAGTACCAAAAGTAAATAAATAAAATAAAATGTGATCCCATTTGTATGTTTTGTGGAATGGCCTTATGAATTCTTTACATCCACAAAAAAGTGTTGTATAAAGTATTAGTGTAGAGGCTAATTCTATAGACCTGAGTTTTCCTTGTACCATTGATTTACTAGTTGTGTCATCCTGAGTAAAGATAGTGTCTTTTGGTCCAAAATTCATTATTTTAACATCTAATTTATTTATTTTTATTTTTATAACTACATATTTACAGTACATAATAATCACATTTGTCATGGGGAGTTAGTTCATGTACATGATACATCCTAATTCATGTTTTCATCCCTTCCCCTCCTCTGTTTCCTCCCTCCTACTATCTTTCAGTCCCCTTACCTTTGCAAGAGATCTATCTCCCTATTTCCTATTACCTATCTTATTTTGTTCTTTTTGTATATTTCAGGCTTTTCATATAAGAGAAACCATGCACTGTTTAAACTTATACATCTCATTTATTTTACTTAACATTATGGTCTCAAGGTGCATCCATTTTCTAACAAATGACTCAAATTTATCCTTCTTTATGGCCGAGTAATACTCCATTATGTATAAATGCATTTTTATCCATTTTCTTTATCCATTCATCTGTTGATGAACAGCTAGGCCACTTCTGCAGTGATCTGCACAGCGTAGGCTCCGAAGCCAGGGAGAGTGGTGGGAGATGAAGAAAATTGAAGAATAACAAGAAAGATACATACCAAGATTATGCTTGAAAGCTGGGGCCAGGTAGAACCATAAACTGATGGGCTAATGGCCACCTAGAGTCCAGCATGCTCTTTATTTATAGTGTAAGACAAATAACAGACAAGGCAGAGTGACTCGTGTTACATGGCCTACGTGATATAGGCTGAATGCAGCATGATTGTCTCATGTTAGGGGCATGCACAGGAAGGGAACAAGGAAGAAGGATACATAACGTAACTGTCTCCTGGGGCTGTGCCATCCAGGATCTACAATCCAGGGTCTACTATCTAGTCTATGGAGGAGAAAGGGAGTAGGGATAAGGCAAAAGGCCATCTTCAGGCTCAGCCTGCAGCACACTTCTATGATTTAGCTATTATGAGTTGTGCTGCTGTAAACATGAGTTATTTAAACATGTGTGTTGGATTTATTTCACTTAAGAGTATAGTCTCAAGGTGCATCTATTTAACTCTGAATGTCTAGGGCCGGGGATTTAGCTCAGTGGCACCGCACCTGCCTCGCAAGTGAAACATCCTGAGTTCGATCCCCGGTACCAAAAAACAAACAAACTATAAATGTCTCAAGCTCATACTTCTTTATGGCAGAGTAGTAATCCATTGTATAAGAAAAAACCACATCTTCTTTATCCATTCATTGGTTGATGGGCATTTGGGCTGTTTCTAAGATTTAGCTATTACAAATTGTCCTGCTATAAACATGGGTGTGCATATGTCACTGTGGTAGGATGCTTTTAATTCTTTTGGGAAGGTACCAAGAAGGGAATAGCTGGGTCGAATGGAACCTCCAGTTTTAGTTCTTTGAGGAATCTTCACACTGATTTCCACCGTGGTTGCACCAGTCTATACTCCTCTCAACAGTGGAGAAGGGTTCCTTTGGATTTTTTTTTTTTTTTGGTATCAGGGATCGAACACAGGACCTTGCGCTTTTGGGGCAGGTGCGGTGCCCCTGAGCTAAATCCCTGGTCCAAGAAGGGTTCCTTTCTCCCCACAGCCTCTCTGTCATTTGTTACTGGTTGATTTCTTTTCTTTTTTTGGTACCGGGGGTCGAACTTGGGACCTTGCGCTTGCAACGCAGGCACTGGAACCACTGAGCTACATCCCTGGCACTGGTTGATCTTTTGCTAACAGCCATTCTTTCTGAAGTGAAATGGGATCTCAGCATTGTTTTAATTTGTATCTCTCAAATGACCAGCGATGTTGAACACTTTTTCATACATTTATTTGCTATTTCTAATTCTTCATCTGAAAAGTGTCTTTTCATTGCAGATTCCCATGTTTGGATTGGTTCTTTAAATTTGAGGGGTATTATATTTTTGAGTTCTTTGTATATTCTAGATATTAGTCCTTTGAGGAAGAGCTGGCAAAAATTTTTTCCCACGCCGTGGGTTGTCTTTTCACTCTGTTGGTGGTTTCTCTTGCTGTGCAAAAGCTTTTTAATAAGATGAGATCCCAGTTATTAATTCTTTGTTATAATTCCTGTAGGATTGAGGTTTTGTTATAAAGTCTTTGCCTACACCAATGTCTTCAACAGTTCTACCTAGTCTATCTTCCAGCAGATTAAGTGTTTCTGTTTTACTTTTTAGGTCTTTGATCATTTTGATTTTAGTTTAGTGCATGGTGAAAGATATTGGTCTAGTTTTAATCTTTGGCAAGTAGATAGCCAGTTTTTCCAGCACCATTAATTAAAGAGGCTATCTTTCTTCTAGTGAAAGTGTTTGGCTCCTTTGTCAAAGATAAGGTGGCTGAGTATGTCTGGAGTTGTTTCTGCATCTTCCAGTCTGTTCCACTGATCCTCAGGTCTCTCTCTCTCTTTTTTTTTTTTGCCAGTACCATGCTGTTTTTATCATAGTAGCTTTGTAGTATAATTTCAAGTCAGGAATTGTGATGCCCCTTACCTTGCCTTTGTTGTCCAGAGTTACCTTTAATATTCTAGGTCTCTTCTGGTTCCAAATGAATTTCAGAACTGTTTTTTCTAATTCTGTGAGATATGCTATTGGAATTCTGATATGGATTGCATTAAATTGGTGTAACAATTTTGGAAGTATGGCTATTTTCACTATATTAATTTTTCCTACCCAAGAACAAGGGATATCTTTCCATTTCTGATATCCTCTTCAATCTTTTTCAGAGCACTGTTTTCAATATAGAAGTCTTTTACTTCCTTCATTAGATTGATTCCTAGGTGTTTCATTTTTTGGATGCTGTTGTGAAAGGTGTTATTTCCCTAATTTCTCAATGAGTTTGTTATTTGTGTACAAAAGGCTGTTGATTTCTGAGTGTTGACTTTGTATCCGCCTATACCACTGAATTTGGTTATTAAATCTAGAAGTCTTTCAGTAGAGCTTTTGGGGTCGTCTATGTAGAATATCATGTCATACAAAAATAATGATAATTTAACTTCTTCCTTTCTCATCTTTATTCTTATTTCTTTTTCTTGTCTAATTGCTCTGGCTAATGTTTCCAGAACTATATTGAATAAGAGTGGTGACCGTGGACATCCTCATCTTGTTCCTGATTTTTTGCCTCTTTAGTTCTGTCTTCTTTAAGCTCACTGAGAATGCTATTGATCTTTTTAAAACATCTCTTTTATCATTTTGAATAATTTAGCTATGTGGCTTTTGATTTCTTCCCCCTTGATGTTCCCATGGATGAGCTTTGGGAGAGTTAGGAGTTTTTGGAGGCATTTTGTTACCTTTTCTTACATTTCTATTGTGTGGGGTGTGTGTGTGCATGCGCATACATGCATGCTGAAGGTGCAGGTGCTTATAGTAGAAAGTCTTTGTTACTAGTATGGAGATGTCTTTAGTTAGTGTCTGCTTTTCAATGATGCATTCTGGAAGTGGCTAACTATAGGCTTTTGCCTCTCTCCCATGATCCTACCACCTCCATTAATGGGGGGTTTGCTATGGCTTGTATCTAGATGTCCCCCAAAGCATCGTGTAGTCATAGGTAAGGCTTTTCAGAGGTGACTGGATCTAGTGTGTATGATGCTGGGATCAAGGATGAGATGCTAGGATTAAGGATATGAGTGCTACCTTCCCTAAGAGGGGGTAGCCTGGATAAGATATAAGAGACAGAAAGAGGTTCATTGCTTGTCCCTTGTTGGTTGTTGGCATTCTGCTGTCTACCTTCTCCCTACCCTACATTGTCATGGACTGTTTCTCTGCGATGCCCCTCTGCCATGCCACCCTGCCCTGGAGCCAGCCAACTATGAACTGAAATCTCTACAAACTGTGAGCCAAATAAACATTTCCTCCTTTAACTTTGGGTGTCTGGCATTTTGTCTCAGCAATGAGAATAAGTAACTGAGACAGGGTTGAAGTATAATTGTGCCAGCACCCAGTTCTCTGGGAATGGACTGCAGTATTGTTAATGATACAAAAGCAATCCATATATTGGCATGCAGAGGAAACCCATTAATAGGAACAACTATGCCACCCTGGCAATAGGAACTAAACCAGCAACAATATAAGTGTCAAAAGATGTACTGAATATTGACATACCATAATAATAGTGTACCACCTTTAACCATGGAAAAAAAGAAATCTATAATTATTGTGTAAACACTAAGACAAACCAATATTTATTTATTTTTTGACAAACCATATATTGACATACAGTAAATATCTACTAAATGCAATAATACCTTCACTAACAATCAACAATAATAAATAATGTAATAGCATAGAATTAACTATATAAAGATTAGTAAAGCTTAATGGTTTTACTAGTAAAGATAGAGGTGATGGGGGACAAGAGAATGAAAGAAGAGAAATTTGAAAAATTAAGCAATAGAAGATGAGAAGGAGAGAAGAGTAAGATAAAAGATCCTATTAAGGAGTAAAAGGGAGCCGGGTGTGGTGGTACACGCCTGTAAAGCCAGCACACAGTAACAGAAAAGAACAAGAAAAAGTAGAAAATATAATAATTTATTAAAAGGAAAAAAACCCTAAACCCCAGAAAACCAATGAAGAAAGAAAAAGAAAAGTTAAAAAAAAAATCCTCTATATTTTTAAATGAGTGGTTTCTTTCTAGGGTTTGCAGTTTTGGAATCCAGCAAGTCACAGTTTTCTCCTCTATCTTTATGGCCTGTAGGTCTGTGAGGTGCCTCCTTGTTCTAGAGACCCCCTCTGTCCATTAATCCCAGGCTGTGGCAACTGTCCAAGCTACAGAAGGTTGTTGCTCATGTTGGTAGATGGGAAAGCAGTCAGACCTCTGATCTGGGCTGAATGTAGACAGCAGGGTGAGGGTTCAGCAGCCCACTGGACTTAATGCCAGCACTTTCAGATCCAGCTGCCTCTGAAAGTCACACCCCAGACCTGGCCTCTCACCATGGAAGTCAGGGCCCTGTGTCCTTGCCAGCCTTAGTTTAAACTTCTCAGGGGGTCGGTGTTCAGCCCACTCCTGCTCTGCAACTATCTTTTTTTTTTTTTTTTTTTGTACCAGGGATGGAACTCGGGTCCTTGAGTTTACGCAGCAGGCAGTGAAACCACTAAGCTAAATCCCCGGCCCCTGTGCAACTATCTTTTGCCTCTTACCCAGTCACTGTGGGAGGATAATACTGGGAACCCAAACTGAAGTTATTTTGTAGTTGTTCTGTGTCTCAGTCTTAAATAATCAGCCCCTTCCTGAAATGACTCCTGATTAAACACCTTGGCAATATGGCAGATACTGTACTGGATTTCTTCCCTAACTCTATAGCCTGCCTTGTAGAAAGAGTTATTTTAGAGTAAAACCCCACATGGTTTTTACAGTTTATAGCCATGGCTTTTCTTAGGACAAGCCCTGCTGGCCCTGGGGACTTTCTGTCTGTAAAGACAGGTTTCCCTCTTGGGGAGCCAGGATGAGCTTCCAGGCTGTTTTATTTGTTTCTTTGCACCAGTCTCCTTTTCTCCAGCTTCTCCATAGTTTCTAATTTTCCTTGCAATTGCCTCCTGATTCCTAGAGATTTCTTTCTTTTTCTTTTTTCACCAAGCTATTTTCCAGGTGTCTGGATCCTGGGTCCTAGAAAGGCTGCACTTTGCTGCTGATTGCTACTCTACCATTATGGTCTCCCCAGGTTCCTCATTTTAAAGTGAGATTGTTTAAAAATTAATTGAGAGGGGCCAGGGATTTAGCTCAGTGGTTTCACCGCCTGCTGCGCAAGCACAGGATCTGAGTTCAATCCCTGGTACAAAAAAAAAAAAATTAATTGGGAGAATGCATTTAAAACACATTGAAAAGACACAATAATATTAGCCCTTTTTATTACATCTAGAAACAGAACACATCCAATAGAATAGTGAAACTGTTGATTAAATTAATGAATTTTTATGTTTTTCCTTCTCTTTTTTCCCCTCATACTGTAGAAGTCATTGTGATTACAACCAAGGATGTCCAAAAGTCTCTAAGTGCAGAATTCAAGATGAAAATGAAACCAGATATTGTGTGCATTCCTGATGAAGCTGACATGGGAACTGCAGATTCTTTGCGCTACATATATCCAAAACTTAAGGTAAAACACTATTTCTTAATTTTATTGAAGATAAATAATATCTTGTTTTCCCAGTACATTACAATGTATAAATGTTTTTAAAATATATTTTTATGGCATGGGGGCACATGCCTGTAACCAACCCAGCACTCAGGAGCCTGAGGCAGGAGAATTGTCATGAGTTTGAGGTCAGCCTGGACTACATAGTGAGTTCGAGGCCAGACTGAACTACATAGCAAAACCCTGTCTCAAGAGACAAGAAAACAATTTTTTTTTAACACATATGTTGTTGCCTGTGTACTCTTAAGCTGCTTTTTGGTTTGGTTATTAGTAAAGATTTAGACATTCAGTTGTCACAGCCCAAGTAATAATACATCTGTCTTTATATATATATATATATATATATATATATATATATATATATATATATATATAAAAAGATAGGGCTATAAATACAACTCAGTGTTAGAGCTCTTGATCAGCACATGGAAGGCCCCAGTTCACTCCCTAGCACTGGGAAAAAACAAAGAAAGAAAAAAGAAGAGAAGATATACTTCAAAAGATTCCATTCATATGAAATTCATGAACAAAGAAAAATATATAGTGATGGAAATCAGAACAGCTGTTGACTCTGCAAGTGGGAAATTGACTAGAAAGAAGCAAAAAGGAACTTTAAAAAATTCTACAGATTAGACTAGGGATGTAGTTCAGTGGCTCCATGCCTGCCTGGCAAGTGCAAGGTCCTAAGTTTGATCCCCAGTACTAGAAAAAAAAAATTCTACAGATCTCCCATATGATAATATTTAAATTTTTAGAGGCTGTGTACAGAACAGTCTTCCCATTGGTTTGTGACCCATAAGCTGAGAAATACCTATGTAGATAGTTCTTAAATTGATGTCCTTTGGGAAAAATTGTTTCTGTGATGTTTCTGTATTGTGTGAATTAGGGGACTGTCTTTCTCCTGCTATGTCTGGTTATTGCAAACAGATACTAATATTTTCAACTTACCTTAGTACTAAAGAACATGGAGTTAATAATTTGCACAAAGCAAAATATACAGATATTAAGTGTACAGTTCAATGAATTTTGACAAATATATACACCTCAGTTACCATTACCTAAATCTAGAACAATTCCTTCAACCCTAATAGTTCCTTTGTGCTTCTTTCTAGTCAGCTGAGTGCTGGTCTGTTTGTGCTGTCACGATGTATTAATTTTGCTTGCTCATGAGCTTCATATAAATGGAATCATACAATTTTGTTCTGGATTATGTTCAACATATTATTTTTCAGATTCATTCACATTATTGAAGGTATAATTCTTTTTTATTGCTGAGTAGTATTCCATTGAATGAATGTACATTCTTTGTTCTGTTGACAGTCATTTGGGTTATTTCTAATTTGAGCTATTATGAATAAAATTATTATGAACATTGTTCTGCAAGTCTTCTGCAAAAATATTTTAGGTTACAGGGTTTACTTTCTTAAAAACTATCAGTTTTTCAAAGTGATTTTTCTGTTTTATACTTTCATTAGCAATATATAAGAGTAGCACTTACTTCACTTCTTCATCAACAATTGGTATTTGTCAACATTTTTACTTCAACCATTCCTAGTGCATGTGAATGCACTGTTTATTTCATTGTAGTTTTAATTTACATATCCCTGGTAGCTATGATGCTGACTATCATTTTATGTGCTTGTTGATCATGAAGTGATCAACAGGCACATGAAGTGATCAACAAGCACATAAAGTATCTTCATGAAGTGTCTGTCCAAAGAATTTTTTGTTTGCCTTTTTGTTATTATTTATAGGAATCCTTTAATTTTTTATTTTGTTTATTTATTTATTGAGACAGGGTCTCACTATAGTTTAGGCTCACCTTGAACTTACTACCATATGTATTGCATGCTGGCCTCAAACTCGCAGTGATCCTCCTGCCTCAGCCTCCTGAGTACTTGCATTATTGGCATTCACCACACCTGGCTGTAGGAATCCTTTATATAATCTAGTTGCAAATCTTTTTTTTTTTTTTCTTTTTTTTGAGACAAGGTCTCATTATGTAGTTCAGGCTGGCCTTGAACTCGAGGCAATCTAGCAATCCTCCTGCCTCAGCCTCTCAAGTGCTGGAATAACAGGCATGTGCCACCATGTCCAGCCTGACTTCACTTTCTTAATAGTTTCGTCTGATGACCAGAAGTTTTAAATGTTCATGAAATCCAAATTACTGATTTTTTTCTTTTATGACTACTGTATTGCCTTTTCTTTCCTATGAAATCCTTGGTTATGTAAAGTTTGTGAAGATTTCTTTTGTTTGTTTGTTTTGAGACAAGGTCTTGTTACATTCTTCAGGATTGCCTTGAACTGCCTCAGAACTTGCCCAGACTGGCCTCAAACTTGCAGTGATCCTCCTGTCTCAGCTTCTTGAGTGCTGAGATTACAGACATGTGCCACTACACCCAACTCAAGTTATTTTTTTACTTTATTTCTAAAAATGTTATAAATTTAGCTTTTACATTTATAAATATGACCTTTCTTGATTCATTTTTTTATGATGTAAGGTAGACATAAAAGTTAACCTTTTTTAGGGCCAGGGATTTAGCTCAGTGGTTCTGGTGTCTGCCTCGCAAGCACAAGGTCTCGAGTTCAATCCCCCGTACCACCCCCCCAAAAAAGTTAACCTTTTTTATGTCAGCAACATTTGTTTTAAAGATTTTCTTCCATTGAATTGCACTTGTGTCTTAGTTGAAAATCAGTAGCCATATATGTGTGGTCTATTTCTATCCTGTTTGGCTCCACAGGTCTACTATATTTATCTTTACAATACCACACTGTCTTAATTATTTCAGCTTTATAGAATGTCATGAAATCAGGTAGTCTAAATCTACCAACTTTGTTTTCTTTTTTCTTTCTTTCTTTCTTTCTTTCTTCTTCTTCTTCTTATTTTTTTTTGTGGTGCTAGGAATTGAACCTGTAGCCTTATGTCTAGAAGCCAAGTGCTATACCACTGATCTATAAAGTTTTATTTTGAGACTGGTTCTGGCTAAGTTGGCCAGGCTGGCCTTCAACTTGTGATTTGCCTGCTTCGAGCAGCTGATATTAATAGGCATGTGCCACCACACCTGGCTTGTTTTCATTTCTTTCTTAGATTATCCTGACATCTATTTCATGTAAATTTTAGAATCAGCTTGATGCTTTCTACAAAAAAGCTTTCTGGGATTTTGATTGGAAGTGCTAGAATGTATAGATTAATGTATGGAGATCTGACATCTTGAATCTTCCAATCCTTGTATATGTATATATATGCTCCCCTGTTGCCAGGACACAGTACCTGACACCTACAGCTTAAAGGAGAAGTTTAATTTGGCAGAAACATCATGGCAGAAGGGCATGGCAGAATAAAGCTTCACATTGGCTGGGAAGCAGAACAAGGGAACAGCACCAGCAGGGAATGGGTGAGGGATCAGATAACAGACCCTGAAGTACTATCTATCTCCATGACCCACCCAGACACCCCAGAAGTGTGCATGGTGGTACTAGGGATTGAATACAGCAAGTCCTGAGCTACACCTTGTGCCCTTTTTAAAATTTTTTTTTTTTTTTGGTACCGGGGATCAAACTCGGATCCTTCGGCTTGCAAGGCAGGCGGCGGAACCACTGAGCTAAATCTCCGGGTCCCCTTTTTAAAATTTTTGAGCCAGGAATTTAGCTCAGTGGTTCCAGTGTCTGCCTCACAAGCGCAAGGTCCCGAGTTTGATCCCCGGTACCAAAAAAAACCCAAAACAAAACAAAAAATAAAATAAAATTTTTGAGATAGGGACTTGCTAAGTTGCCTAGACTGATGTCAAACTTGATGTCTCTTCTCAGCCTCCTTATTTAGCTGGAATTACAGGCTAGCACCACCACATGCTATCTATATATCTGTCTATTTTAAGCTCCCTTCAACAGCATTTTATAATTTTTGGTATGGAGAGTTTGAACATGTCTTGGTAAATTTATTCATAGATCAGCATTTTTAGTGATGATGTAACTGGTATTTTTATTCCATTTAAAAATTATTGTTTATATATAGAAATACTTTTTTTGTGTGTTGACCTTATATCCCATAACTTTGTTAAATTATAGATTCCTTTAGGATTTTCTATGTATGCCATCATTTGCCTGCAAATAAAAATTGTATTGTCTTCCTTTTTCATCTTTTTTGCTTTTTTTTTTCCCATTGCCCTGACCAGGTCAAGGTATATAGGCATTTTCATTTACGTTTTTTGGGGGGGCAGGTGGTACTAGGGATTGAACCCAGAACCTCAACGCTAAGCTATATCCTGGCCCTTTTTAAATTTTTAAGACAGGAGGGCCGGGGATTTAGCTCAGTGGTTCTGCAGCCTGCCTTGCAAGCGCAAGGTCCCGAGTTCAATCCCTGGTACCAAAAAACAAAAACATTAAAAAAATTTTTTAAGACAGGCTCTCACCAAGTCACTAAATTGCCCAGGCTGGACTTGAATTTGTAGTCCTTTTGCCTCAGCTGCCCAGAGTGCTGAAATTATAGGTATGTACCACCAAATCCAGGTTCCATTCACTTTTTGACCTCCCTTTTTGCCTTTGTGTGTTTCTACCCAAGTGAGATTTGGTGTTTCTGATTAGAGTGAAGACTTGTAATACTGTAATTTGGATGTGTTACTTTCTGAAATATAGCTGCTTATTTATTTTGAGAAGATATGAGGAATCTCACTGAGGTAATAAGGCGAGAATTCTGTTCTTTCACAGGGACCGATTTGAAGTTTACTAAGGAGCTTAGTATGATTTTCAATTTTTAAAAAATTATGGTAAAATATACATAACAAATGTTATCATCTTAGCTATTTTAAAGTGTATAGTTCAGTGGTATTAAATAAATTCATAATGTTGTACAGCTATCACCACCATCCATCTCTATAACTTTATCTTATAAAATTAAACTTCTGTGCCTACTAAACAGTAACTTCCCCCTTTCTGCAACCCCTGGCACCTGCCATTCTAGTTTCAGTGATTTTTGACTTTTCTACTTCATATAAATAGAATCATGCAGGATTTGTCTTTTTGTGATGAGTATATTTTACTTAGCCTAACATCCTTGAGGTTCATCCATGTTGTAGAATATCACAGGAAATTCTTCCCCTTTTTTTGGTACCAGGGATCGAACTTGGGACCTTGCACTTGCAGGGCAGATGGTGGAACCACTGAACTAAATCCCCGGCCCCTTAATTCTTCCTTTTTAAAAGTGATATTCTATTGTATGGATACCCATATCAATTAACACTGGTTTGTTTCCTTGTTTTTGGCTATTGTGAATAATCCTACTGTGAACATGCTGTACAGATAATCTCTTAGAGATACTGCTTTCAGTTCTTTTAGGCATATACCTGGAAGTAGCATTGTTGGCTTATATAAGTAATTCTATAATTAATTTTTTGAGGAACTGCCATACTATTTAACACAGCAACTGTACCATTTTACATTCCCACCAATGGTGCATGGGGTTCCAATTTCTCTACATCTTTACCCATACTTGTTATTTTCCTTATTTTTTTTTTACTTTGTAGTAGCCATTCTAATGGGTGTGAAGTAGTATCTCATTATAGTTCTGACTTGCAAAGAGTTTAGGATTTTTGGTTCCCTGGGACTATTTTAGCTCCTCGCTGAAAGTTTAGGATGGAGGTATAAACTCTTTTTTCCCTAATCACTAAATCTTAGAAATGTTACCCCCTACCCCACCCCCACACCCCCCTCGTACTGGGAATCCAACTCAGGATGTTGTGCTTGCCAGGCAGACTGCACCGCTGAGCTACATCCCAGCCCTGCTTTATTCTCATTTTTTGGTACCAGGGATTGAACTCAGGACCTTGCACTTGCGAGGCAGGCAAGATAACACTGAGCTAAATCTTTGTCCCCTTTGCTTTACTCTTCATTTAGAGTTTGGGAGTTCCATGTGAACGAGTTCCTCTAACTCCTAGAGGCTTTGGAAGACGCAACTGTTAATAGGAGACTCGCCAAAAGGATGTTTTATTTTCCAAGTTATTGCCTTTTCTTACAACTGTGATAATTTATTCTTTCCCCTTACATCTAAGATCAGAATCCTTGCCAAGTTCTTGTGCACAGTCTCATTTCTTTTCTTCCCTTTCTTCTTTGTTTCCGTGTTAGGTATTACACAGCATTCCATACATATAATCCTACCTCTATGCCTTCTTCCAAGCAGTGACATTGGTCAGCAGTCTTGCTATTTTCACTTGATTTTTCCCTATTAAAATGGCCCCTGAAATCCTGGCTTTGCATCAACTTTCTTTTCAACAAACCTATCCAGTGGAAGAACACAGACTCCCAAATAGTTGTGAAGAACAAGGTAAAACCTGACAAAGCCCAAATTCAGAACTGTATGGCTGGGATCAACATAAATTTGTGGGAAGGGCAGTGGAAATGCACATAAACAGTTAAAGAATGTGAGATAGCCAGAGAAGACAGTTTTTCCTGAGGTATGTCATGTATCTCCAAAGGAGAAAGTTATACTTTCAAGCTGTGCCATAATTTAAAAGCAATGGCTCTTTGAGTCTATTGATTTCTCTTCCTCTGTGCTCACAAAAGAGTTTCCTAAACAGCTGGAGCCTCTTTTGGTCTGTTTCCAGTAAGCTTTTAGGTAAGATAAGAACATTTATTTTGGAAGTTCAAGTCCATTAACTTTTGGTTCTTTTACCTTTATCTACTTCCTCTAGATAGAGTTCCCCAAATATTATTGTGAGGTTATTCTATTTAGCTTGTTCCTTTTCTTAGAGAAAGACCAAAGTAGTATACTTACTTTATTTAGCATTTTTTATTTAAAATGTAATCTTTTTTCATTAACCTTGAATTTGCTAAATATATTCCTACTTGTATGTGGTAGCCTCCATCATATATGCTTATAAGACATTGAAGCTGGATACCACGTTTGCTAACATTTTTTCAAGTATAAGACACATACTTCATTTGGTTTTATTCTCCTGGAACTATTTTCTACTTCATTTTGCTATATCTAAATATATATATATATATATATATTTTTTTTTTTTTTGGTACCAGGGATCGAACTTGGGACCTTGTGCTTGCGAGGGAGGCGGCAGAACCATTGAGCTACATCCCCGGCCCACATTTTGCTATATCTAAGCCCACAATTTTACTGATTTATTGGTTCTCACTTTTTATTTCAGCTGTCCAAACCTCTTTCCCTGACTTTCCAAGAGAGATTATTGGTTCATTCATTCTCCCAGGCCCTGGGTGAGTGAGCTCCATTCTTATAACTGGCATTGATAACATAAAGATTTCATATTTTCTCTATTAGTGTTTCATATGTGAACTCATTCATTCATTTAGCAAATACTTATTCAGTTTACTAATTATTATAATTGCTATTTGTTAAACACCAATTGCGAACCAGACTTAGTTTTAATTTTTTATTACTGAAATTTTTTAATGTATACAAATATAAATACAACATTGTCCATGTATCTGTTATCCAGCTTCATCACTTAACAATCTGTGGAAATCTTATCCCTACCCAGCTTTCTTCCTTCCATGTTCTTGTAAAGCAAATTCCAGACACTATATTATTTTATCTGTAAGTATTTCAAAATATATTGCCAATATGAGGGCTTCAAAGTAGATTATCAGATCTAAAATAATGTTAAAAATAAATTAATAATTATTTGGTATCATCAAATATCTAAACAGTGTTTAAGTTTCTAGTTACCTCATAAATATAAATACCTTTTTTTGAGTGTCTACATACTTCACAAAGTGAATAAAGATTCTACAGGCTGGGTGTGGTGGTGTACACCTGTAATCCCAACACTTGGGAGGCTGAGGCAGGAGATCACTTCGAGTTCAAGGCCAGCCTGGGCTGCACAGTGAGTTCAAAACGAGCCTGAACTACATAGCAAGACCTTGTGTCAAAGGAAAAAAAAGGAGGGCCGGGGATTTAGCTCAGTGGTTCCGCTGCCTGCCTTGCAAGTGCAAGGTCTCGAGTTCAATCCCCAGTACCAAAAAAAAACAAAACAAAGAAAAAAAAAGGAAAGAAAGAAGACTCCACAGTACAATTGGTCAAAATGTCTTAAGAGTCTGTTAATACATAGATTTTTCCCTTCCTTCTCTCTTTTTTCCTCCTTTATAATTTATTTGTTGAAGAAGCCAGGTCTTCGGTCTTGTAGTTTCCCAATCTGCATTCTGTTGAGGCACCCTTGTGGTATTTAATGTGTTCCTCTCTATATTTTTTGTAAATTTGTAGTTGGACCTAGAGGGTTGTTTAAATTTACTGCCATTAAGAGTGAGAGTGTGGTTTTCCACCTGGAGATACATAATTATCAGGTTGTCTTTTGTTTCATGATGATAGCAGCTGTTGATGATCACGCCAACAGTCCCTGTTCCTTGCCTCCCTAGTTGTTTGTCAGAATCTGCATATCTCTTCTATTATTTTGCCTCAAACCCTATTTATCTGTTTCTTTATTTCTTTTTCCATTTCAGGATTTTCTTTTACATTCTAGTTCCTTTAAGGCATTATGAGTTGTGTTTTTATTCACCTTTGTTTTCATCTTAGTTTTAATCATTTCTGAAATGATTTTTCTCTCATTTCTAATTCGTACTTCTAGATTTTGTAATTCAGATTTGTGTTATGATTTTACATTTTCTTTAGCTTATTTTGAAATATTAAGCTATGGATTTCATCATTTTGTAGGCATATCTCTCTCACATGTGCTTTCATTGTCTATAGGTATAGTCTAACCTTTATTATTTTTCTTTTTTATAGTAACTTTGTATAGGATTTGACTGTAGTATTTTTCTGTTTTTTTCTTTTTTCTTTCTTTCTTTTTTTTTTCTTTTTCCAGATAAGAATCTTGCTGTATAACTCAGGCTGACTTAAAGTCATTCAGCCTAGGTTGGTTCAGTCTCACAGTCCTCCCTCAACCTCCCCAGTGGTGGGTCTATTTATTTTTTTCTGAAATTGGTTTAACTAAATTTCTAGAAGGAAAAGATGAGGTCTTCCTCAGAAAGACTGGAGAGTTGCCTGGGTTGGTAGTGTACACCGGTAATCCCAGCACTTAGGAGGCAGAAGCAGACGGATCATTAGTTTGAGGTCAGCCTGGCTACATTGCAAGTTCAAGGCTGGCCTGGACTACATTATTAGACTGTCCCCCAAAAACAGAGGCTAGAATTGATTTTTTTTTGTATGTATAAGACAGAGATTTAATTTTATTTTTTACTTATTAATAGTTATTCCAGCACTGTATGTTAAATAGTCCAATCTTTCCCTCCATTGATCTGCAATGTCCTAGATACATCTAGTATATGTATATGTTTTGGGGATCTCTGTTCTGTTCAACTGAACTATTTGTCTTTCTCTATACAAATACCACAGTCAGTTACTATAATTTTATAATAAATCTTAATATTTGGTGGGTTCTTCACTTACCTCACTGGTTTGGTTTTGTTTTTTTGGTAGTAATGGGGATTGAACCAAGGGTCTTCATACTAAGCTACTTTTCTGGCCCTTTTTTATTTCATATTTGAGGCAGTGTCTCAGGAAGTTGTTAGATTGCCCAGGCTGCTCTCAAACTTTCAGTCCTGCTGCCTTAGCTTGCCAGGGTGTTGGAATTACATGCCCAACTCCTGATTCTTCTTTAGGAAGTGTCTGTAGAATTTGTAAATACTACATAGAACTTTTGAAAATTTCACTGGAATTGCATTAAATCTATAGATCAATTTAGGGCAGACTGACAACTTCAGCACAGAGTCTTCCTAATCACTTACATAATATATATCTCCATTTACTTCACTCTTATTTAATATGTTTTCAATAATGTTTTATAATTTACTTCTTGAAAACTTTGGGGTAGAGGTATAGCTCCATGGTAGAGCACTTGCCTAGCATGCACGAGACATTGGGTTTGAGCCCCACCACTGCAAAAAAATAACTATATATCTTGTTATATATAATCTTAGGTTGTGATTTTTGCTTTTTATTAGTATGTGAATATACAGTATATATGTAAATATGTTTTAATTTAAAAGAATCAAATAGAATCGAGCAGTGGTGATCCATGCCTATAATCCCACCACTCAAGAGGCTGAGGCAGGAAGATCCTGAGTTTAAGGCTAGACTGAGCTGTGTAGTGAGTTCAAGTACAGCCTGAGCTACACGGTGAGATCTTGCCTTGAAAAAACAAAAGAGTAAGATAAAATGAAAAGAATCAAATAGCTCTACAAGACCTGTAATGAATAACAAGAGTCCCCTGCATTCCTTCTTTCTGTCCTCAGAGATAACTGTTTTCAGCTTTTTTTTTCCCTTATAATTCTTTCAATATTTATGAGTATCATATTTATATTACTGTTTCTTAAGTGTTGTTTCTAGGTACTATCTATTTAATTTCCACTCTAGGAGATAATGATTTAGCTCACTTAACCACTCTAGCTACCCCTACTGTGCCATGTGTACATCACACATCACAGGTAAGCTTCCCCTTTTATAATATCCCAAATCATTCCTTCTTTTTTTTTCTTTTTTTGTACTGGGAATGGAACCTAAAGGCTCTCTACCACTGAATTATATACCCAATCCTTTCTATATTTTTATATTTTTGTTTATTGTGGTACTGGGGATTGAACCCTGAACCTCCACACTGAGCTATATCCCCAGCCTTCTTTTATATTTTAGACATGGTCTTGCTGTGTCACTAGGTTGCCCAGGCTAGCTTGAACTTGCAGTCCTCCTGCCTCAGCTTCCCAGCATGGACCTGGCTTCCATTCTGCACTAATTACTCTCCAGACCAGTTGCAGAGCTTGGTCCTAGGACTTTGCTTCACCATTATTATGGGAAATCTGTTTTTTAAAAAAAATTTTTTTATCATCCTCCTTCTTCCCTGTTTAAAAAGTTTTTAAAAAAAATTTTTTTGGGGGGGTGGAGTGGGGTACTGGGGATCAAACTCCGGTCCTTGCGCTTGCGAGGCAGGTGATGGCACCACTGAGCTAAATCTCTGGCCCTAAAAAGGTTTTAAAAATTTTTTTATTAGGACATGTTTCTAATGTATAATGTTTATTTCCTCATGGGGAGTTGGTACGTGTACATAACACATCTTAATTCTTTTTACATCCCCTTCCCCACCACTCCCTCCCCCCTCCCTCCATATTATGGCAAATCTCTTTTCTGTATTGGATATCCTTGCACCTAGATATCATATTTTCACCTGATTTGGTTTCCTTCCTTATTTTAGAGGAGCGCAACTCTTATTTCTGTTTAAAGAAAATGCATGGAAGATAAATGTTTTGAGAACTGTGTTTGAAAATATGTTTTATTTCATCCTTTACTCGTGTGTTAACTGAGCTTTTATAGAATTTTAGCTTAGAAATAATATTCTCCCAGAATTATTTTATACCAAGCTCAAGCAGAGATGGACAAACTTTCCTGATAGTTCCCTGTACTGTAGGTAGATTCCTCTTCCCCCCAGGTGTACCCTTTCACTGATGTTCCATTTATGCAGGGACTCACTTCGAGCTTCTGTCTTGTGCTGCCTTCTGGCCACATCTTTTTTTTTCCTCTTCTTTTTTTGTTTTTGGTACCGGGGATCGAACTCGGGTCCTTGTGCTTGCGCAGCAGGCAGTGAAACCACTGAGCTAAATCCCTGGCCCACTGGCCACATCTTAGACCCATGTACCCCATAAAAATTACAGCTGATATTTTAGCTCGGTCTTCACCTCCTTCTTTAATTGTAGACTTGATATTTTCCCTTTCTTTCTTGTAAGTTCAGGTATATATTTGGAATAATTTTTGGTGTGTTTTATCTGAAGTTCTTAGGTGTTTGCAACAGGATTTTTTGATTATTGTAGTTACTAGTTTTCTAACACCAAACTCCTCCATGCTGGGTGCTTTAAGTACATTATTTCATTTAATCCCTCAATTACACTTTAAGGTAGATACTATCTTTACCCCCACATTTTTTTTTTTTTTTTTTTTTGGTGCCGGGGATCGAACTCCGAACTCGGGTCCTTGCGCTTGCGCAGCAGGTGGCGAAACCACTGAGCTAAATCCCCGGCCAACCCCCACATTTTACATGTGAGAAAAGTAGTTCTCAGAGAGCTTGTAGTTTGCTTAAAATTCAGGTGGAAAGAAAGATTATGGGTGAAGTGTCAACATCTCAGTAAATGTGTTGACTAACCAAAGGTATAAAAGGATGAGGTTTGCTAGGTACAGCCAGACGGCACTTGTCTCAGTAGAAATTGAATTTTTATTTGAGTGTACTTGTGGAGTGGATTAGAGACATGGTGAAAAAAAGTTAGTAGAGTAACAGGTGCCCCCTGGAGGAGGATCAGAAATCAGTGCTTGGATCTACTTAGTGAAGAAGAAACACTTCATGAATGTGACTTTTGAGTTGAGTCTTTCAGAGAGAACAGGAATTTGTAATGTGGACATGTGAGGAGAGGTCAGCATACCTAATGGGAATAGGATAGAATAATTCCTGTAAAAACCATGAAAATTTTGGTAGAACCTGTACTTTGATAGTTGAAGAATTACTACAGAACTGGGTGCAGTGGCTCACACCTCTAATTTCAGCTATTTGGGAGCTGAGGAGGGAGGATCAAAAAAAAAAGTACAAGTCCCACCTGACAACTTAGCAAGACCTTGTCTCAAAAAAAAAAGGGGGGGCCCAGGGATTTAGCTCAGTGGTTCCGCTGCCTGCCTCGAAAGCGCAAGATCCCAAGTTCGATCCCCAGTACCAAAAAAAAAAAAAAAAAGGGCTGGGAGTATAGCTCAGTGAAAAAGCCCTGGTTTCAATCCCCAGTACCAAGACAAAACAAACAAAAAATTATTACAAAACTGAAATATAAAAGGATGTTTTAGGCTCCAAAGGCCTCACTCAGCATAACCTAATACATCTAAAACTTCTAAACAAGTCTCTATTTCTTTGAAATATACTAAAAATGCATATTAATTAAATAATTGATAGCCTTTTTCCTAGATGGCAGCCTGAAGTATGTACATTTAAGGTTTAATTTGATTTTTTAAAAGAGTTAAACTATTTGGAGAGATTACAAAAACAGCAGAGACCTTGCATTGCAGTAACAGCTGATTATTCACACAAGATCTTTATCTGTTGCCTGTTTTTGGCCCACAACCCCATCCCCCACTTTTTTTTTTTTGAGACATGGTTTCACTAAGTTACCAAGTAGCGGAGCTAGACTTGAATTTGCCTTCCTCCTGCCCCAACTTCCCAGAGTGCTGGGATTACAGACATGTACCAACAAACCTCCCCTTATTGAGCACTTCTGAGGATACTTAAATTTCACTATAGTTTTCTAAATGAGTAATTTGATAAATTAATTTATTACATTAGAACCTTAATTTCTGTTCTTAGAGATGTTCCTAAAGTAGTGAGTTAACTTAACAGCTGATTATGATCATGAAAATACAATTTTTATTTTTCTGAGTTTACCTAGAACATCTGCTCTGAATGTCACAAAGATCTTTCATAACTATGGTGTGTATCTGGATTTCTAATCCACACAGCCATGTGTTGAAAAGTAAACGGTATTCTGTTTTGCTCTTTAGAAGCCTGACAATAAGAGAGCTTAAATAACCTGCCAAATCCCACACCTGGTGAGTTGCTGATCTAGAGCAACATTCAATTTCTGAATTTTGAGCTGCCTTTGTGCAACTCAAATGCCTGTGCTTTTTCACTCTGTTATGTTTACTCTAAAAGATAAGCATAGTGTGTCCTTATAATCTACTCAAACTCTAATCCTCAGCTTTAGGGTAGGTTTAATTGGGTTTTGTTTGGGGGGGGCGGTTGAGACAGGGTCTTGCTGTGTAGTTCAGTTTAGGCTGGCCCTGAACTCTAAGCGATCCTCCTGCCTCAGCCTCCCGAGTACTGGATTATAGGCATGCGCCACTATGCCTGGCTAGTTTGTGTAGTATTTTCAAAATTACTTTTCTATTTTTATTTTTGAGTCTGTGGGGTACATGTATATAGAATTTTATGCATAGCTTAGATAGTTGTATGTATGCTCAGAACATTTTTTTTTGGTACCGGGGATCGAACTCAGGTCCTTGCGCTTGCGCAGCAGGCAGTGAAACCACTGAGCTAAATCCCAGGCCCAAATGCTCAGAACATTTTAATTGTACATCTCAGTGGTTCTTAGTATACAGAGAATTTTTTTTCAATTTTTATTTTGTTACTAGTACATGTTTGCAGTATATAATGATCATATTCCTTATGGGGAACTGAACCATGTACATAACACATCTTAATTCTTTTTTCATCCTCTTCACAAAACTCTTTGAGACAGTGTCTCCCTATGTAATCCAGCCTTGGCCTTGAATTTACTGTGTATCCCAGACTGGCCTTGAATTTGTGATCCACCTTCCTCAGTTTCCTGAGCACTTAGATTACAGGTGTGTGCCATGATGCCCCAGCTTCTTTTGTTGTTTTTTAGGTCCAGGGCCTTGTGCGTGCTGGGCAAGCAGTTCTACTCCTGAGCTATATCCCTAGCTCAGAACTCTTAATTAAATTTTTTGAATTAATCTTATTTTTGTATTAATCTTATTTTAAAACTAGCAAATCTCCTAATAGGACTCATGTAGTATCCCTGTCTTGCAAGTGTGCTGCTGTTACTTCTTAATATCTTTCTCTAAATGGAGGGATTATAGTCTTGTAGGAAGATTTTCTATGCTTTGTTTAGGACCATGTGAGCAAGTGGCCTGGCAAGTAAGGGTGTAATACATGGTCAGCATATAAAGCAAAACTGGCTGACCCCTTGGACATCGAGCCTGATCCACGTTACAGCCGTCCCTCTGACTTTCTGAGGTAATTGGCCTTTGGTGTACTTTAGAAACAGGAAGGGATTCCTTAGATAAATGTTTTGAGAGCAGGTTTGTGAAGTATATTTAACAGGATTAAGCAGACTAAATTTGTAATATTGACCTATGCCCTGTATTTACACCATTCATCTTATATTGTAGGTATCATTGCTTCTTTTAATTTAGAAATGGCAGAGTTGATAATTCTCTATTAAATTGAGACACAAATCTTTTTTTGGCCCCAGGCAAGCCTTAGTTTCACAACCCAGAAAATAGGGATAATGATACCAATACATTAGTTGTTAGGGGTTTAGTTAGTTAAGTCCTTTGATGCTGGAAAGGACTATTGTTATATGTCTTATGAAACAGCTAACATGCTACAACAAAGAACAAACTATACCGATGAAATCCCCATCCTGGAGACAGTTTATTAGTAAAAGTGAGCATATATTCTATTTTTAGACATTCAAAAAACTAAATGCAAGTTATTTTCACTTGAGTGTTTGATGTCTTTATTAAATTACACATCTCTGTCATTCTTTCCTGGAACCCTTCATTTTGCTGCAGGTTTTATTTTTGTTAGATCTATATCTGCTTGGAAAGAGTTAAGTATAGTTTGGTCAAGGGAAGATCGAGAACTAGGTCCTAACTTGTTTAAGTCTTTTATTAAGTGGCAACTTTTCTTCTTCTGACTGTTTTGGTGGGCTGTTGTTGCCAGGAGGCCCTCAGAATAAACATGATGATACCTTCTTTGAAACTGTTGGTATTTGTCTTAGTTACTTTTCTCTCCCTGCTAAGACAAAATACCCAACACCCAAAGTTAAAGAGGGAAAGGGTGGGGACCAGGGATTTAGCTCAGTGGTTCCTCTGCCTGCCTCGCAAATGCAAGGATCCGAGTTTGATCCCCAGTATCAAAAAAAAGGGGGAGGCATTGTTTGGCTTACAGTTCATAGAGGTTTCAGTCCATAATTGGCTGGCTCCGAGGCAGGGTGGCAGAGGGGCAACAGTTCAGGACAGCAGAAGCAGCAAAAGCAACAAGAGACCTTAACAGTGTCTTTCTGCTCCTTTTATCCCATTCAGACTACTTAGGAAGGTTAGCGCTCACACCCTTAATCTTAGTGCCCTCAGGCCTAGCCCCACCAGGAATCAATCACACACTCTAGATTCAGCCACCTCCAAAATAGCCTATGACCACATGAGGAGGACATCTAGACACAAACCATAACTATTACAGTGAAAAAGAATTGTGGCAGAAATTAGTCAGATGTAGATAGAGTGTTTGAGCCTTTTTTCTGCCCCTTCAGGATATTTCAATGGAGTTTTTCTCTTTACTATAACTAATCTAGTCTATATATATATCCATATGCTTGAAGTGTTTTCATTTTACCTTCTCTTAAATTGCTATTTGTTGGATCTCTGGTCTGTGATACGGATTTCTGTAGCCCTATACTTTATTTGGTAGCCAGAAAACTTGCAAGCTTTATGTTTTAGCCTGATTCTTTTGAGTTATTTTCCTTCTTCTGTAGGGAAACTTTCCTAGAATGAAGGGCTACGGGGTATTGGGAAAGGTATATATTTGTCAGCTTTTCCATTGTGGGAATGCAGTACCCACTACCCACAATTTAAAGGAGAGGTATAATCTGGCTCATGGTTTTAGGGGATTCAGACTATGGAAGGCAGCCACCAAGGCAGAAAATTATGGCAGAAGGGCATGGCATCTGGGAAGCAGATTAGGGGCACAGTGCAAGAAAGGGGCCAGGGACCATATATAATACTCCAAGTCACACTTCCATGACTCACCCAGAAACACCCTGAAGTGTGCTTTATTAATCCTCTAGGTGGCTTCCACGCCAATCAGGTTGACACAATCAAGCTTGATCTTCACATGCCAGCCCTTGTCAACTTGATACCTAAACACCTTTACTTAAACCATACTTACTCTTCAAATAAATACAATAATGAATTAATAATTCTGTCTAACATGATACAATTATTTTGCATACAACCAAAAATGTAATAATCCCTTCCCTAAAGTTTCAACAGTTCCAACATTTTTCAGAAGTCCAAGTCAAAATCTCTTCTCAGACTCAAGACAAACTCTTGTCTGTGAAGCTTGTAAAAATCAAAAACCAAAGGCTGGGCGTAATGGTACATTGCCTATAATCCCAGCACTCAGGAGGCTGAGGCAGGAAGATTGCCATGAGTTCAAGGCCAGCCTGGGCTACACAGTGAGTTCAAGGTCAACCAGAACTACATAGCAAGACCCTGTCTCAAAAAAAAATCAAAAAACAAAGCTGGGCACAGTGTTGCACATCTGTAATGCCAGCACTGAGGGAGGCCGAGGCAGGAGGATTGCAAATTCAGGTCCTACTGGTACGGAAAAGTTTTAGATAACTTAATAGATTGAATATTAAGGTAGTTGTAGAAGCAAAATAAGTAATGTGTCCTTTTAAGATTTGCTTTTCCTGTAACTCCTTGTTTAAGGTGAAGATTATCTGACTCTAACCAGTAACTTCATTAACCTAACAAAGTTACCGTGCCAGGGTGAATTTACAGTGTATATGGCCTATCTTGTGTCTGTGACTTGTAAATAGGAACTGGAATTGTATTCACATATCAAAGACCACTAGGGATGAGATAATGGCTAAAAAGGATATAAAAAGGGAAATGCTGAACAAAGGGGGTGCGGATATTGACCAGACTGGTTTCTGGCATTCCCAGACTGGTTTCTGGCATTCCCGTCCACTCGCGAGAGAAGAAATTTTATTATTTTATCCAAATTCTGTGTCTCTGTGTATTTCTTTCTGAGATTTCCGTAACACTACCTAGGCAATTCAGTGAGACCCTGTCTCCAAACAAAAAAGACTAGGGATATAGCTCACTGTAAAGGCCGTAGGTTCACTCTCCAATAAACCCCTCTGCCAAAATTAAACAAGTTCCAAAATCCCAAAGTTCAGTGGCACAGGGTAAACATTCCCATTCCAAAAGAGAGGAATTGGGGGATGGAAAAGAATTGGACCAAAACAAGACCAAAATCTAGCAGTACAAGCATTAAGTCCTATAGTTCCATATCCAGCATCTGGGGCCCAAGGCTCTAAGATTAGAGCTCCTGAGGGCATAGGCAGCCCCCCGCCCATGGCCTTGCTACTTGCAGCCCACAAAGTCTCTCTCTTGGACTGACTCAGTTCTTAGCAGATGTTCCAGTTTCCTGGCATCCCTGACTTCCTGAGATCTCCACTGCACCTTTGTCTTCATTCCTTCAGCTTCATGCACTGACCTCTCAGGTGCTCCTTGACTGGCTCCCCAGGCCTTCTTTTGATATCTGGGTAGAAGCCTCCATGACTTCACAACTCATGTATTGTTCATGCCAGTAAAACCAGTATCATGTGGCTGACACCAGGATCTGCCACCAGAGTGTGCAATAGCCAAGCAGCCTTGGACCACAGCAGCAGCAGCCTCTGAGTACCTGGATGACTGAGCATGGTGAAATGAATCCTGAGGAACCAATTCATTGGGTGGCCCTTCTCAAACACAGGGCCTAGTGCTTCCCAAATGACAGGGTTATACCTTTGCACCTTTGATCTGGCAACGGGAAGGCAGGGGTACTGATTTCTGAGATGCCCTCAAGATATCTTTCTTCTTGTCCTTGTACAAAGCCTTTTATGCCTTTTTAATGGTGTTGATCTCTTCAGCAGCCATGCTTCCTTTGGTCAGAGCTTTATCTGGCTCTTTCTGGGTCAAACTTGTTTTTCAAATGTTTCTGCTCTGCTTTTTGCTGCCAGTTCTCACTAAAAACCTGTCCCAAAGCAGCCAGTGGTACCCATGCCACAGACTGAATGTTTCTCTATATTGAAGTTTCCTCCACCAGATAATTAGTTGTATTTGTTAAATGTATGAGTAGAGGCAAGTTCTTTGTAAATATTTGAAACAAGCTCCTTATTCCTTTAATATAGACGTAGATGTTTATGTGAGCCTAAAGATGAGTGTGATTATAAATCAGAGGGATTGACTGGACATCAGTGAGCCACTTTTCTGACATGGCTGATCCCCTACTCAAAGCAGGTTTTCCTAGAAGGAGGATTTTGTGATGTGATAGAATGGCATGGTAAAAGAACAGAGGCTTTCAACAAACACACAGAGCCTCCTAATTCTTATTCCATTATTCATCAGCTATGTGACCTTAGGTGAAGTTGTAAGTACCTTATAATCTAGCTTTTAATTCATCTATAAAGTGTTAATATTTTAAATTTATTCAACAAGTGTGTTATGCCAGGCATTATTCTAGTGCTATAAATATAATGGTAGACCAGAAAAAAAAAGAGCCCTATCTTTATAGAGCTACTCTGTAAGAATAGAGAGATAAGGGGCTGAGGATTTAGCCCAGTGGCTCTGGCGCCTGCCTCACAAGCACAAGGTCCCAAGTTTGATCCCTGGTACCAAAACAACAACAACAACAAATAGAATAGATGAGAAACAAAAATTTCAGTTGACAGTAAGTGATAAGAAGAAAAAGAAAGCAGGATAAAAGAATAAAGAGTGGCTGAAGGAGAGCTCTTTTCTACGGAATATAACATTTGAGAAGAAACTCTAAATGATGTAAAGCCATAAGACCTTTCTTTGCAGTAAGAAAAGTGCAGGGAAAGGGGAAGGAAGTGGGAGGGCTAGGGGAAAGGACAGAAGGGAATGGGATTAATATGAGAAAATGGAAAAATAGGAACAAAATCTTTGTAAATAGGGAGGACTGGAGGGGTTGAAGGGAGGGCTGGGCAAGGGTGAAAAATAAGAACCAAGAGAGACTATACAAAGGTGCAAATTTCTAATGATGAATGTCATTATATCGTATACCTAAAATGTACCAATGATTAGAATGAATAATCGATAATGTCAAATAGGAAGAAAAGGTCCAAAGGGGTAGGGGTAGTGGGAAGGGCGGGGGAAAGGAAAGAAGGGAAAGGAAAAAAAGAAAAGTGCAGGGGCAGGCAGGGAAATAAGAATGGTGCATTCGAGAAGCAGCAAGTAGACCATTGTGACTGGAACACAATTAAGTAGGTGGAAGAATAGTAGCATACAAGCCTAAGACTTGAGGACCAGATCATAAAAGATCTTGTAGATCATAGTAGGGATTTTGAGTTGATTTTCGTTTAGAGATAGAGATTAAGTTTCAATCTTCTATGTGGATATCTAGTTTTTCCAGCACCATTTGTTAAAGAGGCTGTCTTTTCTCCAACGTGTTTTGGGCACCTTTGTCAGAATCAGATGGCTGTAGCTGTGTGAGTTTATTTCTGTATTCTATTTCACTGGTCTACATTCTGTTTTTATGCCAATACCATGCTATGCTATTTTTGTTATAGTGGCTCTATAGCATATTTTGGATTCAGGTAGAGTGATGCTTCCAATATTGCTCTTTTTGCTCAAGATTGCTTTGACGATTCAAGGTCTTTTGTGCTTCCATATAAATTTCAGGATTTTTTTTTTCTGGTTCTGTGAAGAATCACATTTTTATTTAATTCAGGTTACATTGACCTTGTAGATCCCTTTCAGTAGTATGGCTATTTTAACAATATTAATTCTCTCAATCCATGAACCTGAGAGGTCTTTCCATCATTAATGTCTTCATTTTCTCCAGTGTTTTTAATTTTCATTGTAGATGTCTGGGGTCTCTCCTCTCTCCCTCTCTCTCTCTCTCCTCTCCCCCACTCCCCAGGCTATTGTGAATGGGATTGTTCTTAATTTTTTTCTCAGCTAGTTCACTATTGATGTACTATAGGAAAGCTATCAATTTTTATATGTTGATTTTTCTACTCTGCTACTTTGCTGAATATGTTTATTAGTTGTGAAAGACTTTTGGTGGGTTCTTTGTGGTTTCTAAGTTACAGCAGCATATTATCTGCAAATAAGGATAATTTTATTTCCCCTTTTCCTGTTTGTATCCCTTTTATTTGTCTTGCCTGACTGCTTTGGCTAAATTTTTAGTACTACATTGAATTAGAGCTATGACAGTGGATACTATCATCCCTGATTTTAGAAGAAATGCTTTTAGTTTTTCTCCATTCAGTATGATATTGTAAGACTTTAGTGATTTAAAGTCTGTAATCCATCAGAAAAGCCTTCCTCTCTAGAAGAGATAATATATTGGCTTTGCCCTTTCTAGTGACTATGGAAAGACCTACTCTGTATGTGTACATGTGTTTGTACACGTGTGTGTGTGTGTGCAACAGCTCCTAACACATAAGGGAAGTGCTATACCACTGATCTACAACCCCTAGCTGAAGAATTGAATCTTAATGCCTGACAATGTAGTGTGGTGGGGAGAATGGGAAATACATTCTTGGCATTTTACTCTGTCAAGTTAATATTGGTTATTGTGGAGGGGAATTGTGGGAGAGAAGGCTGAATTAGGCAGGTAAAGTTATATTTTGAAGACCTTTACTGTCATGTTAAGAAATTTGAATTTAATCTTATAGAGCAGTAATCTTTAAAATGAGACATTGTTGAGCCAGGTGTGGTGGCGCATGCCTATAATCCCATTGCTTGGGAGGCTGAGGTAGAAGGATTGCTGTGAGTTCGAGGCCAGCCTGTACTACATAGTGAGTTCAAGGCCAGCCTGAACTACATAGCAAGACTCTGTCTCCAAAAAAAAGGGACATCGTGAGAGTCTGGGTATATAGGATGGAGTATCAGAGAGAAATATTAGAATTGTAAGTGTGTTAGTTTTGTGTGTGTGTGTATGTGTGTGTGTGTGATGCTGGGAATCAAACACACATTAGGCAGATGTTCTACCACTGAGTGAAGGTTTTAAACTTATCTTTTCCTTTAAAAAATATATCTATATATGGAATACGTGATAGTCTTATAATGATTTGTGTATTTTAAAATATATTTTAAAAGTAAGTGGTACTACATTCAACTGGTGGTGGAGATGTTTGGAGAGCACTGTTTCAGGGTACCATTAACCAGGAAAATGACATAAGCAGTGGAAATTGGAAGATGGGTTAGAATAGGGGGAAACTAGCCAGGTGAGATAGTCCACATCTGTAATCCCAGCACTTGGGGAGGCAAAGGCAGGAGAATATTAAATTCAAACCCAGGCTGGACAATTTAGCAACTTTGTGATGCTGTCACAAAATAAAAGGGGAGAGGGCTCCTGGAGATGTAGGGGATGTAGCTCATTGTGAGAACCCTGGGTTCAATCCTCCATATGTTCCACATATACATATGTACATACACATAAAGGCCTGCAGATATAGCTTAGTACAAAGGCCCTGGGTTTAACCCCAAACACTGTACCACAAAAATAACTAAATAAATAAATTCATCAAATAAATAAATAAATAAATAAATAAAATTTCTTTTTTTAAAAGAGGAGGGGGAAACTAGAACAAAACAGACCAAATATTTTGGGGCCTGAACCAAGACAGCACAATACAAATAAAGAGGACAAGTGACATGTTGGAGGTAGGGACTAGATAGGAGAGGGAGGACTTCAATCCTGGGCTATGGTCAAATTTCTGACTTCAATCCTGGATAATAGTGACATTATACTTGAGCTAAGGAACAAAGGGAGAGTATTTAGCTCTAGGCCTAGATTATTACATTTTTTACTTACTTACAGACTGAGTTGGTAATTCTCTCCTGCACCTATGGCCCCAACCTCAATAAAAACAAAGCAGCAGTTGGCTCTTGGCTGTACACTTTAAGGGCATTTTTTCTAACCATTTTCAACCAAAACTAAACCAGTGAGGTCTCTATTGCTGCTGACTGTTGAAGTTTATTGAAGCACACAAACTACTTTTGGGGATTGGATTGGATTGGACCACATAGGAAAACGTAAATTGTGACCATTCATAGACACACCAAGTAGCTGAATTCATTAGTTCCATATGGGCAGGGCAGAAGTGGAGGGTGCTCATTTGGATCATAGCCATTGTTTGTGGATGTGCTGGGTGGGTAAAAGCATGGTAGTTTACTGTGCCCTGGGGTTTTTTTTCCAGAAGAGTGTTTTTCTTTTTCCTTGCTGTAGGAAATAGTTTGCCAGATTGTGTTATTTATAACAATCTGTCATGGACCAGACCAGCTGCCAGGAAAAGAGTGGAGCCTATTCCCAGTAGCTGTCCTCACCCCCACCCCCACCTACTAGCACACACACATACATCCGGTTTTCTGAGTTAACTTTTATTTTTTTCTTCTCTAGTTTTACTTAGTGGTTTTGGCTTGATTGAAAATATTCTCATAATGAGAGATTTCTGGGCTTTGCCATGGTTTGGTAATTGGGTTTTCTGAGCTTAATTTGTTTGCTTTAGTCAACACTTACAGCAGTTTGTGTCTTGGATTCTTGGATGTCTTTTCTCTCTAAACATGCTGTCTTGACCCTTGGAGACCTTGTATGTTTCTATATTGTCAACACTAACACATTTGTTAGCCATCATAGCTTTTTTTTTTTGCCCTTGACATTGCCCTGGCCTCTTGAAAACAGCAGGTTTAGGATGAAGCATAATGAAGACTGTTGGAATAGTGAGTAGGGAGGTCTTTGGAGATTGCAGTTGATTTCTGCAGAAGAGGCTTACTGTTAGTGTTACAAAAGAACTGGTCCCTTGAAACACAAGGCCGTGAGAGTTGACACCTGTCTTAATTACTTTTCTCTCATTGCTTTCATAAAATACCCAGCCCAAAAGTTAAAGGGGAAAGGATTTATTTGGCTTACAGTGTATAAGAAATAGAGGTTTCAGTCCATAATCGGCTGGCTCCAAGGCAGGGTGGCAGAGGGGCAACAGTTCATTGCGGCAGAAGACAGTGAAAGCAACAAGAGAGCTTAACAGCATCTTTTTGCCCCTTTTAGCCCATCCAGACTACCGGGACTAGGGTGGTGGCAAACCAGTCACTCACGTGTACTGGTTTAGTAATCACATGCCATTAATCCCAGCATCACACATTTTAGATTCAGCCACTGCGTGAGGCTTTGGGGGACATCTAGACCCAAAACATAACAGTACCTCAGGGAACTTTCAGATTTATTGCAGGTCAGATATACAGTTACTTCATAGTACAAATAATCCATGTTTGTTTATGGCTTATGATCATACATGATCAAAAATACTTCTCTAGCTCATATCGGTTTTCCCATTTTCTTACTTAGTAGAAGGTCATTTGTGTTTCTAGAATGGTCTTTACAATTTTTAGAATAAAAATCAAAAGAATGGTCATTTCTTTCGATTACAACTTTTATAAAAATACAAAAAACAGGGCTGGGGATTTAGCTCAGTGGTTCCGCCACCTGCTCTGCAAGCACAAGGACCAGAGTTCGACCCCTGGTACCAAAAAAAAAAGACAAAAACAAAAAACATAGATAGTATTAAGGAGGTATAAAAATAATTTCATTTCCTGTTTTTAGACTTTTGTTTCTTCTAGTATTTCCAACTTTGGAAATAAATACAGCAGCAAAGTCTCCTTTGAAAGTGATGGAGTTGAAAGTCGGATAGATGTCTCAGTGACCCTTGCATCCAACGAAACAGCGCCTGTCTGTCCCAGGCCTTGCTCTTTCAGACTGATCTCTTTCTTTTCACACTGAGAGCAGATGGCAAGCAGACATTGAGGGGAGAGGTCTGTTCCTTGTGATCCTTGGGGATTTTGTATTCAGTTGAGTAAAGAAATAGTCTAAAAACAAAGAGAAATGAGTGTAGAGTCCTGTTCATAATTATGCAGGATTCCTTCAGCATTCACGGTACTGACAAATTTAAATACTTTTGCAGATGTTGAATGATAACAGCATTTATTTTCTAAGACAATATTGTCACCACGTTAGAAGCATCTGTTTTGGGAGCATTTTCTTCACTTTGAGGTACACTTAATTATGGAACTGTCAACTTGCAAAAATCAATCATCTTATTACAAGAACTTAGAAAAATAGAAAGGTTTTTCCTTTGCAAAATGTCATTTTTATTATGAAATGGGGCAACTTCTGTACTATAGTAGTGATAATTGTATGCCCATCTTTAGTAATGGCCTATGCGCCCAGCCTTTCTAAGCATTGTTACAGGAAGTAGGATTCTGCAGTGTATTTTTTTCCTTACCTTGCATGTACATGGTATGATTTGTTAATGTGTGGTGATTCCTGAATGATGAATTGTAGACTTAGGAATTTTTTTCCTAAAAAGGTGATATTTATAGGAACTTTCATCATAAAAGTTAAGATTCTGAAAGAATTAAGAGAGCCTTAAGCAGACGAATAGAAAAAGATCCAGATTTGAACTTTTTAACATTAAGAGGCCTTCCAAAGAAATGACAGTTCTGATAGAAATTCTATATTCAGACATAAGACAGGCATTCTGATAGTTGAGTCTCACTTTCTGAGCAAATGACTTTTTCCTATAGTAGAATATGATTTGATAGCCAGGATGTTGTTCAGTAGTAGGGCACTTGCTTAGCATGCATGAATTTAATCACTAGCACCCCCTAAAAAAGAAAGAAGTTAAAATCATCACTTTTCCCACCCAGAGGACAAATCTTGCTTTTAAATTAAAATTTTAGAAAAATCTCCATGTAGGGTATCATGCCTTCTCATGTTAATCTGCCATCACACTGTAGAGTATACTTCTTTTCTTATGTTTACTTGCTCTGCAAAGCCTGTTTCTTTTCCTACCTTTAATAAAATTTTGCTACCATTAAGAAAAAAAGAAGAAGAAAAATTTCCATGTAGATAAGTAATCATTTTATTCCTGAACCTGGGATAATTTACCCCAGTGTTTTTTGGATTTTTTTTTTAAGTAACAGAATTTATTTTCCAAGCCACAGCTTTTATACAGAAACCTAGAAGATAAAATTTATAAAAGCTGGGGCCTGGGGATGTAGCTCAGTGGTTCCGGTGCCTGCCTCGCAAGCGGAAGGACCTGAGTTCAATCCCCGGTACCAAAAAAAAAAAAACAAGAAAAAAATTTTATAAAAGCTGCCCTAGTGGACTCAGGAAGGACAATAGGAACTAGGTTTTCCTTGGATATGTCTGGGATACTATTGAGAAACATTGGTGTAGTCTATTTAATTGCAAGTTAAGGATTTTTTTTCTATTTGTCTGGGGGCTTCTGTTTTTTGTATTATAAAACATATGGTAGAATGTATAGGTAGAAGTTTGTTTAAAATATATTAAGGAGCCTTGGTTAGCTATTTACATTTATAATATTCTAGTCTGTTTCCTCAGGCTCCATAATAGGGCCTACCTAAGCATAGAGTAAGCACTTAATAAATATTAGATAAATGAATCATTGTGCATGATAATCCAGTTTTTGCTTGAGCATTTCTAATGATGGAAAGCTCATTACCTTACAGAATTATTCTTTTTCTCTATCTGTGATTGACAACAAATTAACACAGAAATAAAAAATACTTCAGTTTATTTTTATGTTTCATTCTTAGATTTTACTTTTGAGCTACTCAGGTTAAATTTAGTTCTTCCTTCAGATTTTCACATATTTGAAGAATGCTATTATCTTTTTCTTAATCCTGCTTTTTGTCCCACCTACTCTCTCCCTCATATACAAGTATATATACATTCACTTTTACTTTTCTGTTCTTTTTAGCTACCATGATTTTGATAACCTTTTTTATGTTTTTTTTTTTGGTACCGGGGATCGAACTTGGGTCTTTGCGCTTGCACAGCAGGTGGTGAAACCACTGAGCTAAATCCCCGGCCCCTTTTTTATGTTTTTTAGTTTATTAAGCTTACTCTTAAAAATATGACAGTCTACCTGATTTCTAGTAACCACAATGTGGGGTACTATACAGACCTGAATTTCTTTAGTTTTTCCAGTGCTGGGGATCAAACCCAGGGTCTTGCACATGATAGGTAAACACTCTACTAGTGAACTATCTCCCGATCCCCAAGAGAGACGTAAATTTATAAGACACTGTAAAGTAGAACTTCTTTAAATGGACTGTCAAACTAGTGAAGCTGTTTTTTAAAAACACTATTTAGCAATGCAGATTCTTTAGTTACATGAATAGCCTTTACCAGTTGTTAGATTTTGTATGTAACAAGTATAAACCTGTTTCTTTATGTGTAACTAGTAATGGAAACTACTAGTAATAGTTTTTCAGCGTAGTGTTGTAAAGATAGAAATGATGCATACAAAGTGTCATCACCAGGCTGGGGATTTAGCTCAGTGGTTCTGCTGCCTAACTCGCAAGCGTAAGGTCCCAAGTTTGATTCCTGGTACCAAAAAAAAAAAAAACAACCCTTCAAAACAAAGTGTCATCACAATTTCTGGCCATTAGTAAGCATTCAAGAAACATTAATTTCCATTATTAGTTTTTATTTTAATTAATTTGAATGATTAGAATTGTAATCAGAAAATTCACCATCATGAGAAAATCTTTTCTTCATGGGTGCATTCATTCATCATTGTTTTGTTTTATTTTGTGTTTGTTTACTTTTTTTGGTGCTAAGTATTGAATCCAGGGTCTTATATATGCTAAGTACATGCTGTACCAGTGAGAAACAGGTTATGACGCATCAGTTTTTCAAAGCTTACTGTGTACTAGGCACTGTGGTAGTAGGTCTCATTTTTTTTTTTTTTAATTCTACATGATACATTTATTGGAGTTGTGTCTTTTCTACCACACTGGATTAAATAAACTTTCAAAAGCATGGTTTGGTCACATTCTGGGACACCTAGTATTTCACTGTTTTTTCTTCCACGTGCCCATTAGTACAAGTATGTCTAACAGACATGCTGTAAGGTAAGGGATGGTGACATTCTCTTCTTGGGTCATGTGTATGGCCAGTACTCTTACTTTGTGAGTGGACTCAAAACAACAGTACCTACTGAGCAATTCCATCTTCCCTAACTATTTGCTTCGGGAAAGGCACTAAAGTACTAGTATTAAACATTCTGTCCAGAAGGATAATACCAAGTTCTCCTTTTCTTCATCTGTAGTTAGTTTCAGGTCCTTGACAGAAATAGCTGAACTGTTCCAAATTTGCTTCAGTGCATCCACATGTGCGAAAGGAAAGCAAAGTCCATGAGACTCTGTTTCCTCATTTCCCATCATATGTGTGTGTCTCCTATTCTTTAGAGAATGATAGATGTAAACCATCTTTTCTTGAGCTTCATCGAATTGATTCTGATCTGGCCCTACTGTGAGGATGATGTGGTCTCTAAATTGCAGTCTCACTATGCTGTGCAACCTCGGTAGCTTTCCATCTTTCCAGTTTCTATCCTTTATCTGCTTCTTGTCACACTCCTGGATCCTGCAGGGACTACCAACTTCAAACTGCACCAACCCACCAATTCCTAGCTGTGGGACCCTGGCTCATCTAGTTTATTCCTCATCATGCAGGAATACACAAATTTTCTGCAAGTGACCACTAAGATGTTGGATACGGAGCCTTGGTCTCATTTTTCTTAAAAGGGGGATAAAGGGATTTATTAGGCTGAAATTTTAAAAGTATACACTCAAAGAAATAGAGTGTGGGCCCTCAAGAGAGATAGATGTGCTCTAGTTTGGAGCTTGAATATTTGTGTTTTTGGCAATGGAAATCTGTGAAATTCATGAATCCATAGGAAGTTTAATCTTGGCTGGTTTATAGGAGAAAGGATGGCCCACCCACACAAAGATAACGGCCCACTTTGCAGATGAAAGACATGAATGAACCCTCTATTTTTTCTATTTGTATGTATATATTTGTCGAGGCATGAGCCCCAACTATTCTTTTGATGGGTAATCTAAGAAGTGTTGCCTAAAATTATTCTTTGAATTCTCTCAATCTGTTCCTTTATTTTAAAATTAGGTTTCTACCCTTTATCAACTAAGCTAATTTATGGACTTAAAGTACAGTGTCTTTAAGGGATTTTGGATGTGATGGGCCTAGAAGAAAAGAAGCATAAACAAATTTAGGGAATACTGATATGGATAACCTTGGGTAATTTTGTGTCCTGGAGTTGCAGTCTTCTTAAAAGTACAAAAAAAATTTTTTTAGTTATGATTTTCCTTGTCTCCCTTCTACCTATTTTTATTTGCCTCTATACTACTTTACCCCCACCCACCCAAGTCTTTGATGCCTTATTTGAAGGAGGGAGGGTCTGTCTTCTTATAACTGCTTCAAGCTAAGTAGGGCATTGATTCTGTCCAGGTAGGGGTCAAAAGTTTCATCCTGACTCATCCAAAAGAGACAAACGAAGATAGATTTTGTTGTTTGATGAACTTTCATCTTTTGATAGTCTGGAAAAGAAGAGAAGAACATTAGCAAGTAAAAATTTAAATAATATTGATGAATAGTAGCTAAAAGAAGTTATAGAAGTCAGACAAAATTAGGCAGCATTTAGCATAAGCCCTTTTATCTTTAATATTAACTTCTATTTATTTTGAGGTGTTTATCTAAATACAACAGGTAGAGTTTAACAGCATACAGATTCCTCCCTGTTTGTCAAAGAAATCTACTGTTTTCTTATTTTAATTATAACAGTGGTGAAGGAATATATAAAAGATCTAGGGCCGGGGATTTAGCTCAATGGTTCTACGCCTGCCTTGCAAGCTCAAGGTCCTGAGTTTGATCCTTGGTACCAAAAAAAAAAGGAGAGACATCTGTGTTTTTTATGATCGTTAGGCCATTAACATTTTTTACTGTAGGGCTCAGAACTTGGATCTGGTCCTTATTTTGTAGACTTGAAGATCTTTTATAGTGACCAAATCCAGATAATATAAACATATAAAGTTTACACTACAAAGCTAACAAATCTTAGTAGCTAGAAAGTTTATGTTGCCATTCTCTCTATAGGCCCATCTATGCAAGAAGGCAAATCTTTATCTCAGGAGTACTTGAAAGTTCATTAAAACATCATAAGAGCAGTGTACTAATGATATAGGAGAGATTTGTGTCCCCTGAAATTGAAGAATGAATTCCAAAGGACAGAGGCGGTTAAGAGTAGGAAAGATTTATTAGGGAATAGAAATAGCTCCTGAAAGACAGGAGGGGTCTGGAGTGGCTTGCCGCAGAGGCCATCTCTCTGAGAATATAAAATCACCAGGTGGGTACAATGTAGGTCAAACTATAATCAACCAATAAGATTACAAGGATAGCCATTTAGCTAATATTGATCCAGTAGGGAAGCTGGGTACTTAGCAAGGGCATATGGATGACATCACTAACCTTGGTGGGTAATCTTAGTCTTAGTCTTGTCTTTAGCTTTAGTAGTCTTAGTCTTAGTCTTAGTGGGTAAGAGAGGATGGCCCACCCCTAGTGAGATAATGGTCTGTTTTATGGGAAATCCCAGAAGGGCGGCACCAATTATAGTATAATCTGAAGCTTCCATTCATCCCCTAGGGAAGTATATAAATCTAGCCATTGTGACTTTTATCTCGAGGTCTTGCCTTCTTCAGATGCACTTCCAGCCACGGTTTTGATGTGTTCTCATCTTCTGCACTGTTTTCCTTGACAGCCCAATCCCTTTCTGACTGTATATTAATTTTTATCTAATTTAGCTGCCTGTAATACTAAGAGTAGCTGAAGGACACAATCTGGAAAGGTTAGTGGGACTTCACAACCACTCATGGTTATAGGCTATAAGTTAAAATGTTATAGGAGTAGCTGGAGCCTGCCAGTAGGGACTGGTGCAGTGTTTGGAGCCCCTTTTATATCTAGCCTAGCTTTTTTTATATTACTATTAATTACTCTTTTACTTTTGGTTATACTTTCCTCTTGAGTGTTGTCTTAGGTACTTTCCTCATTGCTGAGACAATACCTGACACCCACAACTTAAAGGAATAAGGATTTAGGTTTATTTTGGCTAACAGTTTGTAGAGCTTTTAGTCCATAGTCATCTGGTTCCAAGACAGGGCGGTAAGAGAGAGGCATGACAGAGGAGAAGTGGCTAATAGCATGGCAACTGGGAAGCAGAGAGACATCCAGAGAAGAGGGAGGGAGATAGACCCTTGAAGGGCACACCCTCAGTGATCTACCTCCTCTGAGACTTCACCTCCCAGCATCACGTTTAGGTATAAACTCATCAGTAGACTAATCCACTGACAAGTATCATGGCACTATAATCCAGTCATCTCCAGAAAGCCTCACCTATGAGTGCATGAGGCTTTGAGGGAACATTTAGATATAAGGTGTTTAACAGGTGTTTAAGTTTTAAAGAGGGGAAAGGGAAGAAAGGAAAGAAAAAAGTATGAGAAAGAAAAAAAAATGGAAACAAAAAAAATGGAAACAAAGTCTATGTAAATAGGGAAGGGTGGTGGGGGTGAAGGGCGCATAGGTAATGGGGAAAAAAATAAGAACTAAGATACATCATGTTCAGGTACAAACACCCAATGATAAATGTAAATGTGTTGTATACCTAAAATGTACCAATTAATATATAAATTAAAAAAAAAACTTTAAAAAAAAAACAAAAACTAAGTCAAAGTAAAACCCACATCAATCAAAATTATTTACATGTTGGGCTAGGTATTTAGCTCAGTGGTACTGCTGCCTACCTTGCAAGTGCAAGGTCCTGAGTTCGATCCCCTGGCACCAAAAAAAATATTTATTTACATGTATATATTTGTCAGGGTCAGATAAGGCTCCTCAGGGGGTTACCTTTGGGGCCAGGTGAGGAGCCTCAGATTTTTTCCTGTACCAGCTGTGTCATTTGCAGGATGGGTCATGGTCTTGCTTGACTATGTGGCTTCCTTTGGGGACATTTCCCTCTTCAGTGACCCTTTTTTTTACAGAATGCACATTGGTTGAGCCGTTTTCTGGAGTCCAACCCATCCCCTGCTCAGGAGGTTGGGTACTCTGTGGTAGGGCCTTTCCCCACCTGTTGGGACAGGAACTTTTATAGTGTAGCGATATCAACCTCTGTGTACACGTGTAGTTCTGTGTAATTCTGATGTCTTTCTACATGAAAATCCCACAGCAACTCAGTGGAGGTGCTGGACCCTTTTAGAGGGGTCCCATCATGCCCTGGGTTCTTGCTAACCTTGAAGGGCAAGGGCCAAAATATTGGCTCTCTGATTACCCCAGTTATCTTTCTTAACTTTGGTCTCTAATGTTGGTTGTTTGTTTTGTTTTATTTTATTTTGTTTTGTTAGAGACAGGGTCTTACTTTGTAGTTTAGCCTGGCCCTGAACTCACTGTGTAACCCAGGCGATCCTCCAGCCTCAGCCTCCTGAGTGCTGGGATTATAGGCATGTGCCACCACATCCCGCTCTAAGCCTTGGTTGTTGAACTGTCAAAAGGTCAGTTATACCAGTGTCAAAGTGGGAGCAGAAGGTTTTAATCTTAACTATTCTAATCCTGTTACTGGGGTTCTGGGGTACTGTGAGGTCCTGCTGGAGATTCTTTCCAGGTTCTTACTGTCCTGAGCGAGAAATTGGTCAAGACACATGCAAACAGTAGTAAGGTTTTACATTTATTAAAGGTAGGAAAAGAAATATGCTCTACAGAGTGAGTGTGGGCCATTTAAAAGTAGGAAAAGAAGTATACTGTGCAGGGTGAGAGCCAAACATTGAAGGAAAAGAGAGCACAGGAACCAAGAGCTAAATGGCTGCAGTCTTTTGTTTTCCCTACTGTCAAGGCTGAGGTTAGATCTAGGCCATCGTATGAAAAACCTGCTTGATCTCAGGCTAGAAGAATTGAAGATAGCATTCCCTGATTGGTCCCAGGTGCCGAACCCTGGTACCTGTGTCCTGGATCTCTATGATTGACAGGTCATGCCCACTTTCCCACAGGCTATGCCCTAATCTCATACTTCAGTCCTACCTGGATATCAGATCACTTTAAAATATAAAGTATTGTTCTGGAAATCGCAGAAAGAAATACACAGAGACACAGGATTCAGGTAAAATAATAAAAGTTTACTTGCAAACAGGCAGGACCTCCAGAAACTGGACTGGTCAGTGTCCGGGTGCCCTTTGTTCAGTGTTTCCTTTTTATATCCTTTTTAGCCATTATCTCATCCCTAGTGGTCTTTGATGTGTAAATACAATTCCAGCTTCTATTTACAAGTCACAGACACAAGATAAGCACATATACATTATAAATTTACCCAGGCATTGCAACTTTGTTAGGTTAAAATGTTGTCTATAATGAAGTTGCTGGTTAAAGAATCAGATAACCATCACCTTAAACAACAAGAGTTATGAGAAAAGCAAATCTTAAAGGAATACATTACTTATTTTGCTTCTACAACTACCTTAATATTCAATCTACTAAGTTATCTAAAACTTTTCCCTATCATTCCTCACTCTGTTTACTTTGGGATAATTCTTCTATCCATAATATATTTTATCTAGTTTATCTGTATTTCTTAGCATTAGCATTTGATAATGTTGAGCGCAGCCATACACTGCTGTATAAATCTTGAAATCCATTGAATGACACAAGGACCACACATTAATACTAATATTATAACAAGAAGGGGACTTAGAAGAGGTCCTACCCAAGGTTTTTATCCTGCCCAAGTAAAACTAATCCCATAAGACAGCTCTCCTATACCAAATTCCTCATCAAGTGCCTTGATCCAATCTTTCAGTTTGTCTAGTGATTCTTATATTATGCCAGATTTATTAGCTTAATAACAACACTCTTCACCAAGAAATAAGCAAGTCCTTCCTTTCTGGGCTGTGAGCAAATCAAGAGCTCGCCTGTTTTGAATTTTCCTTCTAATATCTTGAGCTGACTGGGTCACAAAAGTCATATTGATCAACTGATGGTTATCAGGAACAGCAGGATCAAAAGGTGTATACATTCTGTAAACTTCGCAGAGTCACTCATAAAATCTCTCAGGGCTCTTATCGGGCTCCTGCTGTGTTTCTAGCACTTTAAATCATATTTGTACGCCTTTTACTCGCAGCTTGTATCCCTGCCAGGAGGGCTGTCTGATAATTGCTTAAGCTGTCCTGGCCCCTGGGGTGTTGGGGTTTCAGTTGGGTCGCTCATTCACTGGAAATTGCTGTTCGTGCCAAGCATCTGGATTTTGTATGCCTGCCATCATTATAGGAGCATTGATCTTTTTGATTTCTCCTAAAACTCTCTGCATTTCTTTAGAGGTTAACAAAGTTCTTTACAGTCCTCCCAATTAGGATGGGTAGCAAAGACAGAATCAAATTATTGAAGCATTTTGGAGGGGTCTTGGCAGAAGAAAAATGACTTTCTTTTTCTCTGAACCTAACCTCCTTTGTCCTTTTTTAAGTCAAATCTCAAATATTGCACCTTGGTCTGTCATATTTGTGCCCTTTCTCAACAGTCTTTTTTTAACTCACTATAAAGGAGGAGGTCATATTGTAACCTGTTGGCTCTTAAACCCTTTGAAGATGACCAATGTACACATATTATAGTAACATATTTAGAATTTAACCCTTTGATGACAACCAATGTAAACATATTTAAACTTTTCATAGCAAACTTGAAACCCACAAACAAACATACATATTTTCCTGATAAATCACTTTCTCACATCTTTTGACATACCTAGGCCTTCTGGTCTTGTATATCTCTTTTTATCTTTCTAACAAGACAAACTTACAGAATTTTTTATATCAAAATTGTATCTCTTTTACTTATAGCTTTTTTTTACCCTTAAATTCTTTTATTGGTACATTTTAGGTATACAATACATTTATATTTCTCATTGGGAACTTGTACCTTTACATGATATATCTGGGTTCTTATTTTTTCCCCATTCCCAGCCCTCCCTTCACCCCCTCCATCCTTCCCTATTTTCTAAGACTTTGTTTCCATTTTTTCCATTTCTCATAATTTTTCCTTTCCTTTCTTTCCTTTCCCCTACCCCTCCCACTTCCCCTACCCCTTTGGACCTTTTCTTCCTATTTCACATTATCACTTATTCATTTTAATCATTGGTACATTTTAGGTATACAATATAATGACATTCATCATCGGAAATTTGCACCTTTACATAATCTCTCTTGGTTCTAATTTTTCCCCCTTCCCCTGCCCTCCCTTCAACACCTCCATCCTTCCCTATTTACAAAGACTTTGTTTCCATTTTTCCATTTTCTCATATTAATTCCATTCCCTTCTTTCCTTTCCCCTACCCCTCCCACTTCCCCTTCACCTTTGCCCCTTTTCTTCCTATTTCACATTATCTATTATACCTTTTAGTCCTTATTTACACTTTCAGTTTCTCACACTAGGGAAACTATTCAGTATTTACACGTGTGTCCTATTTATTTCACTTAAGAGTATCGCCTCAATGTGCATCCATTTAGCTATAAATGTCTCTAATTTCTCATTTTTTATGGCTGAGTAGTACTCCATTTTATTTAAAAACCACATTTTCTTTATCCAGTCTCCAGTTGATGGGCATTTGGGCTGTTTCCAAGTTTTAGCTATTACATATTGTGCTGCTATGAACATGGGTGCACATATGTCACTGTGGTATGATTCTTTTAATTCTTTGGGGAAGATACCCAGCAGGGGAATAGCTGGGTCAAATGGGACTTCCAGTCCTAGTTCTTTAAGGTATCTCCATACTGATTTCCATAATGGTTGCACCAGTCTACACTCCCACCAGCAGTGGAGCAAAGTTCCTCTTTCCCCACAGCCCCGCCAGCATTTGTTATTTATTGCTTGATTTCATGGTAGCAGCCATTCTTTCTGGAGTGAGGTGAAATCTCAGCATTGTTTTCATTTGCATCTCTCG
This sequence comes from Heterocephalus glaber, assembly GCF_053883595.1. NCBI lineage: Eukaryota > Metazoa > Chordata > Mammalia > Rodentia > Bathyergidae > Heterocephalus > Heterocephalus glaber. The sequence continues at coordinate 7,613,467 of NW_028258301.1, forward strand.
AATGCCCAGTGATGTGGAACATTTTTTCATATGTTTATTTGCTCTTTCTACTTCTTTGTGTGAGAAATGTCTGTTCATTTCAGATGCCCATTTTTGGATTGGATCTTTAAATTTGGGAGGTCAGATTTTTTTAAGTTCTTTATAGATTTGAGATAGTAGACCTTTGTCTGAGGAACAGCAGGTGAAGATTTTTTCCCACATTGTGGGTTGTCTCTTTACTCTGTTGGTGGTTTCTCTTGCTGTGCAGAAGCTTTTTAATAAGAGGAGATCCCACTTGTTGATTGTTTGTGCTAGTTCACAGGCAACTGAGGTTTTGTTCATAAAATCTTTTCCTACACCAATGTCTTCAAGAGTTCTACCCAACCTGTGTTCCAGCCAGTTCAGCATTTCTATTTTAATATTTAGATCTTTCATCCATTTTGATTTTAGTTTAGTGCATGGTGAGAGATATGGGTCTAGTTTCAATCTCTGGCAAGTTGAAACCCAGTTTTTCCAGCACCATTTATTAAAGAGGCTATCATTCCTCCAGTGAGGGTGTTTGGCTCCTTTGTGGAAGATGAGGTGGCTGAGTGTGTCTGGAGTTGTTTCTGCATCTTCTAATCTGTTCCACTGGTCCTCAGGTCTGTTTCTTTGCCAGTACCATGCTGTTTTTATCAGAGTAGCTTTGTAGTATAGTTGCAGGTTGGGGATTGTGATACCCCCTGCAATGTCTCTGTTGCCTAGAATTGCTTTTGCTATTCTGGGTCTCTTCTTGTTCCAAATGAATTTTTGGATTGTTTTCTCAAAATCTGTGACGTATGCTGCTGGAATTTCAATTGGGATTGCATTGAATCTATATAGCAGTTTTGGAAGTATGACCATTTTCACTATATTGATCCTTTTTACCCAGGAGCAGGGGATGTCTGTCCATTTTCTGATATCATCTTCAATTTCTCTTTTCAGAGTGCTATTGTTTTCAGGGAAGCGGTCCTTGGTTTCTTTTGTTAGGTTGATTCCTAGGTATTTCAATTTTTGGATGCTATTGTGAAAGGAATTATTTGCCCTATTTCTCTCTCAGTGAGTCTGTTGTTTGTGTAGAGGAAAGCTATTGATTTTTGTGTGTTGACTTTATATCCAGGTACTTTACTGAATTTGGTTATTAAGTCGAAAAGACTTTTGGTGGAGTTTTTGAGGTCCCAAATCTTTGGTCATTTTTGTTGTCTCTGGCTTTCTCTTCTGCCATTATGTTTCTGATTTAAAAGAAAACACTGAAAGTTCCCTTTGTAGACACAGTAGATTGTCAAAAATTTGAAAAACAGGGCTGGGGATTTAGCTCAGTGGTTCTGGCGCCTGCCTCACAAGCACAAGGTCCCAAGTTCAATCCCCGGTACAAAAAAAATCATGATAGCATTGAGCACATTCTGTATATCTGTATCCTGCATTTTTCTGACCCCTTCATGCTGTTTTTATAACATTTCTATTTAATGTATAGTCCATCCTAGGGGTGTGTTATCAATTATTTTGTCATTTCCCCATTGGTAGAAGCTGAAGTTCTGTCCAATTTCAGTAGAATTACAGCCTTGAACATCCTTGCATATTAATCCTGGTCCCTATCTCAGATAGTTCCTCAAGATAAATTCTCAAAAACAAGACGGGCCTGGTGGCCCATGCCTGTAATCCCAGCACTCAGGAGGCTGAGGCAGCAGGATTGCTGCTGGCCGGGCCTCTGTCACTCCCAGATTTTGATGGCACCTCCCCAGGAGCAGGTGCCAAGGACAGAGGGCAGTACAGGGTGATAAGTGGTGCCCACAGAGGGCTGCATGTGTCCCTGCAGCATGCATGGGCAGCTGGCAGTGCGGAACCTGAACACGAGGCCCTGGCCATCAGCACTGCCAGTCACCAGGTCACCACAGAGGGGGCACTCACAGCCCATGGCATAGCCTTCCACCTGTGCCCTTCCTAGCGCTACATCTGCTCATGCAGTAGGGTCACATGGCTGAGAAGAGGCCCATGTAGTTGCCATTGGTCTGCGCCAGGAACATGGGCCCCAGTGGGAGCAGGGCCAGGCTGGGGCAGGTGTACCTCTTGTGGAAAATCTGGCTGGAGATTTTGGCAGAGCTCTAGAAGTCTCCAGCAATCCTGGCATGATCGGGGGAGTTCAGGCTGCTCAGGAGCTCAGAGCCCTTGGAGAGGAAGAGGATGTCGGGGTCTGGGGCATGCTCGCCCTGGAGCTGCTCACTGCCTTGCCTGCCCTCCACAGAAGTAGACATTGTGGTCTTTGGGGTAAAACGTCATAGCAGTGATCCTGAAGTCACTCCGATCACTGAGTCACTGGGTTCCCGTCAAGGTCGGTCAGTTGCAGGGCACAGTCACCGCTGCTGACCACCGGGCAGCCTGCACTGCCTGGCCATGCGGCAAGCAGGTCTACAAGTGGTGGCTGAGCCCTCGGTGTCCCACACCCTGAAGGTCCTGTCCATCAACGTGGACCACTGGATGCTGGTGACCGGGCCCTCATGGCCCTGCAGGTGGCCCAGCACCAACCTGAGGATGAGGGTCTCTCTGCGCCTGTTCAGATGGGGTTGGATCCACCCTGACACCCCAGGGGCCACACAGAGCAGGCCTGCAGCTGCCTCTGCCTCTTCAGAGTGAGGGGACAACATGGTCCTTGCTCCTCTCCTCTCCGGTGAGCTGACGTGTCCACTGGCGGCTGCAGACTGGTTCTGAGCCCAGAAGGATGATGGGGGGGGGGGACATTGGGGAGAATCGGAGCTGCTTCTGGTGGGCAGCCACCAGGGACTCAGCATGGCTGGGGCACAGCAGGTCCACAGGGAGGAAGGGCGGGAAGGTGCCCAGGTTGGGGGGGGGCGTGGCGGGAGGGCTCCTTCTCAGGCCACTGCAGCCTCTGGCCTGGCCAAGAGCCTGGCTCACTACCTTGGAGTCCAGCCAGTGGGAGGGGGTGCCCCCTGGCTTCATCACAAGTTCAAGGGGCCCTGCACTGTGTCCTCTTTTCTGTTGCATCCCCTGTACCAGATGCAAAACTCTTCACGGGAGGCTTGGCCACACCAGAAGTGTCTTCTGCAAAGCCAGCAGCATTTGCACCTGCCACAGGCTCCTCTCAGCCTGAGTCTGAACCATCGTGAGCCAGAAGCCACCAGCAAGGCCATCAAACACACGGTGTCCTGCTGTCCATCCATGCAGATGGTCCACTCTGTTCTTCAGGAAGAGCAATTTGGGCCGTGTTAATCCTCATCTTCAGTGTTTTTGTTGGGGGTTTGGTTTGGTTCTTTTGAGTTTTGCTGTGTAGCACAACCTGGCCTCAAACTCAAGGTGACCCTCCTGCTTCAGCCTCCGAGAGTGTTAGGATTGCAGGCTTGTGTGCCACCACACCCAGCTTTGAGACAGGGATCTGTTAAATCCCTAAGATGCCCAGGCTGGGCTTGAACTTATTGTCCTCCTGCCTCAGCCTCCCCAAGTCTACTTACAGCTTTTTAATATGTTTTATCTCACTTACTATAGACCTTTTATCACAAAGTTGTCTTTAGCTGTTAAAATTTTAAGTGTCCCTTTTTTCCCTCAGATTGTTACACTTTAAATTTGGTTGGCTGCCAATAGAACAGTAGTAACCTTGAGTTTTTTTATCAACAAAGTACAGAAAAGAGCAAGTTAACCCTATAATTACAATTGAAGAATTTTCAATGTACAAGAAATATTTTAAGCACACCAATTAAACATCAACTCAAACTGAAACACAAATACATTTATTAATTAGCTAAAATTTGTAACTTGATTTCTCTTGTTAAATTTCTTAGTTTCTCTGGCTTTGTTTTATGCCCTTCAGAGCTTTCTTAGCTATTTTCAATCCATTCTTATTTTCTCTTTTCAATTTTTTTTTTTTCAATATGAGTGTACGCCCTGTTCGATTCTCTCTGAGTCTGACCACAGCATGCACCCTCTGGTGCTGTAAAGCCAAGCAGTTCTCATGCTTTTGTCCCCACCTCCTCTGCACCTGTGAATTTAGCAACTCAAAAGGAGGGGGACAGTCTACATTTTCTCGGTCCGGATCTGAAAGGACTGGTTTTTTTTTTACCATCGCCCTCTTTCTGACAGAGGACCAGGATATTGTTTTTACTTCCAGGGTGCACATATGAAGCCAAGGAGGCATTCTGTGGCACAATTTGAGCCATAAATCAATATAGGGAAATTGATCTGGATGTTCCCATCCAGGGGTGGTGACTATTAGCCAGACGGACAAGACGAGCCCCTCATCTAGGGATCTCTCAGTTGGCCAAGCTGGGCAAAGCATGGGCCATTTTAACTCACAAAAGGTTCTAAGTTTTTGGGGTTTCATCTTAATACCATAATTTCCAGTAAAACCTTTTTAAAAAATTCTCAAGCATGCATTTCAAAGCAATACGTCGAGATGTTTCTGTCCCCACAATTGGCAAATCAGATTGTTGGTGTATATATGGGTTCCCTTGTACGGAGATGCAAGACAAACAAAGGTGGGGGATCACTTACTCGCCTGCCTGGCTGCGGGCCTTCGGCCACTTTAAGGTCTGTTCAGGCTAAGGTGGCCTGTCACCGTTATGCCTTTGTTAAACGCGATCACACACAAGTTCCACGACAGACCACACACAAGTTCCACAACTCAGGGAGGACTCTTTAAGCACAAATGCCTCCTCCCTCTGTCTTGGTACCACAGCTCATTCCACTCACTCTCCTATTCAGAACTCTTTCACTCACACAGTTATCCAGAATTTATCACATTCCCTCCTGGTGACCCCCTAACCATAACCAAAACAAATGAAAGAAGCTACCTCCCCAAATGCCAAAGCACAAGGGGTGATTGGGCCCCTGCACTATTTTGCCCAAAGTTTACAAAGTGAACCAAAACAAATGAGAGGAGCTATCTTCCCAAATGGCAAAGCACAAGGGGTGATCAGTCCCCTGCGCTGTATTTGCCCAAAGTTACAAAATAGAAATTCACAAAGTGAAACCAAAAGTTAACAACGAGGGGGTTTCCCGGGGTTTCTCACCCAGCAAAGGAAAGAGAGAGACACCAACAGCAGCAGCCCTCCTTCTGTCATCCTCCATCTCGGGTTCAGATGATCCACAACCAGCAAGCGGGTCTCCATGTCCTGTTGGGGAGCCTGGGAAATTAGTCCCAGGGGCATGCCTTCCCTCTCAAGGAGTCAGAGAGCTACTCCCTCTGGTGGGGTTTGGGCCAATGCCCAAAAGGGCTATTTTGTTCTTGATTCCTGGTCAGGGAACCAAATGTTCTGGAAATCATGGAAAGAAATACACGGAGACACAGAATTTGGGTAAAATAATAAAAGTTCTACTTACAAGAAGGCGGGGCCGCCAGAAACTGGTCTGGTCAGTGTCCATGCACCCTTTGTTCAGCGTTTCCTTTTTGTATCCTTTTTAGCCGTTATCTCATCCCTAGTGGTCTTTGATGTGTAAATACAATTCCAGTTCCTATTTACAAGTCACAGACACAAGATAAACACATATACATTGTAAATTTACCCAGGCATTGCAACTTTGTTAGATTAAAATATTATCTATAATGAAGTTACTGGTTAAAGAATCAGATAACCATCACCTTAAACAACAAGAGTTATGGGAAAAGCAAATCTTAAAGGAATACATTACTTATTTTGCTTCTACAACTACTTTAATATTCAATCTACTAAGTTATCTAAAACTTTTATCAGTATGACTACAGAACAGCTATCTCTTTTTTTAAATTATAGCAGATACTATAGGTGATGGCTTCCATCTTATACTGCTTTGGTTGTCTTTTAGAAATCATATTTTGTTCAAGAACAAACATAGCAATAGTATAATAATTATGGTGACGTTATCCACAACCATTAGGCTATTTTTGTCATCTCTAAAATGCCTAAGTGGAATGTACTTGTTTACAGATGTATTTTATATGTGACTAATGCCTATCTTTTTTTTTTTGGTACCAGGGATCGAACTCGGGACCTTGAGCTTGCAAGGCTGGCATTGGAATCACTAAGCTAAATCCCCAGCCCCCTAATGCCCATCTTTAATCATTAGAGTGACACTGCCTAGCCTACATAGTTTAGGTTCAACTATCATAATATAATTATATGACAATCATGTAAACATAAACCTGAAAAAGTATCATTATAAAGAATTTTAGTCTGAAGTCAGCAGTATGATAAAAAATTCTCCTAAGTTTTATATTTTAGGAAGTTTGTGCAGACTGGAAATGTAAATGTATTTAAATGAGAAGTCAACCGGGGATTTAGCTCAGTGATGCCTCTCAAGCACAAGATCCCATGTTCAATCCCCGGTACCAAAAAAAAGAAAGAAAGAAAGAAAAAGTATTAAATGAGAAATAAGTGATAATTAGCTTCACAGCTACATGGAAATCTTTACATACTAACTTAATTCTTTCTCTTAAGGTGAAATTTAGATTTATATACAAGTGTATCTTGTCTATATAATAACAAAATGTTTAGTCAAAGCCAATAGATATATGTCAAATTTTAAATGGCGGGATTGAATTAAACCAAATTCAAAGAGCAGAGATGTGGTGCTGGGCATGGTGGCACATACCTGTAATCCCAGTACTTGTGAGGCTGAGGCACAAGGATCACCAAGAGTTTGAGGCCAGCCTGAACTACATAGTGAGATCCTGTCTCAAAAAGCAACAGCAAAAAACAAAGCAGAGATGCCAAAAATTCTGATCATTTTATATGTTTAAGTTCTAGATGCAATACATATTGTATAAAAGAGAACACTTATTGGTTACTTTGTATGCATTAAATTTATATAATCTTAATTCTATAAGTTTAACATTAAAGCTAGACTCACAGCATATTTTGTCTTTAGGTGTGCTGTATGTATCTCTCTAGTCCTGATACATAGCAAGCCCATGTTTCAAAAAACAAAAATAAAAAAAAAAATCTCTAGTCCCAGATATATACCAGGTGTGCTATAACCTAAGACAGTGGTGGCAAATCTATGGCACACATGCTGCAGCCAGCTGTTTGTTATCATTGATAGCTCTAATAGGTTCACCATCACTGACCTAAGATAATAGTTATGAATTTAACCAGTTATAAACAGATTATTGAAAAAATTTTACCACAAGCCAACATTTACATAATTTTTAACTCTTAAAACTCAGTTTAGGGCTGGGGATTTAGCTCAGTGGTTTCGCCACCTGCTGCGCAAGCGCAAGGACCCAAGTTCGATCCCCGGTACCAAAAACAAAAACTCAGTTTAAGTAATCAGAAGTCTAACAACAAAAACCACAAGAAATTATCTTTTTTTTTTTTTTGGTACCGAGGATCAAACTCGGGAACTTGAGCTTGCAAGGCAGGCGCCGGAAGGAAATTATCTTTTTTTTTTTTGGTACCGGGGATCGAACTTGGGTCCCTTGGCTTGCGAGGCAAGTGGCAGAACCACTGGGCTAAATCCCCAGCCCAGAAGGAAATTATCTTGATAAAACAAAAAAACCTTAGTTTTTTAATCTAGTTTTTATAAGTTTAATCAATAGCATTTAGAAGGGGTTGAGACAGGATCTTGATATGTAGTTCAAACTGGCCTTGGACTCACTATGTAGGCTAGGCTGCCCTCACATTCACAGCAATCCTCCTGCCTCAGCTTCCCAAGTGCTTGGATTACAGGTGTGCACCACCATGCCCAGCAGTAACCAATAGCATTTTAATCTTAAAAAAAAAAAATACCTCATTGCTTTAGACGTAGAAAACTTTTTAAAAACATTCATTGGTATATTTTAGGCATACAAAATGATAACACTTGGGCCAGGGATTTAGCTCACTGGTTTTGCTGCCTGCCTCGCAAGCACAAGGTCCCAAGTTTGATTCCCGGCACCAAAAAATAAAAAATAAATAAGATAACACTCATCATAGGGAATTTGCATCTGTACATGGTATATCCCGCCCCCTTTTTCCCATCCTCCCTCCCTTCAAGCCCCCTCCCCTCCCTATGTACAAAAGCTTTGTTTCCATTTTTTCCTTCTATTTTCAATTTTTTTGACCCTCATTTCCTTTTCCCCTCCTTCCTCCCTTGTTCCCCTTCCTATGAAGATTTTCTTCACATTTCCCAGTATCTATTATACATTTTAGTCATTATTTCCACTTTCAGTTTCTCACACCAGAGAAACAATGCAATATTTAAACATGTATGTTCGATTTATTTCACTTAAAAGTATGGTCTCAAGATCCATCCATTTAGCTATAAATGTCTGAAGCTCACCCTTCTTTATGGTGGAGTAGTACTGCATTGTATAGAAAAAAGACATCTTTATCCATTTGTTAGTTGATGGACATTTGGGCTATTTCCAAGAATTTTTTTTTTTTTTTTTGTACCAAGGATTGAACTTGGGACCTTGCACTTGCAAGGCAGGCGGCAGCACCACTAAACTAAATTCCCAGCCCCTTCCAAGATTTAACTATTACAAACTGTGCCACTGTAAACATGGGTATGCATATATCACTGTGGTATGATGCTTTTAATTCTTTCGGGAAGATACCAAGAAGAGGAATAGCTGGATCAAATGGAACTTCTAATTTTAGTTTTTCGAGAAATCTCCACACTGATTTCCACAGTGGTTGCACCAGTCTACACTCTCACCAACAGTGGAAAAGGCTTCCTTTTGCCCCACACCCCCTCCAGCATTTGTTATTGGTTGATTTCTAGATAGCAGCCATTCTTTCTGGAGTGAGACGGAATCTCAGCATTGTTTTCATTTGCATGTTTTCATTTGCATGTTTTCATTTGGACTAATGATGTTGAACATTTTTCATATATTTATTTGCTGTTTCTACTTATTCATCTGAGAAGTGTCTTTTCATCTCAGATGCCCATTTTTGGACTGTGTCTTTAAATTTGGGGAAGGTCTGATTTTTTTGAGTTCTTTATATATTCTAGATAATAGTCCTTTGTCTGATGAATAGCTGGTAAAAGAATTTTTCCCATGCTGTGGGTTGTCTCTTCACTCTGTTGGTGGTTTCTCTTGCTGTGCAAAAGCTTTTTAATAAGATGAAGTCCCAGTTGTTGATTCTTTGTCATATTTCCCATGTGTAGACATAGAAAACTTTATTTAATTATATCCAACTTAATTAATTTTCTTTTATAACATTAGTTAGGGTAGGACACAATAAATTTGTGGAAAACCAAAGAAGCCCCCCATCAGCAGAGAACACTGAAGCAAATTGGTTCAGGCAGCTGCTTTTTCAGGCACAGGGGATAGTTTCATCTGGTAATTCCTTAGGCCCAGTGGCCCCCCACTTAGGGAAAATTGTAATATAGAATGATACATTGAAATTTTAACTTAGTAAACTTAAGAAAGCAATCTTAGCTGGCCATGGTGGTATGTACCTGTAATCCAGGCACTCAGGAGGCTGAGGCAAGAGGATCTCTGAGTTTGAGCCCAGCCTGAGGTACATAGTGAGTTCAAGGCCAGCCTGAACTACATAACAAGACCCTGTCCCAAAAAAACAAAAACACAGAAATGTTTTCATAAGTTATTAGTATGTAAAAGTAAGATTGCTTTTCTTTTCTTTTCTTTTCTTTTTTGGTACCAGGGATCAAACTCAGGGCCTCATGTTTGCCAGGCAAGCGTTGTGCCACTGAGCTACATCCCTGGGCCTTAATCAGCATTTTTTAAGTGTAAGTCATAACAATGCTTTCTTTAATACTATAAGCTACTCTGAGTACTTTTTTCCCCCCGTTAATATCACAGACTTATAACCAGTAACAGTGAGAAGGGGGAAATAGGAGGACAACTGGCAGGAATTTGGGTCTTTGTCAAACTTGGGCACAACTTTCTTTTCTTCCTCTTCTTCAGTCAGCAGCAGTGCCTCTTGTTTTCCATACTTTTATATGTGAGCACTCATTTTTCAAAGTACTTGGGAGCCCTAACTGCTAAAAAGGAGGGGAAAAAATCCCCCCAAGACTGTACAATAGAGGTTTGCAGAGAGAGAGAGAGAGAGAGAGAGAGAGAGAGAGAGAGAGAGAGAGAGAGAGAGAGAGAGAGAGGGAAATATGCTACGCTTCAGAGAACAAGGGTTTGGGAGAAGTGGAGAACAAAAAAAAAAGCCTTTGGCTGAGACTTACCAGAGTTGTTCCTTTGATGCCTCCTTTACCTCCTGCTACTGGCTCACCAAGAGAAGATGTCACAGGACAGGGTCTGAGGAGGTTTCCAAAGCAGAGATAAGAAACTTAAACCTACTGTATCTGGGAATAAGTTTGTAGGTTCACTGACTCCCATTGTGTAAAAAAGAATTTTCAGGACTAGTTATTAAGGGGTATAAAGGGATTTATTAGGCAGAAATTTATTTTTTATTATAATTTAAAATTTTTTATTAGTACATATTTGTAGTACATAATGATTACATTTGTTGTGGATGAATTTGTACATGTACATAACATGTCTTAATTCTTTTGTCATCTCCTTCCCCTCCCATCCCTCCTTGCTCTCTAATTCGTTTCCCTTCTCATTATTAGGCAGAAATTTTAAAATACACACTCATAGAAATAGAGTTCAAGGCCTCAAAAGAGAGAGGTGCCACCTATTGTTTTATTAGGGTCATTATTTCCTAGAAGTATAATATAATAACTTCTATAAATATAATTTATTCCAAAGTCATAAAAATGGGCAATGTGGTACTTTTCAGGCTCTTCCTTAGAGATTTCGATTCCAGAGGTGTCTCAGGACTGCCCAGTAAGGTTCACAAGGAGGCAGCAGAGATTCTACACCCTCTTCCGGGACAGTTTCATTTGAACAACCCTATTTATTTCACTTGTTTTGGTATAAAAAAAAGTTTGAAAGCTGGGTGTGGTGGCACTTGCCTATAATCCCAGCACTTCGGAGGGTGAGGCAGGAGGATTGCTGCAAGTTCAAGTCTAGTTTAAGTTACAGAGCAAGACACTGTCTCAAAAAAAAAAAAAAAAGGTTTGAAATATTGTCTGGTTTATGCACTTCTGAGCCATTGCAAGTTTCTCTTGTGATGATTTGTGTGATCCATTGTCCTTCGTAATGTTAACTTTACCCTTCTTTATTTGACAGACAGATGTGTTGGTCCTGAGCTGTGATCTGATAACAGATGTTGCCTTACATGAGGTTGTGGACCTGTTCAGAGTTTATGATGCATCACTCTCCATATTAATGAGAAAAGGCCAAGAGAGCTTAGAGCCAGTTCCAGGTCAAAAGGGGAAAAAGAAAACAGGTAAAGAAGATTGGAGTTTGAAATATTTGTTTGGTTGGCTTTATAATTATTATTCATGCTTTCACTTAAGAAATATTTATTGAGAACCTGGGTATTTACTGTAGATACTATGATAGGAGTTAATGTCAAAGTTAAATAAGACAGTCTTGGACTTGAAAATGCCTGTGCTATTAATTAGATTCTGGAATGTCTTTTTGTTTGTGGAGAGGAACATTCAGAACTATTTGCATTCTATTTAAGACTCAAGTAACTGGATGCATGTACACTTTCCCTCAGTGTTTGTAGGGGATTGGTTCCAGAGTACATGAAGACAAGCATTTGGGTATGTATGCATGGACACACACAGGTGCACACATAGTGATAACTAAAATCATGGACATTGGCCGGGGGGTTAGCTCAGTGGTTCCGCCACCTGCTTCGCAAGCGTAAGGACCCAAGTTCAATCCCCGGTAACAAAAAAAAAAAATCATGGACACTCATTCCCCAATATAAATGGTATAATATTTTCATATAACCTATACACATCTCCCTTATACTTTAAATTATCTATAGGTTATTATAATACCTGATACAATGTAAATGCTATGTAAATAGTTACTACTGTATCTTTGGGGGGAATAATTACAGGTATGTTCAGCGCAAACACAATTTTTTTGAAAATATTTTTAACCTGTAGTTAATTCAGTCCCTAGATATAGAACCTGTGATTACAAAGGATCAACTATATCTAGAAACAAAAAAGTCTAATTTAAAAAAAGATTTTTTTTAAATTTAAACTTTTATTACCAATTTAGATAGCTTAAGCTATTAAAATTACTATTACAAATTTAGTGTATTTAGTTCTTTTGAATCCTAAATAGCCAATAAACATGATACTTACTAAAATAAAACCTTTTTAAGACCATGCTTTTTATGGGTTTTAGTTTTTCCTGGAATGGTGTGTTTTTCCCTGAATTTTTTCCCAGAATGATGTGTTCTTTAGGTTTTGCTTAGCCTGTGTTATGTAACCCATTATCTTGTCATTGTTATATATTGGCATAGTCTGTTATAATTGTTAGAAGCTATGTATGGCATATTAATATCCTACTATAATTAATAGAACCACTTAGAACTTTCATTTGAATAACCCATCTTGTATTTTTAGCTCTTTTTTTAGGACATTTGGGTAACTTATAATTTTGTTCATTTTGTTTTTGTGGTGCTGGGAATTGAAACCAAGACCAGTGCGTGCTAGGCAAGCAGTGTATCACTGCCAGTGCGTGCTAGGCAAGCAGTGTATCACTGAGCTACATCCTATCCTTGTAATTTTGGACTTCAACAATTAAACTTGTTTCTAGTTACTTTTTGTGTTTAGGTAATCATTCATGCAGATTAATTGTTGGATACTTTCAAATTATTATGTAATGATACTCATGCTGATCAGTCCTCTTGTTCTTGATATAGTTTCTACTTGTTTGTTTGTTTTGAGACAGGTTCTTGGCTATGTAGTTCAGCCTAGCTTTGAACTCAATATGTAACCAAGGCCGGCCTCAAACTCATGGTGAGTGCTAGAATTATAGGTGTGGGGCTGGGGATTTAGCTCAGTGGTTTCAGTGGTTTCATCGCCTGCTGTGCAAGCATAAGGACTCATCTCTGGTACCAAAAAAAAAAAAAAAAAAAAGAATTATAGGTGTGTACCACCACCAAAAATCTGTAATTCTTTTGCTTCAGTTTCCTGTATTTCTTTCAAAACTGTACTGCAAAAAAAGAAATCTTTTATTTCTTCAACTTCTGTTTTCTCCTCTCAATCCCCATTCCCCCATTCCACTCCTGTTTTTTTTAAACTCTTTGCATACTCAAAACTGAAGTTTTCATGCTTAAGAGAAAATGTACTAGAGCCAGGAATTTAGCTCAGTGGTTCCGCCGCCTGCCCCATAAGCGCAAGGACCCAAGTTTGATCCCCAGTACCAAAAAAAAGAGAAAATGTACTAAATGAAGTCTAAATAATTTAGAATTCATAAATCATAGTGTAATGTACTGGGTACAATAATGGGATCACGGGCCGGGGATTTAGCTCAGTGGTTTCGCCCGCCTGCTGCGCAAGTGCAAGGACCTAAGTTTGATCCCCAGTACCAAAAACAAACAAACAAACAATAATGGGATCATGTACAAAATACAGGGAGGAATTCAATGTCTCACTCTGTTACAGAGAAATTTATTTAAGGTAAGATATTTGATAAGACCGGGTAAGTAGTTTACTTATGTGAAATCATGGTAGTTTGATATGAAATCACATCCCTAATTTAAAAGTATATTAAATTTTTTTCTTTTTTTTTTTTTTTTGGTACCAGGGATCGAACTCGGGTCTTTGCGCTTGCGAGGCAGGTGGTGGAACCATTGAGCTAAATCCCCGGCCCAAGTATATTAAATTTTAATACAGTCATTTAAGACATACTGTATGTAAAATCTGTGGTTAAGTCTTACATGGTAAACAAAGATAATCAAGCATTGTTCTCAAGCTAAAAGCCAATGAGCAGGTTCAGGTACTGTAGTTGTGTTATTTAATTTTTTTGTACGTTTATTGCCGAAGAACATTTTGTGGATAGTTGCTGAAGATCACATTTAGTAGTGAGTAGAACCAGAACCCAAATCCATGCCTTCTGACTCCATAGCTTGTGCTATTTCTTCTTTTTTACTTACTTTAGTATTTATTTTTTGAGACAGGGTCTTGCTGTGTAATTCAGCCTAGCCTTAAGTTCACTATGTATAGTCCAGGCTGGCCTTGAACTCAAGGCGATCCTCCTGCCTTAGCATCCTAAGTGCTGGGATTACAGTCATGTGCCATCACACTTGACTTATTTTTATTTTTAATGTGGTGTTGGGGATCCATCGCAGGGACTCACATGCTGAGCACGTGCTCCACCACACTGTGCCACATCCCCAGCCTTTGTTTCCTTTTATCAGAGTTATATGCCCATAATTTAAAGAATGAAACAACTATACAGGATGTATTATAATAAATACCAGTTCCTCACCCTTTTTATCCTCACACCAATCAGGCAGCTGTTTTCAACACTTGTAACTAATTTCTTTAGTATTTAACTTTGTATTTCCAAATAGCATACTTTTGTTTGCCATGTCTTAATTTTTTTAGTTATAGGAATTATCTATTGACTTCCTACTCCAGAAGATTTAGTTCTATTTTACCATACCCTGTATTTCTACTACACATAGGCAAACTTCCAGTCTGCTCAACGTTCTAATATAGTCATTGATACTATATTGTTCATTTACTGAATATTTAATGTTTATAATTATGACTATAAATACTATAGTATTTGTAGTAGCCTTGTAATATGTTTACTTTTCTCCCCCTCCCAATACTTTCCTATATGTTGTCATGTTTTTTGCTTATTTTGTTTGTTTGCCATGTATTTATCATTAATCCTACCCTAGCCCCTGTTATGTGAATTTCCTCTTACTGCTTTCCAACATATTACAGGTGTCCCCACAATTTCAAATTCTTGAAGATACCTCTCCTTGAGCTTTTGTAATCTGAGTTAGTTACCCTGCTGTAGAGCTGTCACATTAGGTTCATACTTCCTTATCATATCTTGAACTTCGTTTTCCATTTCCTTAGTTTATACTCATATTTTTATGGGACATATCCTGTGGTAACCTCTTGGAATACTGTTTGTAAGAAATAAACTTCTTTTGCATATCTGAAAATGTTTTTATTCTGCCCTCGTATTTTAATATTTTGGCTGGATATAAACTTCTCTTGGAAATCATGTCTCCTGAGAATTTTGTTTTGTTTTGTTTTTTTGGTACCGGGATCGAACTCAGGACCTTGCACTTGCGAGGCAGGAGCGGCACCACTGAGCTAAATCCCCAGCCGTCTCCTGAGAATTTTAAAGGGATTACTTCATTGTCTTCTGGCAATTCCACTAAGAAGTGCATCATTCTGATTCTTGATTATTTGAATGAAACCTTTCTTCTTTAGGATCTTCTTCAATGAGAACATTTAAAATCTATTTTCATAGCAATATCCACCCCTTTGTGGTGCTGGAGATCAAACCACAGTCCTCATGCATGCTAGGCACATGCTGTACCACTGACTACATCCCCAGTCCCTGCTACATCCTTAGCCTTTAAAATTATGTTTACTATAGATTTTACAGGTACTTGTCATGAAGTTGAACAAGTCTCCTTCTAGTGCTAGTTAAATAAGTATCTTTTCATAAGTATATAAATTTTATCAAATGAGGGCCGGGGATTTAGCTCAGTGGTTCTGCCACCTGCCTCATGTCCTCAGTTCGATCCCTAGTACCATAAAAAAAAATTTATCAAATGATTTCTGCATCTATTCAAGGGGTCATACATTTTTTTCTGTTTTATTTTGATAATGTGATGAGTAACAATTACAGATTTATTTGTTTATTTATTTGCAGTACAGGGCATTGAACCCAGTGAACACAGCTAAAATTCACAATCCAGTTTATTTGTTTGTTTACTTATATTTTATTTTGAGACAACATCTCATTCATTGAATTACCCAGGCTGCCTTCACATTTGCAGTCTGGCTCGGGTGTGGTGGCACATGCCTATAATCCCAGCACTTGGGAGGCTGAGGCAAGAGGATCCCAAGTTCGAGCCTAGCCTGAGCAATGGACTGATGCTAGCCTGAATTGAACTACATAGCAAGATCCTATCTCAATAGCAGACCCTATCTCAAAACAAAAACAAATTGCAATCCTCCTCCCTCAGTCTCCTGTATAGCTGAGATTACAGTTGTGTGTCATCATGCCCAGCCAAGTTTTCTAATTAAGCCGTCTTTATATACCTGGGATGAGCTTAACTTGGTCATGGTTTGTGGTGCTTTTACACATTGTATCACTTAATTTTTACTGCATAACAAAATCTCCAAACTTTAGTTGCTTAAAACAATAATCATTTACTTGGCTTGTGATTCTACCAGTTGACAGGTTGGCCTGGATGTGCCTGAGATGGCTCATCTCTGTTCAAATGATGTCAGCTAGTATATTAGTAATCTATTATAAAAATCACCACAAACTTAACAGTTTAAAACAACACCGTGGGTCTGGAACCCAGGCACAGCTTTAGCTGATTCTCTGATTCAAAGCCTTTCTCAAGGCTGCAATGAAGATGTAAGTAAGTAGGGATAGAGTCTCATTGGATTTGTTTTCAAATTCACTTGATTATTGGCAGAATTTGAATTTCTTTTTTTTCATTCTTTTATTGGTATACCTAAAATGTACCAAGAAAAGAATTTGAATTTCTTGAAGACCGATGACTGAGCGCCACAATTTGTTGCCAGATGTTGGCCAGAGACTTCTTCTATTTCTTTGGCACTTGGGCCTCTCTAACATGGCAACTTGTTTCATCAAAGCCAGCAAGAGAGAGAATCTCCTAGAAAAATAAAAGTCAGAATCTTAAGCAACTTAATAATGAAAGTAATATCTCATCACCTTTGTCATGTTCTGTTAGGACCAATTTGCTAGGTCAGTATAGATTCACAGAGATAGAATAGACAGTGGGATGAATGCCAGGAGATAACTATCATTCTCCCCCACCTCATTAACATTTTTTTAAAATACAAGAATTGTATTCAAATGACAATAGATCCTTGCTTTTTTTTTTTCTGATACCAGGGATCAAACTTGGGACCTTGTGCTTTTAGCCGGCAGCTGCGGCGGAACCACTGAGCTAAATCCCCGGCCCTGCCTTTTTATTTTTATCTATGTAAAAGATAACTCAAAGCCTAGGTTGGTGGCACATGACTATAATCCCAGCATTCTGCAAGGCAGAAGGCACAAATCTGAGGTGATCCTGAGTAACTCAGTGACTTAGTGAAACCTTATCTTGAAATTAAAAATGGCTTGTGATGTAGTCAGTGCAAAGGCCTTGGGATCAATCCCTGGTGCACCACACACACACACACACACACACACACACAAAACAAAAACCCTCAAGATGAATTCTCAAGAAGGCAAAAAATAGCTATATACATGAGGGACTATATCTTTCTTTATCATCTACTTGGAGCCACTAGTTCACTAAGAAAGAAGTTGTGATAAATTACAAAAGACATATAAAATGCTACTGTTATTTTACTAGCAAACTACCTGCCATGCAATGCATTGATAGCAGCAATTGATTGTACTTCACATAGGCATTGCCCTGAGCTAAATTTTTGTCAACATAAATATGAATAACTTCCATTTTTGTTACATTTTTCAGTCAGATCATTCTTAATCCCTACATGTCATCCCCCTTCTGTTGAGGGTTAAACATCAAAGAGACTGTGTTGTAAGTGGATGAACAGGTGGAGCAGCAAAAGCTGAAATTTCAGTCTGTTGGGGAAGTCTTGTTTGCAAATCTGTAACAAAATAGAATACTACCACAGCACCAAATGCCTAAGAGTCACTCAGTTGTAGAGCTTGCTGTGCTCCTGGTGGAACCTGCAAACCTTGTATCCTCTACGCCTGTAATTCTACCATTCCAGAGGCTGAGGCAAAAGGACTGCTGTGAGTTTGAGGCCAACCTGGGCCTCATAGCAAGACCCTGTCTCAAAAATACAAAAAAAAAAAAAAAAAAAAAAAAAAAACAGGTCAGATACAATAGGCTAAATATTGCACAGTTTTTCTTACATGAGAAACCAATAATTAAAATATAAAGAGGACAACAAAGGATAGATAACAGGAAACAGGGAATTAGCCCTTTTGAAGATGGAAAAGAATATAGGGATGGAGGAAGAAGGAAGGGAAAGGGGAAGTTAAAAAAGGATTAAGACCTCGAAAGCGCAAGGACCCGAGTTTGATCTCCGATACAAAAAAAAGGATTAAGATATGATATATAGGGCCGGGGATTTAGCTCAGTGGTTTTGCTGCCTGCTGCGCAAGTGCAAGGACCTGAGTTCAATCCCCAGTACCAAAAAAAAAAGATATGATATATATATATGTACCAACTCCACAGAATGAATGTATTCATTATGTATTATAAACATATACTGCATGTTTGTATGGTTGTACAAAAAAAGATAAAAATATCATCCTCACATCTTGAACTGTCTTACTGTGGAGAAAAACTCCCCAATTCCTTTTGTGAAATTTTTGCAACCAGCTGTATGCAGAAAATTGTCTTTATATCTCTTTCCATAGGAGTTAGATTATCAGTAGGTTCCCTCACAGAGCTCTGGTCTTTTCTGAGTGGTCTTTTGCTTTTAGAACATCATCTGCTTAATTTGATGCTATAGTCATCTTTCCTCAGATTACACTGTGTAGTGGCCTCCACATCTGTGATCTCAACTTCAGTAGTGGCTCTATCTCCTTTCTTTGCTTCTACTTAACTTTCTTTCAAAGCTTTTTCTTTCTTTTCTCTGTCTACTTCACTTCCATAACTTATTTTTGCTCCTCTTTTGTTCATGACTGTGACTTCTGCTCTTTGTTTTTTTCTCTCTTTTATTACATTCTTCATGGCTGTTAGCACTGCTCAATTTGTCCTCATCCTTCTTGTAAGGAAGGAGATTCAAGCATTGCATCAACAATAGGATCATCTGCCTTTTTCTCTAAATCCCTGTGCAGGCCTTCAGATTCCAGCATTGCTCATATTTGGGATGAGATAGCTGTTGTTGCTGCTGCTGCCACCGCCGCCACCACCACCGCCCACAACTATCATTCTTATCTTTGAGTCTGCCTACCACAACTGGGCCCAGAAATATGTCTTTGACCTCAGCTGGGTTTCCATCTGGTCCTTTATCATCCAGAAGGCTAGCACTGGCTTGTTCATGTAGTAGCAGCAGCAGGTTCTAAGAGTATGGAAATAAAAGTTACAAGGTCTCTGGAGCCCTAAACTTGGAACACTTACTATGTCACTTCAGCTACCCTCTTAGTCAAAGCTAGTCAGCCAGCCAGGGAGTAAAGGGTAGGGAACTAATTTTACCCTTGCATAAAAGAAGTGGTAACTGGGCTGAGGATTTAGCTCAGTGGTTCCGGCGCCTGCCTCCCAAGTGCAAGGTCCGGAGTTCGATCCCCAGTACCAAAAAGAAGTTGTAACAAGTTTGTGACCTTTCAAAACCTACAAGATATACTATTCATTTTGTTTTGTTCAAATTTTGTTTAGTATCTTTGTATTTATCAAATGAGAAAATGTGCCTATAATTTTCCTTTCTCATAATATCTTTGTCTGGTTTTGGCATCAGGATCATACTGACCTCATAAAATGAGTTGGAATTCCCAACTCTAAGCATTGCACTTGTGAGAGAGTTGGTATACAAGTTTTTATTGGTTGAATGAATGAATGAATGAATAGGTAAGTAAATGACTATAGAAGAGACAGAAGAGTCAGAGAAGTAAAAATCCACTAGGAAAAAAAGTGTGAATAGTTGAATGTTACAGAATTTTGTTAAAATGGAAGTTCTTAGTTTTATCTACTTCTTAACATTACTTGTGTAGTCTTTCTTCTTAGGATGGACATTCTGCTCTGTTCCCAAATTGGAATTCACTGGTAAAAGAGAAAAGAAAGACACTTTTCCAAGTGTCTATAATTTGTATGGTACTCTGAGGTCCTAGTTACTATGGTAGCTATAAAGAAGCAATCCAAAAAGGAGGGTCTGAGAGGGAGAGAAATGTGGCAAAAGTACAGCAGAGCTAAAAAATTGGCTGGCTAGAAATTACTGTTCCCAGGACATTTAGTGATTCAAGGTTTTGTGAGACTAAGGACTTGGGAAGGGTAAGCATTCCAAAGTATATCCAAAAATAACATCTCTATGTTTCTTTTTTAAAAGACTAGCTCACAATCAGACCTTTGTTGGCTTTGTTATATTCTCAAGTTTCCATACATTTTCATGTAACAGATGAATTGATACATGCCAAAATTGCTGTGTGGCACTTGGAATTCTCTGCAAAATTTTGCTCCAAATTGGCAGTACAGTGTATTTGCTCTTCCTTCTTTGAATATCACTAATTTTGTTTGGGGGAAGGGGAGAAGATAAAACTTTGTTTTCCCTATTCAGGTTCAAACAGTGCATATAAGATGACCAAACACTATCTGGCTGATGGTCTTGAATGCTTTCAATCTCCTGAGCTAAAGATATTATA
This sequence comes from Heterocephalus glaber, assembly GCF_053883595.1. Classification (NCBI taxonomy): domain Eukaryota; kingdom Metazoa; phylum Chordata; class Mammalia; order Rodentia; family Bathyergidae; genus Heterocephalus; species Heterocephalus glaber. The sequence continues at coordinate 7,633,781 of NW_028258301.1, forward strand.
CAGTTAAATAATACCTTTTCTTCTAGGTACATAGGTAGCTATAGCTAACAGTGAAGCATGTTTAGTTGTACAATAGCTACTATCTATAATAGACAAAAATATTCAGACAGTATTACAAAGAATATTTTTCCTAGAGCTAAATTTTCAGCTTCTTTGTAAAGATGTCTTAAACTATTGCTTTGTTGTGAGGATCAAATGATCAATATTTGGATATTTTTACTTACCTTCATTTAATATTTTAGTTAATAACATTATTATAAATTCTTTATAATATTAATTCATTTAAAGCCAGTCATGGTGGCACACACCTGTATTTCCAGCTATTCTAGAGGTTGAGGCTAGAGGATCACTTGAGCTTATGAGTTCAAGACCAGCTTGGGCAACAAAGCAAAACCCTAGCTCAATAAATACATTAACTAATTGAAATTCATTTACTCCTCATAACAACCTGTGAGGTAAACACTGTTATCCCCATTTTTCAGATGAAACCGAGCAATAGAGAGGTTAGATATAGATATAACCTAGCCAGTTATATTGTTCTCAATCATTGTGCCATGCTACCTCTGTGTAATCATGCCTTTGCAAGATATAAACACTGTCTTAGTTACTTTTCTCATTGCTGAGACAAAATACTCAACACCCAAAGTTAAAGGAGAAAACATTTATTTCAGCTCACAGGTTGTAGAGGTTTCAGTTTATAATCAGCTGGCCACAAGGCAGGGTGGCGTGGCAGCAGGGAGCACAGAGGGGAGACAGGCAGGCAGAGGACAGCAAAGGCAGCAAGTAACAACAGTAGCCCCCTTTCTGGCCCTTATTCTATCCAGGCTACATGCTCTTAGGGCAGGTAGCACTCACACCCAGGATGGGCCTTCCCATTATCTATACCTAGAACTATGCCAAACCAATCAGTGGACTAATTTAGTAACCATATATCCTTCATCCCAGCATCACACACTCCAGATCCAACCACCTCTGAAAAGCCCACCTATGACTGCATGAGGCTTTAGGGGGGACATCTAGACATAAGCCATAAAGACACCATACAGATATTAGTAGTACATTATCATATGTCCAACACTGTACTAGATGTTATAGAAAACACATTGAGGAGCTTTTAATTTGGTTGGGAGGAAGAACACAAAAAATAAGAAATAAATGGCAATGTATGAGATCACTTTCTACCACATAACTCCATACCTAGTAAACTAGCATTTTTTAATGCTCCATATATAGCATAACATCTGGTGCATAGTAGACATGTAGTTGATGTTGGTAAATATGGATGACCTTAAATAATATTATTTCCATTTTCACAATGAGTAGACTTAGATCATTATGTGCAAGGTTATTATTTGTAGAAAGAGAGCTCCTTATTTTACATTCTGTGCGTCATAGTGGGTTTATGAATCATCTACTTTGCTAATCAGTATCTTGACTGCCCCTCTTTTCTTTTTTTTGTCGTCATTGTTGTTGTATTTTCAGTGCTGGTGATCAAACGAATGTAGAGCCTTGTGAATGATAAGCAAGTCCTCTACCACTGAGCTATACCCCAGCCTCCTTAACTTTTTATTTTTGAAATAATATCATATTTACAGAACGATTACAGTAACACAAAGAACAAATCTTTACCCACATTTTCCAAATGCTAACATTTGCTCCATCATTCTCTCTTTATAATATATATATATTCAGTATACGTAATATGAATATACAATATGTTATATATAATTGCTTTTTAGAACTATTTGAGAATTAAATTGAGACCAATTTTTATTTGCCTTTAAATGTATATCCCACAGTCCTGAAAAAGAATGGTCTCTTAAATAAGAAATTACATTGGTACAATACATGAATCTACATACCTTATTCAAACTTTACCAGTTACCCTGATAATATCCTTTACAGCAATAAAAATTTTTTGACTGTTCATATTTTAAACACTGTGGTATATATTGCATAGCACTCTTCGTGGCTTTTGCCACATCTCAATCTCATATTTGGTTCCAAGAGTACCTTGTCCCCTGACTTAGTCATGCAGGTGGGGCAAATGGCTTGATTTGATTTTCTTTCTTTTGTGTGATTCAGTGGAGCAGCGTGACTTCATTGGAGTGGACAGCACAGGAAAGAGGCTGCTTTTCATGGCTAATGAAGCAGACTTGGATGAAGAGCTGGTCATTAAGGGATCCATCCTACAGAAGTAAGCCCTAGGGATTTTCTTCTTGGCAGTTCTTTTTGTCTTAACACAAAATAAAACCACCCACCATGGAAAAGAGGGAATGAAACTAGATTATACTGTGTGAAATTGACAAAAGTATGTGAATGTTTTTTCCATGAGGCAGGATGAAGGCTTTTCTGTACTGCATGAGTTTAACTTTCCCCATATCTTTTTTTTTGGTACCAGGGATCGAACTCAGGACCTTCTGCCTGCAAAGCAGGCAGCAGAACCACTGTGCTAAATCCTTGGCCCCTTCCCCGTATCTTTTCTTGCTAAAGAAGAGACAAACGCTACATAGGAGTAGAGCAAAGCAGCTATGCAGAGAACAGCACTGTCTTTCTGACAGTATTGCAGACCTTTTAAAAAGAAAAACATCATGCCAAAAAGCACATAACATAAAACTTAATCATTTTATTTTTAAGTGAGCAGTTTATTAATGTTAAATATGTTCACATTGTTGGGAACCAGATCTCCAGAACTTTTTCATCTTGCAAATATGAAACTTTATCCCATGAAACAACAATTCCCCTTTCCTCACTTCCAGTAAGGCCCTGTTAATAATACTACTTTCTGGGACTGGGGATTTAGCTCAGTGGCAACAGGTGCCTGCCTTGCAAATGCAAGGTCCTGAGTTTGATCCCCAGTACCAGAAAAGAGAAAAAAAAAAGAATTCTACTTTCTGTTTCTGTTAATTTGACTACTTTAGATACATATATACTTTAAATCATATTTGTCTTTCTGTGACTGACTTATTTCATTTAGTATAATGTCTTCAGGCCTCATCATGTTCTGTACCATAGGACAAGATTTTCTTCCTTTTTAATGCTGAATATTATTCCATTGTGTGTGTGTGATATATATATATATATATATATATATATATATATATATATATATATATATATATATATCACATTTTGTTCATCCACTCATCTACTGGTAGGCATTTGTGTTACTTTGACCTCTTGGCTATTGTATATAGTGCTGCTCTGAATATGGGTATGCAGCTGTCTCTTCAAGACCTTGCTTTCAGTTCTTTTGGGTATATATCCAGAAGTGAGATTGAACCCAGGGCTTCACACATGCTAGGCAATCACTCTACCATTTGTGTTATACTCCTAGACCTATTTTAAATTTTTTGAAGAATCTCTTTTTCCATAACACTTGTGCCATTTTACAATCTCACCAACAGTATATAAGGGTTCCAGTTATTGTTTTTTGTAGTAACCATTTTAATAGGTGTGTAGTGCTAGCTCATTGAGAACCTCCTTTTAATACAGTGCTACCCATAGACAACCCAGTCACATTTTCTTCAATCAGCATTTATTGACTGCTTATGTAAGATAGACTTTCATCAGAAGCCACATACTCAGAACCCTGCCTGATACCAGTATATAAGAATGTTTAATGAGTGTTTGAAGCCTGGGGAAAATGAATATGAGAGGATAAATTAAGAAAAGAAGTTGGGCTGGGGATTTAGCTCAGTGGTTCCGCCACCTGCCTTGCAAGCACAAGGACCCGAGTTTGATCCCCAGTACCAAAAAAAAAAAAAAGGAAGAGAAGTATCTTACTTTTTGCCTTTACTATCCATATCCAGCTCAACAGATAGAAAATATATTTCAGAGTATATAGTTCAGTGAAAAACTAAACTGTCTTCAGTTAAGCCCAGTTACCTGTGTGGATAAGAATTCTTTATTAGTGTCTTTGTCATCTCATCAGTAAAATGGGGCTAATAATAATAGGGGTATTGTGGAGAATAAGCGAGATAATACATATTAAATAATTAGTATAATGCCTGTTACCTAGAAAGTTTTTTTTTAATTCACATTATTATTATTATTATTATTTCTAAATGAATAAACAGCTGTTGGAAATACTGCATAATATAACTTCTGGGTTACAACAGTTGTTTCAGACTGTATCACAGAACTTGCTGCAATTAGTTTCTAGTTAGAAAATAAAAAATAAAAATAAAAATCAGCACAAGTTTTAACATCAGCAAGCAAAAGAGGATAATTAAATTAATAAAGCTTAGACTGTAGTCAAGGAAAGAAAGAATATTCAGGTGAGGAACAGAGAGGCAAAAGTGGGTTCCTAATTCTACCCTTTCAGTGCTCCCCAAGAGGCCATACTGACATGTTAATAAAATCCTGCGAGGGCTGGGAATTTAGTTGAGTGGTGCCACTGCCTGCCTCACAAGTGCAAGGTCCCGAGTTCGATCCCTGGTACCAAAAAATAAATAAAATAAAATAAAATCCTGCAAGTTCTCAATACAATCCCCCAAATCTGGAAAGAAGTAAAATGAATACATCTTTATCTTTAGCCTCTTCTAAGAAGCAGAAGGAGTAGTTACTGGGGAAGGGAAAATGAGCAATGCAGCTGATACTTTAACAAAATGGAATATCTAAGGTTAAACAATGAATAAGGAAACTAAAACAATGAAATATGCCACCTAGTTATGTGGAATGAACCGAGAATGTTAAAAACACAGACTGAAAAAAAAAAAACAGACTGTACAGCATCTTAACTGTGTTCCTTATCCCTTCACATTCCTCCCATTCACATCATTCTCTGAATAGAAAAATACAGAGAATAACCTGTAGGGTGACAAGAGACAAGAATTTATCTATGTCACATCAAAACAAATAAACATATACAGAAAACATCAGCTGGAAGAAAACAAATTATACAGAGAGAAGAAAACTTCAAAAAGTTCCCTCGGAGAAACTTATAAATTCAACAAATATTTGAGCATATATACCACTGTTCAAGAAGCCAGGAACACAGCAATGAACAGACACAAAAAACCCTTGCCCTCACTGAGAGATGAGAGAATATTGGATTTTCTTCTCTCCCCTCCCATCTCCTCCCTTCTCCCCCCCCCCCTCTTTTTTTTTTGGTATGGGGATCAAACTCAGGACCTTGTGCTTGTGAAGCAGGCACAGTGCCACGGAGCTAAATCCCTGGCCCTCCCTTTTCTTCCTTTGATGAGGCCTCACAATGTTAACCAAGCTGGCCTGAAACTCATGATCCTCTCACCTCAGACTCACAAATAACTGGGATTATAAGTATGTGCCACCGTACTCACTGTTCAAAAAGGAGCATTTCATATGCTCACTTTGTCGGCAGCTATATTAAAAAGGAGCATTGACAGAACAAAATGTGCTGATACTTTAATGGGAAACTTGATAGAAAAGTTGGAAGAAAATTTTTGAAAAATTTTCCACAACAAATTGATGGAAAATAGAGAAATAAAAACATTAAAAGGGTGGCCGATGAGAAAGAGAGAACAGAAAAATGAATGAAGGAAAAAGACATCAGTGAAATTTCTCAGCCCTGCATAGTAACACACACCTGAAATACCAGCACTCGGAAGGCAGAGGCAGAACTGCCACAAGTTCAAGGCCAGCCTGGGGTACATAGTAAATTTAAGGCTTGCCTAAACTATAGAATGGGACCCAATCTCAAATAAACAAAAAAATAAAATAAAAATAAATAATAAAAAGTGTTAGAGATGTAGCTTAGTGTAAAATCCCTAGGCTCACTCCCTAGTACCACCAGAAAAAAAAAGAAAGCAAGAAAAGAGCTAGGTTTCTACCCTGGAAGGAAAACAATTGTCCAATAAAATGGATGTAAAGAAACATATCAATGTTGCCCTTTTGAAATTTTGTAACTCTGATAACAGATAAAACAAGTTCCCTCAAAGGTGAGGACGTATCATTCACAAAGGTATTAAAATAACTTAAAACTTCTTAACAGCAACACTTGAAATTTTCTTATGTGGAGAAATGCCTTCAAAATTCTTAACTCTATATCTAGTCAAACTATGAATCAGGAATGAGAATAAATAATAACTTTTCAGACAGTTGCTTCCCATATATCTGTTCAAAAAGCTCCCAAAGTACAAACCCGTGACACAAATTAACAAAGGGAAAGATGTAAACTGTAGGAAAAAGGGCATCTTGATTAAGAAGAAAGGTGAATTTCTAGGGTGATGATGGCAACCAAATCAGAGTGGGACCTGTCAGAAAGCTTTGGAAATGGTTTCTTTAAGATACTTGTTCTTCTTGCTGGGTGATAACATAGATGTATTTTTTACTGTGGCTCAAAATGTAAAAATTATTTACTGCTAGAAAAGATAATCATAGTTCTTATGAAAAATACAAAATATTTGATATATCTCCATATTTGAAGGTGTTTTGAGCTTTTGGTAGTTTGTAGTTGAATCATTGATAAGCCTTCCAGAAAACTAAGAAATAATAAGACAATTTTTAACACCAAGGCAAACAACAAAAATACAGGAAGGAATTAATCATTTTTTTACTAAATGGCTTAGCTGTAACTAATGTTCACTTCTTGAAGCGTAATATAATCACTGACTTGATCTAGCCAAAATTTTGATGTAATTTGGAGTACAGTTAATATGCTGGAGGCATAGTAGTAGCAAATACCTAGATCTGAAGTCATAAAAATTTAATCATTGAATCAGGCATGGTGGAGCATCCCCATAATCTCAGCACTCAGGAGGCTACGGCAGGAGGATCACCATGAGTCAAAGCCAGCCTGGACTACATAGTGAGTTCAACGCTAGCCTGAACTATGTAATAAGACCCTGTCTCAAAAATAAAACCAACCAAACAACAACAACAAAACCTAAAAAAACCTTAAGCATTGATATTGAGCTAACCTAAATAATGAAACCAATTAAATTGAGAACATAACTTCCTTTCATAACCAACCCCACCATACATAACCACACTTGTTGTGTATAGTAGTGTGGTTATGCATGGGTGGGGTTAGTAATGAAAAGAAGTTAAATCCATCTTCTACAGGGGGGAATTAATAGATAATTCCTGAAGTAGAAAAACTGAGAACTATCAATATAAGAGTATTAATAGGGGTTGGGGATTTAGCTCAGTGGTTCCGTTGCCTGCCTTGCAAGCACAAGGTCCCAAGTTCAACCCCAGTACCAAAAAAAAAGAATATTAATGGATGATGTAAATACTAAATGGATCTATTACTTAAACTCACTGTGTAGCCCTGTCTGCCTCGAACTTGTGTGGTGATCCTCCTGCCTCAACCTCCCTGAGTGCTAGAATTATAGACAAGTACCACCATACCCAGCTATTCTTTTTTTTTTTTTTTTTTCCTTCGGTACCAGGGATCGAACTCAGCTCCTTGCACTTGTGCAGCAGGTGGCGAAACCACTGAGCTAAATCCCCAGCCCCCAGCTATTCTTTTTTTCCTTTTTTTTTCTTTGGTACATGTTTACAGCACATAATGATTACAATGACTGTGGGGAAATGGTACATGTACATAACACACCTTAATTTTTGTCTTCTTCATCCTCTCCTTCCCTCTCTCCCTGCTCCTTCCAACTCTTGGTCCCTTTTCCCAATTGCAGAAGCTCTGTTTTCATCGTGGCCTAGCCTCTCTGTGGGAGGAGGGACAGTCAAACCTTCGATCCCACGACTCGGGCATATTTGCTGTCTCACATACAGAGCAGGGCTCAGGAGGAGGCTTGGTGCGATCTCATACCAACTGTCCAGTCCCCTTATACTTGAAACAGGAACCTTTTCCCTGGTTGTCCCTGGGTTTTTCCCTCCATGACCCCAAGTTAGTTTAAAGCATTCCCAATTGCGACAGCTATAATCTTAGCCTTTTTCTTTTGTCACTCCTCTGGGCCCCAGTTGTTGAACACAGAAAAGGCGGAGTCCAACAATTGGGTCATAGGTGTCTATGGACCCACCTGAAATTTTTGTAGCCTATGCCAAATATCTGGGACTGATTGACAAATGAAATGATGTCCACTAGTGCTTCTACCTCCCTGGAAGTTGGATCTATATTTGTATGTTTACAAAAGAGTTAATATACCTCTTTACCTATATGGTAAGAGCAGCTAGCATGTCAGACATCATTCTTAGTCCCCCATTAGTATTACAGTCCCAGTTTGGTTTTGTTGTTGAAGGGAGAGTAACCTTTCCAGGGTGGTTTCCTTCCCTATTTCATTCCACCTTTTATATTTTAAGCAGAAACAATGTAACTAGAGAATGATCTCATAATTTAAAGTACCATCCCATGCCCATCTCTCGCCATCTCCCAGTTCGTACTGAACCCAAACCATATTGCAAAAGTAGATAAGCTGTTCCTGTTTTAGATTGTCAGGATCAAACCTTTCCCACTCGTCAAGAATACACCCTAGGGCCAGGGATTTAGCTCAGTGGTTCTGCTGTCTGCCTTGCAAGCGGAAGGACCCGAGTTCGATCCCCGGTACAAAAAGAAAAAGAATACTCCAAAGTTGGTGAACTCCATGTGGTGGCGAGGTTCAGGAGGTTTCTTATTGGCTTGGCTTGGGGCCTGTAGAGAGAAGGAGATGACTAGATCTTGACTCCTTAAGATGGGATCCTGTGTAGAAGAAGGAGATATGAGGGTTCCACAAAGCATCTCTTGTGAAACCCCAACATAGACTAGACAGACATCTCCGAGTGATGCCACCATCACTAAGCACAGAAGAAAGCCCCCCAGGGGCTTTTGTCTCCATATTTGGATCCATTAACTCATTAGGGAGAAGGGGGCAAAGCCATTTGTTGGCCTTACCTAGTCCTTTAACTCCCATGAAGTAAGGGCAGAAGTACCCGAAGCAAGGTTCTCTTAGCCACTTAGTTGAACCCTTTAATGGTCCAACTTGTCTTTCAAGTCCCTTGATGACTCTATTTATATTCTGAGCCCCTTGATGGTTCAGCTGGTATTTCAAGTCCCTTGATAATTTTACTTAACCTGAATAGAGCCAACTGGGAAAAATGTCATTTTCATTTACTCCAACAGTAAAAACAAAAGCAAAAATTTAAGAAATGGAAATGGCTCCGTTTTGTATATTCACAGTCTTGTTAATTAAATTTTAAACACTATTTGTTCTGCTCAGGTCATCAGGCATAATGTTTTAAATTAGCTGCACTTAAGGAAGAAAGCCAACCAGGAAGCTATAGGCTCCAGTGGGATTTAAGACAGGGAGGAAGCAGGTCAGCTAAAGCTGGCTTGAACAGGCCTCTTGGCCCTTGTCCAACCTCAGCAAAAGCATTGGATGTTTCCTTTTAAAATGAACAAATTTTTTCTCTTCATGTGGGGAAGAACCATAGTGAGAGTTAAAGTTATTTGAAAAGAAAAGAGAGTCCTTCCCTTATTCTCCAAAATCAGAGGGTCGAAAGGCCAGTTAGTTTAAAAAAAGAAAAAGATGATGGCAGTTGACATAAGCCCATGTCTAGCCATGCAGGCTCTTAAGCCTATTTTGGGGGTAAGTGGAGACCAGGTTAATTTCAACAACAACAACAAAAGGGGGGTAGCAAACATACACAAACTGAGAAAGAAAAGCCATTTACAAAATTGGGATAAGTGGAGACCAGTTTACCAGTTTAATTCCAAAAAGAGTAGCAAAGTACAACAAATGCATGGACAATAAGGACCCATGGAGCGAGTGCTAGCAGCTAGAAAGAAAAATAAAAGCCTACATTCCATTCCCCCATCCCCAGGCCCAGGTCAGGAAACCCTTCCTTGGTGCCTTGACAAGAGTCCTCTGATTCCTGACTTAGAGAAGACAGTGAGGGAAAGAAGAAAAAAAGCCTCACCAAGAGAAACAAAAATTATGCCCAACATGGGCCTTACCTTGGTCTCTGGTGCCTGAGCTTTACTACCTTGCTGGCTCGCCAAAATTTTACTGGTTAGCTCCTTCTAAAAGTGGCTCACCAAATAATCGTTACAGGGTTTTGGGTTGCTCACCTCTCCTTCTGGAATTGGTGTCCAGATTCTTCTTATCTCAAGCAAAGAACTAGATGAAATGAGCGAAAAATGGTAGGAAAGTTTATTTGAAAAAAGTAAAAATAGAGCTCGGGATTTAACTCAGTGGTTCCAGCGTCTGCCTTGCAAGTGCAAGGTACCAAGTTCAATCCCCGGTACCAAAAAAAAAAAAAAAAGTAAAAATGAAGAGTAAGGGAGAAACTGGCTCTACAGAATGAGCTTGGGCCAAATAAAAGAGGAAAAAGCAAAATAAAAGTATATCCTAGAGGAAGCAGGGCAGGCTATCATGAGGGAAGCCACAATAGCAAGCTCTTCTTGGTGTCAGTGTCCTTTGAGGAAACCCACAAGAACGTATATATACAGGTCCTGAGAGGTGGTGCTGGTATCCCACACCTCAGGCTGACATCAGGTCTAAGCCATCCTATTGGAAACCTTCCTGAGTTCTCATGAGAAGTCCAAGTGTAGGGCTTTGGGAACTGTTCTGCACCTGAGTTCCAGGATCTTGTAATTAACACATCATGCCTGGGCTGGGGATTTAGCTCAGTGGTTTCGCTGCCTGCTGCGGAAGCGCAAGGACCCGAGTTCGATCCCCGGTACCAAAAAAAAAAAAATAGGTCATGCCTACTTTGTCAGCTTTGTCAGCTTTGACATGCCCTAAATTCCTGTCTCACTAGAGTTACCTTTCATCATCAGAGAGACCCTGCTGCTGCTGATGCCTATGACAATGATAGCAGCTATTGTTTTTCAAATATTATGCCAGCCACAGTGTTAAAAGGCTTCATATAAGGGCTGGGGACGTAGCTCAGTGGCAATGTGCCTGCCTGGCAAGCTCAAGGTCCTAAGTTCAGTTTCCAATATTGAAATAAATAAACAAATAAATGGCTTCATATATAATCTTTAGAATAATTATATAAAGTAAATACTAGTATTATGCCCATTTTACAAATGAGGAAACTGAATAAAGATTTATTTATAAATCCACCTGAAACTGGATAAAGAAGATGTGGGGGTTTTTTATAAAATGGAGTACTACTCAGCCATAAAGAATGAAAAACTAGGGCTGGGGATTTAGCTCAGTGGTTCCGGGGCCTGCCTCGCAAGCACAAGGTCCCAAGTTTGATCCCCGGTACCAAAAAAAAAAAAATGAGAAACTAGAGACATTTATAGCTAAATGGATGCATATTGAGGCCATACTCTTAAGTGAAATAAATAGGACACACAAGTGTAAATACCAAATAGTTTTTCTAGTGTGAGAAATTGAAAGTGTAAATAAGGATGAAAATGATTAAAATGAATAGTTGATAATTTGAAATAAGAAAAGGTCCAAGGTTTTGGGGATGGTGAGAGGGGAAGGGGAAAGGGAAGAAGGGAAAAGAAAAATTATGAGAAAGAAAAACAAAATGGAATCAAACTCCGTGTAAATAGGGAAGGGTGGAGGGGGTGAAGGGTGCATAGGTAATAGGAGAAAAAATAACTAAGATACATCATGTTCTGGTACAAACACCCAATGATAAATGTAAATGTATTTTATACCTAAAATGTACCAATAAATATATATATATAAATAAAATAAAATAAAAAAGAAATAAATCCACCTGGGCACAGTGACACACACCTGTAGTCCCAGCTACTTGGGAGACTTGAGACAGGAGGATCAATTGAGTCCACGAGTTTGACCAGCCTGGGCAACATAGTGAGACTGCATCATAGGAAGGAAGGAAAGAAGGAGGGAGAAAGGAGAAGGATAGAGGGAGGGAGGGAGAGAGGGAGGGAAGGGAAAATCCGAGTAAATCTTTGGATGAATTAATGGGACACTGCCTGGTAGCCAGCTATTATTAAGGATCTGCAGTCTAGGGCTTCGATAGTTTGTAGTGAATGTTGGGGTATAGAACAGACATTGGCAAACAATTTCTTTTTTTTTTTTGTACCAGGAATTGAACTCAGGACCTTGTACTTTCCAGGCAGGTGTGGTGCCACTGAGCTAAATCCCCGGCCCAGCAAACTATTTATATAAAGGGCCAAATAGTAAATATTTTAGACTTTTCAGACATATGATCTGTGTTGTATTTATTCAACTCTGCTGTTACAGCAGAAAGCCATCTATAGATATATATATAACAAATTGATGTAGCTGTATTCTAATAACACTTTTTTAAAAGGTAGCAGGTCCATCTAATTGGCAGGGTTTAGTTTGCCAGTTCAGCTGGAGGGTTTTTGTTTTGTTTTTTTAAAATGATGAAGCCTTGGGGCTGGGGATTTAGCTCAGTGGTTTAGCCGCCTGCTGCACAAGCGCAAGGACCCGAGTTCGATCTCCGGTACCAAAAAAAAAAGATGAAGCCTTGCTAAAACAGCTTGTTTCTTTTTTTCTTTTTGGTCTCAGGGATCGAATTCAGGACCTGCACTTGCCAGGCAGGTCCAGAACCATTGGGCTAAATCCCTGGCCCTGAGAGCTTGTTTCTTCTTTTTTATTTTTATTTGTGTATGCTTGCAATAATCATAGTTACATTCACTTTAGGGAACTGAGATATATATGTGTGTGTGTGTGTGTGTGTGTGTGTGCGCGTGCATGTGCACACACATCTATGATTTTGTATATGTATGATGTATATATATGACATCATTCATATATATATATGAATATGATTTCATTTTTGGTCCTTTTACCCCACCCCTTCCTACTCTACCTCTCTCCTCTTCCCCTTTCCCTTTTCCACAAGATATGCCTTCCTGTGTTCTAGAATCTCTCCTTTATCTTACTCTTTAATTAATTTATATTTAGTGTTCATCATCCCTACCCATTAGGGAAATGCAAATCAAACAACTTTGAGATTCCATCTTAACTCCAGTCAGAATGGCTATCATCAAGAACACAAAAAAACCTTCCTCAGACAAAGGTCTACTATCTTGAATCTATAAAGAACTTAAAAAGATCAGACCTCCCAAATTTAAAGACCCAATCCAAAAACGGGCATCTGAAATGAACAGACATTTCTCAGACAAAGAAGTAGAAATAGCAAATAAATACATGAAAAAATGTTCAACGTCACTGGTCATTCGAGAGATGCAAATGAAAACAATGCTGAGATTCCACTTCACTCCAGAAAGAATGGCTGCTATCATGAAATCAACCAATAACAAATGCTGGCGGGGCTGTGGGGAAAGAGGAACCCTGTTCCACTGCTGGTGGGAGTGTAGACTGGTGCAAGCACTGTGGAAATCAGTATGGAGATACCTCAAAGAACTAGGACTGGAAATCCCATTTGACCCCGCTATTCCACTGCTGGGGATCTTCCCCAAAGAATTAAAAGAATCATACCACAGTGATATATGTGCACCCATGTTCATAGCAGCGCAGTTTGTAATAGCTAAAACTTGGAAACAGCCCAAATGCCCATCAACTGGAGACTGGATAAAGAAAATGTGGTTTTTTTATAAAATGGAGTACTACTCAGCCATAAAAAATGAGAAATCAGAGACATTTATAGCTAAGTGGATGCACATTGAGGCAATACTCTTAAGTGAAATAAATAGGACACAGATGTGTAAATATCGAGTAGTTTCTCTGGTGTGAGAAACTGAAAGTGTAAATAAGGACTAAATGTATAATAGGTCATGTGAAATAGGAAGAAAAGGGGCAAAGGGGAAGGAAGTGGGAGGGCTAAGGGAAAGGATAGAAGGGAATGGGATTAATATGAGAAAATGGAAAAATAGGAACAAAATTTTTGTAAATAGGGAGGGCTGGAGGGGTTGAAGGGAGGGCTGGGCAAGGGTGAAAAACAAGAACCAAGAGAGACTATGTAAAGGTGCAAATTTCCAATGATGAATGTCATTATATTGTATACCTAAAATGTACCAATGATTAGAATGAATAATCAATAATGTAAAATGGGAAGAAAAGGTCCAAAGGGGTAGGGGTAGTGGGAGGCACAGGGGAAAGGAAAGAAGGGAAAGGAAAAAATGATGAGAAATGGAAAAAATGGAAATAAAGTCTTTGTAAATAGCGAAGGGTGGAGGGCGTGAAGGGAGGGCTAGGAATGGGGAAAAAATAAGAACCAAGATGCATTATATAAAGGTACAATTCCCAATGAGAAATGTAATTGTGTTGTATACCTACAATGTACCAATAAGAGAATTTAATACAAAAAAAAACACACAAAAAAAAATGTTGGCAAGGATGTGGGGAAAAAGAAACCCTTCCACATTGTTAGTGAGAATGTAAATTAATACAGCTGTTAGGGAGATTCCTCAAAAAACTAAAAACAAATTTCATTTGACCCAGCTATCACTTTCTTGATTATATTACTGAAAGAGTTAAAGATACATATTATGCTATATTGATATGTGTATATGCATGTCTATAGCAGCATAACCCACAATCTACAATAGCTAACCTCTGGAAACAGCTTAGATCCCCACCATACACAGCTTGTTTCTTACAGTGGTCAGAATATAGCTGACTGGATCTTTTTATGAAGAAAGAAGTGAAGTTCATTTTGGATTTTTCTCCCTAAATCTGCTTATCAAAATTGAAACTTAAGAAAGAGAGGAAGTTTCTTTGTTTTTCGAAGAGTTCATCTCAACATATAGATAGCAAATATCTTAAAAATTACCTTCTTTGTAGGTATGTCTGGAATCATATACTGCCACAGCTAGTTCATTCCATCCAGTCACCTACATTAGATAATACTAAAAGCCAGAAGAAGAAAGAAATTTGTTCCATATCATACCTAATTAGGGACAGAGCTGAGACTTTACCATTAGTTCATGCTTTCTACTTTTCAGGAATACATCCTTCAAATGGGAAATGTTTATTGAGTTTCCTCCTCTAGTCAACCCAGTGTTCTGGTATTTGTTTGGTATTTAAGGCAGAAGACTTTATCGTTGAGGCAGGAGATTTTATCTCAAAGAGTTCAATAGCCTTGGTAAAATAGATTATGCCTATAAAAGGTTAAACAGTAGCAAACTATCAGATTCTGAATAATTATAGCCAAGAAATAGTGTTCAAAGAATTCAAGAATATATCAAACCCTAGAGACAGAGGTGATCAGAAAAAGCAAATAAAATAATTTGGGCTTGAAGGATAGATTTGGGTCAGATTTGGGAAGGGACATGGGAAGCTGAATCCTGAGGAGAATGCTATGAGCAATGATGGGAGGCAGGGTGAGCAGAGCTTATTTAGGAAATATAAGCAGGACAGTTTATCCCTAGTGGAAGGTCTATGCTGGAAGCACTAGGAAATTAAATGAGAAGTTAAATTGGTCCAAAATTAGAAAGCCTTGAATAACGAATTATAAAGACTTTTGAGGAAGAAAGCAATGATTCACATTCAGGACTCTGAAAAGATAATCTGACAACAGTGTTCAGGACAAATTTAAGATATAAAACTTGAAAACTGGGGCCGGGGATTTAGCTCAGTAGTTTCGCCTCCTGCTGCGCAAGCGCGAGGACCCGAGTTCGATTCCTGGTAGCAAAAAAACCCAAAAAACAAAATCTTGAAAATTATCACAGTGTTGCATGGCTAAATTCACAAGACTCAAAGGGAGTTGGGCCAGGGGTTTGCCTTATTGATTCTGCCACCTGCCTTGCAAGCTCAGTGTCCTGAGTTTGATCCCTAGTACCAAAAAAAAAAAAAAGGAATTATGTCCTTCAAAATAGAAAAAGAAAAACTAATTATGGTCATCTATTATATGAAAAAGGGGACCCAACTCATTTATGCATCCATCAAGCACAGATATTTATGATTTGCTTTATATTAGAGACAGTCTCAAATACTGACTTTTTAGAAGCCTGTTCCTATAGTTACAATTAACTGCTGCTATGACACAAATGCATTCATAGATGAGTAGCAAATTAGTGTGCTTTTTTTCTGCTTTCTTTTTAACTTCCCTGGGAAGTAGTTATGGCTCCATGTAGTGAATATTAGTAAATGCCTTAATCCCCGTAGTCCCTGACAAAGATAGCAAGGCTTAAGCATGATGGGAGCAAAGAAGATGGACAGTCAGAAGTAAGGTAAGGGATGTTGCTCAGTGACATGTGCGAGGACCTGGATTGAATTCCCCACCACCACAAAAAAGAAAAAAAATATATTGTAAAGATGAAAAGTAGGTAGATGTGTATTTTTACCTTAAAAAAGTTCAGGGCCTTGAGTATGAGGCCATTGAGAACAGATCTTCTACCAGTTTCTTAAGACTAGATTGCATTTTTGGTTGTGGAACACAAACACACACACACACACACACACACACATTCTACTGATTTGTAATCCATACCTTAGTGATTCAGGATCTTTGTTGTGTTGTTGTAATAGGCCAGCAAGTTGGATAAATGAACAGCAAAAAATGTTCTTCCGGCCGGGGATTTAGCTCAGTGGTTTCGCCGCCTGCTGCACAGGTGCAAGGACCCAAGTTCAATCCCTGGTGCCAAAAAAAAATCAAAATGTTCTTCCTCCATTCCTGTGGCCCTCTGGGGCATTGTGTTCCTCCTGCTTCAGTAAGAGAGTGGGTAAAAATTAAAATTAATTAGATTCAGATTTTGAAACATTGAGCATATAAGAATACTGACTCTCCAAGCAGAATATGACAGTGTATGCCTCTAATTCTAGCACTTTGGGAGGCTGAGGCAGGAGGACTGTGAGTTTGAGCCCAGCCTGGCCAACTTAGTGAGCCCCTGTCTCAAAATAAAAAAGGGCTGGGAATGTAGCTCACTGTAAAGACACTGGGTTCAATCCTGTGCTAGGAAGAAAAAAGAACTGAATTTCCAAAGTTGGGGGTTAGCCTCTGTTGGGCAAAGACCAAAGTTGTCTTGGAAAAAGTGTGTAAATAGGTGAACCAGAAACCTCTTCTTTTAAAGTTTTCTTACTTTTATAATGATTGTAGGAGAAAAAAAAACAGTAATACAATGTACATCTCATTTGTTTTTTCCCTTCCTCGGAGAGAGAGAAGAGTGACAAAAACAGAGTATTTGCTTGACTTCATAGACACCATTCATTGTTTCCTTGGGCTTCAGGCACATTTGGTCCTGAAGAGTGAAACAGGATAAGACACCTGTTGGAGAGGAGTCCTGCTAAGCCTGTGGGCAGGTACCAACGCAGTCTCTCTAGTAGCCTTAGTCATCATGTTGCCAGGTTTTGGGTGTTGGAGTCTCCTTTAGGAAGTGGTTTCTAGGTTCTCTCTGTCCTGAGCAAAGAATTGGTCAAGACAAGCACAAACAGTAGCAAAGTTTTGTTAAAGGTAGGAAGAGAAACAGGCTCTTCAGAGTAAGTTTGGGCCAAATAAAAGTAGGAAATGAAGTACACCCTATATCATGAGGGTGGGCCATCATGCAAGAGTGGACACAGTGGCAAGAACTCAATGTGGACCATGTTTTCTGAATCATACACTCCTCAGGCTGACATCAGGTCTAGGCCATCCTATTGAACCTGTTCTAGTTCTCTAGAGAAGTCCACGTGCAGGGCTTTAGGGACTATTCTGCGCATGTGTCCTGGAATTTTGTAATTAACAGGTCACACCCACTTCCCCAGACAGTTTTGCTACCCCCTAATCTCCTGTCTCAACCAAGCAGGACTGGTAACTTTACTCCAAAGGACCCAGATTTTTAGGACCTCATTGGATTTGAACAAAGCATACCTTTCTCACATATCTAATTGATGCTTTTCTGAATTGTAGAGGCATTATGTGTAGTGGGAAAAAATGTCACTGGTAGAAACGGTATTGTACTGGAAATTCAAGTCTAAAGAATTTGGAATCTGGTCCTGAGACAAACCAGCTCTATGGCCTTGAGCAAATCACTTTGTTTCTCTAAACCTCAGTTCCTTCAACTGAAATTGGCTTAGTTGTTCTTTAAAGGTATCCTCCTCTAAAACTCCTGTTGTATTTCTGACAGACATGTGGCTTTTTTCAGACGTGTTTTTAATAGTTCCTAAGAGAAAGGTATTTGTGCCAAGTACTTAATAAGAAAATCATGTAGCTTTTTCCCAGTGTTATGTTTTCTTGTGAGTTCTAGTCAAGGGTTTTTTTTGTTTGGTTTTTTTTTTCTTTTTTGGTACTGGGGATCTAACTTAGGACCTCGCACTTGCCAGGCAGGTACTGTGCCACTGAGCTAAATCCCCGGCCCTAGTCAAGGTTTTTTTATTGGAAGGGAAATTTTAAAACAAGCTTCTAATGAATATCTTTTTTAATCGAATACAGTGTTTCACGATTTCATCATGGAAGGCTTAGACATTTACATCTGAGGAGTCAAGGGTTTCAGTCAGACTTCAAAAATCATAGCTAAATCTCTGATTCTGGGAATACAGATGATGAAAATGTTCTAAGCTCTTGATATATCATCTTTTTGATGGTATAGAAAGTCTTGAAATGCTATTTACCTAAATTAGTATCCGCATCGATACTAACCAGCCCTAATTCTTTTTTATCCTCCACTGGTAGCAGGAATCAAACTCAGGACCTTGTGCTTGCCAGGCAGGTGTGGCACCCTAATTCTTTTTTTTTTTCTTAAGTTCTTTTATTGGTACATTTTAGGTATACAATACGTTTACATTTATCATTGGGTGTTTGTACCTGTACATGATGTATCTTGATTCTTATTTTTTCCCCATTACCTGTGCGCCATTCACCCCCTCCACCATTCCCTATTTACACAGACATCATTTCCATTTTTTTTTTCTTTTCTCATAATTTTTCCTTTCCCTTCTTTCCTTTCTCCTTCCCCTCCCTTCACCCCTACCTCTTTGGACCTTTTTTCCTATTTCAAATTATCAATTATTCATTTTAATCATTTTAACCCTTATTTACACTTTCAGTTTCTCACACTAGAGAAACTATTCAGTATTTACGCACATGTGTCCTATTTATTTCACTTAAGAGTATGGCCTCAATATGCATACATTTAGCTGTAAATGACTCTAATTTCTCATTCTTTATGGCTGAGTAGTACTCCATTTTATAAAAAAAAAACCTTCTTTATTCAGTTTCCAGGTGATGGGCACTTGGGCTGCTTCTAAGCTTTAATTATTAGGAACTGTGCCGCTATAAACATGGGTGTGCATATATTGCTGTAGTATGATTCTCTTAATTCTTTTGGGAAGATACCCAGCAGGGGAATAGCTGGGTCAAATGGGACCATGAGCCCTAGTAGTTCTTTGAGGTATCTCCATACTGATTTCCACAGTGGTTGCACCAGCCTGCACTCTCACCAGCGATGGAGAAGGGTTCCTTTCTCCCCACTCTCCCGCCAGCATTTGTTATTGGTTGATTTCTTGACAGCGGCCATTCTTTCTGGGGTGAGGTGGAATCTCAGTGTTGTTTTCATCTGCATCTCTCAAATGACCAGTGATGTTGAACATTTTTTCATATATTTATTTGCTGCTTTTACTTCTTCGTCTGAGAAATGTCTGTTCATTTCGGATGCCCATTTTTGAATTGGGTCTTTGAATTTGGGGCGGGTCTGATTTTTTTCAGTTCTTTATATATTCTAGGTAGTAGTCCTTTGTCTGAGGTACAGCTGCTTTTCCTTGTCTTTGTATAAGGACCGCAAAGTATTGAAGACTGGTGGACAACCCTTGCTGAAATTCATCCTTAGGAACTTATCCAAACATTCTTTGTACTTCTCACCACATAAAAAGTTTAATGGCAGCCTTCTTGGCACCAATCCCTTGGGATATTTAGTCCAGGCCTCCTCATATATTTTTAGCTGCTCGATCATATTAACTGGCTTCAGTGCCTTCTCTAAGCCTTTGTAATAGGCCCGGTTTTCAGGGTTTCTCTCTTGTAATCCTCTGTAAACATCAGCAGCATCTTCCAGACAAGATACGTTCCCCTCCAGTTTCTGTAATTCCCACACGCACAGGGGAACAGCAACGACTATGGCCAGCAGGTAGATGACCACAGCTAAGGGTCAAATCCACGGTCTCCAGTTCCTCCAGGTACACGTGCAGGGCATGTTTCCTCACAAATCAGGTCCTGGGGATCACTCAGAGATCCTCTTGCACCATGGCCTAGGGGAGACTGGCGCGGACCGAGACCGGCCTCAAGCGACCCTGAACAGTTCGGTTCTGCCCCGCAGCTCCCTGCTTGGTCTCTTTTTCCTTTGGGGACCGAGCTTCCTGCCTTCTGCACGCGCAAACGACTCTTCGTTTACTCTGCAGAATAGATAAGGCTCTGGGATTTCCTCACTACCACGCACGGGACAAGCCCTACTGTGGCAGCAAGGCCAAAGCTGGACTGTAGGTTCGTCTTCCACTTCCGCCTTTGGTGTCTGAGGGAGGTGATTCGTCCTCAGCGCAAACCTGGGACCGCCCCCCCCCCCCCCCCCCAATTCTTAAAATACTTCTCTAATTGCAGTTTGGGGAAGGGTCGGAAGGTACAGAAGGACTTTGGAAGCCATGATCACAATCCTTTCCCAAGGTCTTGTCTAATGTAGACACAGACTTTTTTATTCTTACTCTTTTATATTTTTACTCTCAATCCTATAAAGTGATATGGCTATAAGAGAAACCCCATATCAATGTCTTGTTTTATTTTGTTAGGTTTTTTTTGAGACAAGATCTTTCTATATAGTTCAGGCTGGCCTTGAACTCATTATGCAGCTCAGGCTTGCTTCAACCTTACTGTGCTCCTCCTGCCTCAGCCTCCCAAGTGCTTGGATTACAGGCATACACCACCATGCCTAGCTGTCACTATCTTTAAGCCTTGTCTTTGCGCTTGGCTGTAGACCACAAAGAGAATCTTCTGGTCTTCTGCCTGGGTGGGTAAAAGCTATGCTGCAAATGCCTGATCATTTCAGGTCTTTGATAGTACAAATTAGGATGTTCATAGCTTTCCTTATATCTGGTCTAGGATTCCACTCTCTTGGATGTGCTAAATCTGTTATTGTTGTATTCCAGTTTCCAAATTTTTGTGGTCATTTCTTCTCTTGGTCTTTGTCCTTGTGGTTTATGTGTTAAAAACAACAACAACAACAAACTTCATTTTAATGAATTTTCTGAAAGGGTAAGGATTAATGACTGTATTTAGCCTACAGTCTTTACCAAAAATTCTGTTTCCTTCATTTTAATCTCATGTCTTTCTCATCCCTCCCATGTTCTTCTTTCCCTCTATCTCTGTCTCTCCCACCCTTCATTCTCTTCCTCCTTCATCCAATGTAGATCCTATGCCTTCAGGCTTTTCCCTCTGTGCCCTCACATTTTTTTACTGTCTCTAGCCTTGTAAACGTCAACCTTGTATTATTACTTCTATTAAAGTTTCCAGGGAGAATATTATACAATGATGGCACCGTTATAAATTTATATTTCCAATCTTAGCTGGACCTTCAGAACCACTCTACACTCTTAGCCATCCTGGGCCAACCGTCCATTCCTCCAACCAACTGTTCATTCCAGTGTCATAAAATGACCCTGCTTCCTCTTTCTCAGGGAAAATCCTAGCTAACTGATGCTGATTTCATCAGCATACTGCTCTTACTTATAGCTTTATCTTTACTCAAACCCCACCTTCATTTTCTTTGCTCTAGCTTTAGAGGAAGAAGTTTGAGGTCAGTCCCTTCATTTATGCCTTTTATTCCATATTCTTCTGCTGCCACTGAAGCCTTGCTGTATTAGTTTTTCTAGCACTCTCAGCATTTTGATCCTTGTTCTCTTTGCCCCTAAACCAATAAAAATTTCTAAAAACTTTATTCAGATACCCATCCTTATTACTCTACCATTCCCCTAATACAACCCTAAACTCAATACTACTATATAGCTATTGAGAGTTGCTTCTAGTTCTCTGAGTCTTGCATTCCTTTTAGTGTCTCTGTCCTTTTACTTTAACCATTCTTGATGCTCCTTCAGCCAAAGAAAGGAATGACTACTCTCTATTGCTAAATACTTGCTCTGTGTGCCTGTGTGTGTGTGTGTGTGTGCACACACACGCATGTGCGCACGCATATGCGCTGATGCTGGGACTCAAACCCAGGACCCCCAACATAGGTGAGTGTTCTACCACTGAACTACACTCTAAGCTTGAAACCAGCTTTTTTTTTCAAGACTGAGCTCAGATATCACTTTTCAATGAAGCTTTTTCTGACTCTCCTCTCCCTAGGCAGAAGTGTGCTTCTACCTTTGTACTTCCCTGTATACTTGGGGATTTCTGTGATAACAACTTTAACATTGTATTGTTCTGGATAATACATGAGGATGATTATCATATTTTGTCTTTGTAATTCTGGTTTCTAATATATGATCTAACAGAGTGAGAGCCAAATAAATTTACTGGAAGAGGACATTAATAGAATCAGTATGGCATAGAGTTCCCCCACCAGTGTCTCACTATGTAGTTCAGGCTGGCCTTGAACTCATAGCAATTCTCCTGCTTCAGCCTCCCAAGTACTGTGATTACAGGCATCCACCACCACAGCCGGCCAGTCAACATGGAGTTTTTATCGGCAGAGCTGAGCCCTTGTAATCTTATGCATTGGAGAAGGACTGGAACAACATCATTTTTACCATATTCTTTGGTTAGAACAGGCACAAGGTTAGCCCAAATTCACAAGATGGGAAAACAGACTCTAATCTCTTGATGAGAGAAGCTACAAAGTCACTTTACAAAAGGATCTGGATACAGAAAAGGGGAATAATTATGGCTAGTTTAAGAATTTTTTTTTAATTTAAAACAATCTACTACAGTCCTAACTTACTAAAGATCTTTAAGTAGGAAAACGACATGACAAAATTTGCCCTTGAAAAGATAGATAACTTTGGGGCCAGGGATTTAGCTCAGTGGTTCCACTGCCTGCCTCGCAAGTGCAAGAAAAAAAGAAAAGATAACTTTGGATGTAGTATGGAGACTAGATTGGACCTGGGTAAGAGAAGGTGCAAAAAGACTGGGTATGAGAGTATTAGAGTAATCCAGGTGAAAAATAATGGCATTTCAGACTAGAGTGTTGAAAGAAGAGGAGAAAAATTGATAAATTAGAAAAGGATTTAACAGGTAAAATCTGAGGACTTGGTATTGATTGAACCTTGAGGCTGAGAGGTAGAAGGGTGTCAAGTGTCTCACATTTCTGGTTTGAGGATCAGAATGGATAATGAGAGAACTCTGAGTTCGTGGAGGGTAAATCCAAAGTTCAGTTTGCAATTTATTGAATTTGAGGTACACAAACATATTTAGGTCAAATTTATTTCAGTTTAACAGTATCTGCTACACTGATTATAAGAGACCTGTTATAGTAAGACAGACTGTTGAGTAATTGACCCATTTCTACCCCTATTTTCCAACTCTCTCCTTGTGTACCTGAACTTGCCAAACCTCCTAAACCTATCAAGAATATTCTGAAATACACCTAAATTCATGAAGAACTTCCTGAAGTCTCCCAACATTTGATCTGCTGAGTCTGTATTTTCTGTTGGAATATATACTCTTTTTTTTTTTTTTTTGGTACCGGGGATCAAACTCGGGACCTTGCACTTTCAAGGCAGGCACCAACACCACTGAGCTAAATCCCCAGTGGAATATATACTCTTTTAAGACATGCAATAAACACTAAGAGTTTTAGACATCATGCTGATATGATCAAGCCTAAAATCCCTCCCTGAAGGAAGAGATAAGATATATATACAATGCAGAATAGAACATTAGTCCCATAAGAGATTTTCTTATGAGATTCTGTAAGTAGGGGGGAAAAAATCTCACTAGTATAGGAGAACTTGAAAAAAAACTTAAGGTGACAATGACATTTAGGACTGGGACTTTAAGGGTTTACATATGTTGGGGAATGGGTGCATATGTGTAGAGGCAGGCATTCCAAAAGGAGCTATATGAACAGAAGCACAGAAAGGAAGAAGAAAGGTTACATATTGAGTTACTCAGTTTTTGTGAAACAGTACAACATAAAAGTATGCATTGTAAGTAAAGAGAAAACATTGAAGGCTTTTATTCTAGTTTATGTAGTTCCGGCTAGCCTTGAACGCACTCTGTAGTCCATGCTGGCCTTGTACTTGTGGCAGGAAAATCAAAGTTTGAGACCAAGCCAAGCATGGTGGCACATGCCCGTAATCCCAGCACTTGAGTGGCTGAAGCAGTTAGGATAAAGTTGAAGTCCGCCTGGACAACTTAGTGAAGTCATGTCTCAAAGTGAAAAACAAAAGGGGCTGGGGATGTAAATCAGCACTGGAGCACTTGCATGTATATGTTCAGTTCCCAGTAGGGCAAAAATAAAAACTATTAGGAAACTGGGTTGAAGAAAGGTATATCATATTTAGTGTCAAAGGCACAACTAGAACCCTGACTCTTAGTCTAGTATTATTTTCCTTGGCTTGCTTTTTTTGTTTTGTTTTGTTTTGTGTTTTGTTTTTTGTTTTTTGTTGTTGAGACAGGGTCTTGCTGTGGAGTTCAGGCTGGCCTTGAACTCACTATGTAGCCCAGGCTGGCTTCGAACTCACGGCACTCCTCCTGCCTCAACCTCCCAAGTGCTGGGATTACAGGCATGCACCACCACACCCAGCTAGTATTCTTTTTCCTATACCAACCCGCCTTTCAATTTTGAATTAGCTCCCTCTTGAACCAGTGATACCATTATTACAAAGTAGAAGTGGTTAATAGTGTTGGGACATTGAATATGCTAGAGAAACAGGAAATGATTCTATGTTATTCTGTGTGTGTGTGTGTGTGTGTGTGTGTGTGTGTGTGTGTGTGTGTGTGTGTGTTTTAGGGGCTGATCAGACCCCCAATCACCTGGGCAAGGGTACAATGAAGGATAAAAAAGACAGAGACAACAATTTAGAATGCAGGGGGCTACGGATGGAGATATGCCTCTAGTGGACACTCTCTACAATCTCTCAGGTGAACCTGCTTTTATTAGCCAGCAAGAAGCATAGGGAGAGCTGGGGATTTAGCTCAGTGGTGCCATACCTGCCTTGCGAGCACAAGGTCCTGAGTTCAATCCCCGGTATGGGGGGTGGGGGCAGAGGGAGAAGGGGTTGTGCATCATTTGTGGAATAGTGACTGCCAGTAGATGTCACTAAATGCATAACTGAGTAATGAGGAACAAGATTAATGGGGATCAGAACCTTCCCTCTACCCAGATGTCTATGTTCTATGCATTGTCCTCAGCAGAAGTTATCTTGCCCTAGGAGTGCTGTGCTTATGAGTTTTCCCACACAGCCAGAAAGCCTGTGGTTTTTTATTAACTTTTGTGTTCCTGAAGCAAGTTATGTCAGCCTTGGACTCTACGGGACCGAAGTCACTAGCCTTGTCCCCAACATACATGTCCATCCTGATACTTACTCCTTATCTCCCTGTAGAATTAAGATCAAAATCCTTAACATGGCCTAAATCTGTAGTTTGTGCCTCTCCTCACCTTGTTTTCTGATTCATCTATAATGGACTCCTCTCGTCCATTCTGCTGAATATATAGATCTCCAGTTTGATAATTCTTTATGTACTCCTAATAATCAAAACAATCTATCATTCCTGTCCTGAATTTTAGATAGTATGCCAAGTGCCTTTGTATAATGCAGCTACCAAGTAGCAATGTAATAGGTACTTGTCACCAATCTCTCTAAATCCTCACTCACCAGTCTGCCTCAAGGCCTTGACAGCTGCTGGTCTCTCTCCCCAGGTACTCTTAATTTCTCCGCCTTTTTGCCTGATTAGTTTGCTGCTCTTCCTTCAAGTCTAAGCTTAACACAGTGTTTTTCTTCATCTTCAAAAATAGGTTGGGTCCCTGTCACATGTTTCCATAATACCCTGTCCTTGACTTTCACAGTCAACATGTACTTGCAGTATTTTGTTTTCCACAAAACTGTAAGCTTCGGGCCAGGGATTTAGCTCAGTGATTTCACCACCTGCTGCGCAAGCACAAGGACCTGAATTCGATCCCTGGTACCAAAAAAAACACAAAAAACTGTAAGCTTCATGTAGGGATTGTGTCCATTCTGTTCACTGCTATATCCCAACTATCTGATGTATCGTAGGTATTTAATGAATATAGGCTAGAGAATATAGCTTAGAAGAGTGATCTTATTTTTTGGTCCTGGGGATTGAGCCCTTGCACATGCTAAGCAAGTATGTACCCTACCACTGAGCTACATCCCCAGTCCCTGATCTTCTTTTAAAATGGACAAAAAGCGGGGCATGGTGGTGCATGCCTGTAATCTCAGCACTTGGGAGGCTGAGGCAGGAGGATTGTAGTGAATTCAAGGCCAGCCTAGACTATACAGCAAGACCCTACCTCAAAAATAAAATGGACAAAAAAGCTGGGCACGGTGGCGCACACCTATAATCTCAGTACTCAGGAAGCTGAAGCAGGAGTATCGCCACAAGTTTGAGTGAGTTCAAGGCCACCCTGCACTACATAGCAAGACCCTGTCTCAAAAAAACAAAACAAAACAAAAAAGACACAAATCCTTCCCTTTTGTTTTTCTGTCAAATAAAATAAGAAGCAGCACTTGAGCGTCATGCTTGCCTCACAAGTGCAAGGTCCTGAGTTCAATCCCCTGTACCGGAAAAAAAAAAAAAAGAAAGAAAGAAAGAAAAGGAACAGCACTTGGAACTCTTAAGAACTCTGGCAGTATCTGCTGCTTTGAGTCCAGGACTTTCACTTCAATCCAGTTGCTTTTATTGAAGAAGGCTTGAGCACAATCCAGGACCTCAAGTTTGATAACTCATTATGCATACCTAATAATCAACAATCTGACATTCTTGTCACAGTGCCTTACCACCCCAAAATCATGAACTTGGGATGGTATTTTTAGGTGTGTTTGTATAAAACAATTAACAAGTACCTATGCAATACATGCTTGTCCCCATATCTTTCATTAGAATGATAGGTAGCTTGGACCGGGGATTTAGCTCGGTGGTTCCAGCACCTGCCTTGCAAGTGCAAGGTCCCAAGTTCGATCCCCAGTACCAAAAAAAAAAAAAAAAAGAATGATAGGTAGCTAGTGAGTAGCCATGCTTCATGTCTTTCTCCTTCCTCTAGCTCTGAGCTAACTTGGTTATTTTAAACATGCCTGGGTCTCTAAATTGTAATGATTATACAGCAGGGAACTAGCTCTGACTCCCCTAATGGGAGAGAAAAGATTCTTCTATATAGGAATATGTTTAAGACTACCAAATAAAGTAGAAAGTAATTGATTATATGAAGGTCTTCAAGCAGAGAGAGGAGTCATATGTTGTTGCATTGAACACTGCAATATAACTAAGCTATCACAGGAGGCTTTTATCCTTGTTGGTTTGGTAAATTGTTTAAAGCTCCATTTCTGTTGCCTTTGAATTCAGAAGCTATCCCTGACACTTCCTTCACCTGTTAACATTCATATTTATGCAAAGAAACCTGTGATAAAGTTTCTCTTGTATTTTGAGCTTTTGTTCAAGTGAGTTTTCTTCATTCTATTCCCACACCTTACTATTCTTTGGTCCCTAAACTTTTTTTTTCCTAGTACTGGGGATTGAACCCAGAACCTTTATACTGAGCTATATCCTCTTCCCTTTTTTCTCTTTTATTTTTATTTTGAGACAGGGCCTTACTAAGTTGCCCAGGCTGGACTCGAACTTGGGATCTTCCTGCTTCAGCCTCTCAAAGTACTGAAATTGTAGGTGTGCACCACCAGGCCCAGCTTCTGTACCTAAACTTTAAATTCAGTTTAGTTTAACAAGTTATTTGGGACAGCCTTATAAACTGTTAGGATACATCTATTTTAGATTAATGGAGGCTTTTCTTTCTTAATTCACTAAGTCACTGTGCATAGTCTTAATACACACTAATTTCCCCACTGTACTAGAAATCCTCGAAGTCCCATTCACAGTGGTGCTAGAAGTCTAATTCCATACAAAATCTGGATGAATTTCAGTTTTTGTTTGTTTGTTTGTTTTGTTTTGCTTTTATAGTACTTGAGGATTAAACCCAGGGCCTTTTACTGAGCTACATCCCTAGCCCTTTATTTTATTTTGAGAGACAAGGTGTAGCTAATTCAGTAGGTTGCTCAGGTTGGGCTCCACCTTCCAGTCCTCCTGCTTCAGCCTCCCAGAATGCTGAAATTATAGGCATGTGCCACCATACCCAGCTGAATTTTAGTTTTTAAACATGCAGCTGTCATCAACTGCTTCTTTGCCTTTCAGTGGTTTTTTTGCCCACTCTTCTAGGAACTGAGTGTTGTTCAGTGAGCATGTTGGAAATTAAACTCCCAGTTGGCCTTTGCTGTCCTTATGTAATGAGCAAGATAAAAACAATTCAGTTCCTATACACACATGATGATTCTGGGAATGAGAAAGAAGGGAGCAGACTCAAGAATATTTGACATTGCTCTGAGCCTAGGGACCTGTCTCTCAAACTGTATATTTGAAGGAAGTTATGATCTGAAATCCCTTGTGATCTTTTTGGGGAGAATTACAGATCTTACTAACTAAAGTGACTAGAACTTTTTTAGATTTATTAAGAGCTTTGGACATTTAAAGTATTAATTTATCATTCATGGATAAATTTCCTTCTTTTTGGAGTATCTTCCTGAACTGATTTTTCATTCTCTAGCTCTATAGTCTTGCAGATATTTTGTTTTGTATAATATTGGTAGTATATATGTGTCTGTGTTCCTTTTCTTTTTAAAATTAAAACAAAGCTCAAAATATTTGAAGAGTCTCAGTCCCACACGTTCATGAAAACCAGCATCTATGTGGTTGTCCCTAGACATTTTAAAGCTTTATTCCTGACACACAGTATTTCAAAGTGTTAATATTAGAAGTAAATCTGGGTAAATTATTAGAGAAACACAAATATAGCTTGGTCCTTGACCTCTTTGACATTTAAAAGTAATCTACTCAAAGCAGGTAGCTTCTGCTTTGGGAACGTTTAACATCTGCTTTACTGTTCTCCAAGAATGTGTGAGGATACTTGGAAGCGGAATGACAAGAATTCCTCTGGGCTGGCAACAGTGGTGCACACCTGCAACCCCAACCACATAAGAGGCCAAGGCAGGAGAGTCAAAATTTTGAAGCCAGGCTCAGACAGCCTTAGCTAGACTCTGTTTCAAAATAAAATATGAAAAGGGCCAGGGATTTAGCTCAGTGGTTTCGGTGCCTGCCTCGCAAGTACAAGGTCCCAAGTTCGATCCCCAGTACCCAAAAAAATAAAATAAAATAAAAAAGGCTGGGACAGGGCTGGCAATGGAGCTTAATGATAACATACTTGCCTTGCTTGTGCAAGGACCTGGGTTCAACCCCCAGTACCTCAAAAAAAAAGAAAAAAATGAATAAATTTTATTTTTAAAAAAACTATAAAATACTGAGAGAAATTAAATAAAATTTCAATATATGGAGACACATTCCATGTTTCTGAATTGAAAGTCTCAGTATTGTTAAGAGGGCAACTCCTCCCAGACCGATCTGTATATTCAACACGAATCAAGTTAGAATCCCAATAGGATTTTTGCAGAAATTGACAAGCTAATTCTAAAAGTTTTATGGAAATGCAGGGGACCCAAAATAACCAAAAGGATTTTGAAAAAGAAAAAAAAGTTGAAGAGCTTACATACTTCCCAAGTTCAAAACTTACTGTAAAGCAGGAGTGGCCAAGACATTGTGGCGTAAATATAAACATACAGATCAGTGGATTAGAATGGAGAATTTATAAATGAATTCTAACATTTGTGTGGCATTGATTTTTCTTTTTTTTTTAACCTGTGATGTCAAGGCAACCCAGTGAGCAAAGGATAACCTTTTACACAATTTGTGCTGGAACAATTTGATACTCACAAACAAAAAGATTAATTTAGAGCATTACCTCACTCTATATACAAAACTGAAAGTGGGTAAAGATCTAATGGAAGAGGTAAAACTGTAACAGTTTTAAAAGAAAAACAGAAAAAACAAAGCTATAGAGATAAGAGGGCAGATTAGTGATTGCCAGAGACTGAGGTAAGAAAGGAGATTGATTGGAAAGGGTCATGAGAGATCTTGAGTAACAAAAATATTCTATTACTGAATTGTGGTAATAGATGTACAGCTCTATAATTTTTTTTTTTTGGAGACAGGGTCTTGCTATGTATTTTAGGGTGGCCTTGAATTCAGTATGTACCCCAGGCTGCCCTTGAACTTCCATCAATCCTCCTGCCTCAGTCTCCCCAGTACTGGGTTTATGAGCATATACTACCACACTCAGCATATTTTCTAGAAATCACTAAATTTTATACCTAAAACAAAGACCCTATAATAAAGTTATCAGCCATATTCAGAATATGGATATTCTACAAGATATGTTACCAAACTAACAGATCAGCTTGATGGGGGAATAAGAACAAAGAAATTTTATAGAATGTATAAAAATGAAATAACCAAATACAATGTGAGACCTTGAATGAATCTTAATATAGCCAAATTAATTATAACGGCACAAATCTGAAATATAGAGGCAAGATAAAAGAGTGGACAAAAGAACTAGAGACCAAAATGAAAGGGTTGGAAAAGTAAGACAGTTGCCTCTCTAGAGCAAAGAGGGCACCACTGAGGCTGATGCCCTGCACCATCCCACTTCACCCATAGTCAAAATGCAAGCTGTTGGGCTGGAGATTTAGCTCAGTGGTGCCGCCACCTGCCTCACAAGCGAAAGGTCCTGGCTTTGATCCCAGTACCAAAAGAAAAAAACGCAAGCTGTCACTGTCAAATACCTGCTTCAGAGAGGAGGTAGATGAATGAATCCCAGCACCTGTGATTCATTATAATAAAGCAGGAGTATAGCAAGTCCAGCACCACCCTGGAGAACATAGCAAGGCACCATTTCAAAAAAAGAATTTGTGGAGAACTTTAAATAAGGCAAAATTGACAACAAAAGTTCAAACTCGGGAGGGCAATGAGGCTGCAGAACTAATGGCTCACAAGGAAATATTGCACTGCCTAAGAAATCAAGCCCCAGCTGAACTCTAAATGAAATCTTCACTAAAACTCTGGAAACACTGAGTACAGACTTGGGTGCTCATGTGCATTTGATTACGAGACTACCAGAGCCAAGGCTTTGTGTGGCACCCTGAGGACAAATGTAGACACTCTATTCTGCATACAGGCTAGAAAACTTCATGGAGATGCTTTAAAAGCTGTTAATCTGCTGGACATAGTGGCCCACATCTGTAAGCCCAGCACTTGAGAGGTTGAGGCCATTCACATTGAGAGTTATTACTAAAAAGTATTTATTTATTTATTTTTTTTTTTTGGTACCGGGGATTGAATATACTTACTTATTTCTGTCATTACATTATTTTCCTGTTGCTAATTCCTTTTCTTTTTCTTTTTTTTTTTTTTTTTGGCTAATTCCTTTCTTTCCCCCCTTCTGCTTAATTGCTCACCTTATTCATTCCACTAGACGTTGGCACTATTGGCTTATGGTCTCTTTCTAGGATATCTTTGAGAATTTTTTTGAGTGCTAATTTGGTGGTTATAAAATTCTTTTTTTGTTGTTGTTCAGGCTGTGTAGTTCAGGCTGGCCTTAACTTACTATGTAGCCTAGGCTGGCCTCAAACTCACAGCAATCCTCCTGCCTCAGCCTTCAAGTGCTGGGATTGCAGGTGTGCACCACCATGCCTGGCTTAGGAGGGCTTTTTGTTTTTTGTTTATTATTTGTTTTTGAAATACGTTCTTGCTATATAGTTTAGGCTAGACTTGAACTCACTATGTAACCCAGGCTGTCCTGGCACTCACAGCAATCCTCCTGCCTCAGCCTCCTTAGTACTGGGATTATAGCCTGCAGTACTATGCCTAGTTGAGCCAGGAGTTTTGGGGGGCATTTTGTTGCTTTGTTTTCTCATGTTTCTATTGTTTTTGTTTGTTTGCTTATTTTGTTTTATTTCATTTTGCTTTGTGCTAAGGGTTTAGGTTAGATTATATTGGAAAGAGATCTGTTTAGTTAGTATCTGCTTTCTAGTGATGCACCCTGAGCATGGCTAACTAGGCCTTTATCTCTGCCCCAAGATCAGACCACCTCCTTTAATTTGAGGAGGGGAGTATGCAGTGTAATTGCCCAGCACCCAGTTTTCTGGAAATGAACCACAGTATTGATAACACAAAACAAATAGGATGTTGGCATACAGTAAAAACCGATTACTAGCAACAACTATTCTTCCCTGGCAGTAGCAACAAAATCACCAATCATAATAGATTCAGAGATAAACTGGGAACCAATAAAAGCTACCATTGTACACTATTAACAATAGTGAAGATATCTGCAATAATAATGTAGACACAAAGACAAACCAAATACTGACATATAATACCTACTAAATGCAGCAACTATACCAGTATTAACAGTAGAAAAGAATTAAACAGTAATGGCATAGTCAAGTAACTACCATGTTTCCCAAAAAAAGACCTAACCAGAAAATAACCTTGAAAACTAGAGATCAAAAATGCCAGGGGACAGGGATTTAGCTCAGTGGCGCTGTGCCTGCCTTGTAAGTCCAAGTTCCTGAGTTCAGTCCCTGGTACCAGGGGAAAAAAATGCTAGCCCCAGTCACCTTGCCTTACCTGCCATTACAGAGTGCCCACCAAGCTAGAGAATAGTGTGCTATAATCTTTAATGTGACACTGGCCATGGTGACGTTACCATCACGATAGTAACAACCAGCGTTAATTTTCCAGTGAGGTGTTACTTTCAGGGAAAAACGGTTATCTAAAGATAAATAAAGCTTAGTAGTAGTACAAGTGAAAATGGAAGAGGCATGAGGATTGCCACAAATTCAAGGCCAACCTGGAATACACAGTGTGTTCAAGGCCACCCTGAACTACATAGCAAGATCCTGTCTCAAAAAAAAAAACAATGAAGAAAAAAAGAAGTGAGTCCAAAAACTTCCTCCATACTTTTGGATGAGTGATATTTTTTTTCCAGGATCTGTAGTATTGGAATCCACCACATATGACTATATGGGGGAGGTGTAGTGACTCATTATTTAAGACCTATTTTGTTTCTATACTTTTTTGTGTGTGTATGCTGAGTCCTTCCCCACCTTTCCTGCCGAGTGTGGTCATTCAGTTGTGTCCACCCTAGGGCTGTGTTTATTCCAGCTGGTCCTAGTTTCCATGTCCTTCTGTGGGCCCCAAGTCACTGCTTTCTCCACCTAGCTTTACCGCCTGTGGGTTTGTCAAATGCCCTCCCAGAGGCCCCTCTGTTCATACACCCAAGGCTGTGGCAGCAAGCCTCAGATATACCAAGCTGAGGTATATCCCTGATCTTGTTGGCAGTTTGGGAGAGGAGATAGACCACTGAGCTCTGTGCTTAGGTGTAGGCAGTGGCACAAGGGTTGTGGGATGGGAGTGGGGAGAATCAAGCATCCCTGCTAGACTTAATTCCAGCATTTTCAGGCCCAGCCCCCTCCAAAAACCACACATGACCAGATTAGCTTCTCACCACAGAGGACAAGATCTCCATCCATGACCTTCCTGGCCTGAGTTTAAACTTCTCAGGGGATCTACATCTACCCTGCATCCTTCACAACTGTCTCTTGTGGCTGACTCCCACCCAGTCACTATTTTGGGGAGACCCGAGAATCCTTGAAGTGTAGCTGTTCTATAGTTGATCTATAGCTCATTGTTTGTTTGTTTGTTTGTTTTTGGTGGTACTGGGGATTGAACTTGGGACCTTGCACTTTTGAGGCAGGCAGTGGAACCACTGAGCTAAATCCCCGGCCCTATAGCTCATTCTTAAACAACCTTTCCCTAAATGCCAACTTCTTTTTTTTTTCTTTTTTCTCTTTTTGGTACCGGGTATCAAACTCGGGACCTTGCACTTTAGCGAGGCAGGCGGTGGAACCACTGAGCTAAATCCCTGGCCCCCTTTCCCTAAATGGCTCCTGATTAAACACTCAAATATGGTGGGCACTGCAGTGGATTACTTCTCCAACCTTAGTCTGCCATGTGGAAGGAGTTGCTTTCAGAGTAAAACTCCATACTGTTTTTTGCAATTTACAGTGACTGTGGGCTTTCCTTGGGGCTTAAGATGATGGTATGATCTGCTGTTTCTCCATGGAACTGCTTACCCTCTCTGGGCTTGTTTTGTGTTAGTGGAGACATGTTCCTCTTCCCCGTGGCCAGGGTTAGTGTTCCAGACTGCTGTGTTCCTTTCTCTGAGTTGTGTTCTATTCCTCCAATTTCTCTGTAGTTTCTAGTTTTCCTGTTGTTGGCTTTTTTTTTTTTAAGGCAAGGTCTCACTATATAGTTCAGGGTTATCCTTGAACTCGCCGTGTACCCCAGGCTATCTTCAAACTTGAAGATCCTCCTACCTCAGCCTCCTGGTTCTATTATTGACTCTTAATTACAGAAGATCTACTTTTTTCCCCTACTAAGTTGTTCTCCAATTGTTTCAGTTTCGAGTCCAAGAGAAACTGTTTTGCTGCCAGTCTTTACCATTTTTAATCCTCCACAGATTTTCTCATATACATTATTTTTAATTGCAAAAGTTTCTCTAGTTGACACATTATGTTTCATTTCTAAAGTGAAATTACCACTATTTCTAAATGTCTCATTTCCATTTACTGATTTCTTTATTGTAAATAAAACCAAAACATCATCCTGGCAGTAAGCCAGTTACCCAGATTTCACTGGTGCCTCTTTGAAAGTTTTGTTTTGTCATGTGTGGTTGGTTGTATTCTGTGGTACCAAAGACAGAATCCAGGACCTTTATGCTGAGCTACATCCCTGGCCCTTTTTAAATTTTCTAGTTTTGACTGGGGATTTAGCTCAGTGGTTCCACTGCCTGCCTCACAAGTGCAAGGTCCCGAGCTCGATGCCCGGTACCAATACATACATACATACATACATACATACATACATACATACATACATACAAATAAATTATCTAGTATTTTGAGACGTGGTCATACGAAGTCACTTAAGTTGCCCAGGCTGGACTTAAATTTGTGATCTTTCTGCTTCAGCCTTCCAGAGTGCTGGGATTACAGGCATGTGCCACCATACTGGGCTTGGGTTTGTTTTGTTTAAAATATCAACTTTATTCCTAATGCAATTCAAATGAGATAAAGAAACCTCTTTTTAACAACTTTGTTTTTTAAAGGAAGAGAAGTTTGTTTTGGCTCACAATTTGTAGAAGTTTCAGTCCAGAGTCAGCTGGCTCCAAGGCAGAAGCAGCATGACACAGGGGCATGGCAGAGATCTTTTTAGCAAAGTGAATGCCATTATTGAGTGATCCAGTTCCAAAATTTATATTCACTACACATTTAATCTGAAAGAAAAAAGTCATCTCTATAAATTCCCCATCTTTATGCCTTCACCATATTCCAAATTTATAGCAAGTTTAACCCCTAGCCTTGTATACCAGTTACATTTTTGGAACATTTTTTTTCTTAACAACAACAAAAAAAGGGAAGCTGAAAAAGCTTGTATAAACTGTACTGTTTAGTGTACATTTATTCTGAATTAGCCATAATGCTGAGTGCTAAGGGCTATGAAGATGAATCTGCTCTCTACCCCCTTTCAGTCTAGCAAAAGAGAGACAAGTAAATAGGAGCTTCCATCTTTGTATGGTAAATTATCTGATAGAAGTAGACACCACTTATGGTGGGAGTAAAACTTGGCTTGTCAGTGAAGGTTTCTTGGAGGAAATATATTGTGGGTGAGTCCTATTTCATAAGAGTAGAAAGTTAGGAGTTTTCCTAGAATTTTGCTTCATTCTCCATAAATATGGAGTAATAATGTGAAATCTTGGAGGTAAAAGAGAGCTGAAGTGTGGCCTTCAGAAAGTAAGACAGGGAGAGGCAGAAAAACGATAGTTATAAGAATTGTGGATGGGCTGGAGATTTAGGTCAGTGGTTCTGCCGCCTGCCTCACGAGTGCAAGGTCTCGAGTTTGATCTCTGGTACCAAAAAAAAGAATTGTGGATAAGAGTTTGTTCTAGAATAGAAGATGGATTGATGATTTGAAGTCTCGTTAAATTTCCGTAGAAGTCCAAAAGCATCATGGAACATGACATAGGGTTTCGTTTTTTTCTTTCTTTTTTTTTTTTGGTACCAGAATCAAACTCAGGACCTTGTGCTTTCAAGGCAGGCATGGTGCCATTGAGCTAAATCCCCAGCCCAAGATAAGGTTTCTAGGAAGAAGACCTTTTACACTTTTATATGGTTGGATCAAAGCTGGTGTCCACCATCAGGCTTTCCCAGGCTGGAGTGTTGGCAGCATAGCTCTTTACCAAATTCCAGACACCTACTAGTGCTGACAAAATAGAAGCCATGTTACCCAATTGTGAGCCCTTTCTGTCCTATTGTTTTTCCAGGTATCCCAGAATACATTTCCATACAGGCCTCGTGGATGCCCATCTCTACTGCTTGAAAAAATACGTTGTAGATTTCCTAATGGAAAATAGGTAAGAAAGACGGAGGTAAGAAAGTCAAACATACAGGGGTTTTTTTGTTGTTTTTTTGTTTTTGCAGTGCTGGGGATTGAACCCAAGGCCTCACACATGCTAGGCAAGCATTGTACCACTGAGCTACATCCCTAGCCCAAATGAGCCATACAGTTCTTAACAAGCTGTAACAGTTTTAAATGGGGTCGAGGGGTTTGCTGGGGATCAAACTTAGAATCTTATGCACACCAGGCAAGCACTCTACTTTGAGCTACACCATCCCCCAAGCTTCTTTTAATTATTGTTGTTGTTTTGAGACAAGGTCTCACTATGTAGTTCAGAGTGGCCTTGAACTCACTGTGGCCTAGAACTCGTGATGATCCTCCTGTCTCAGTCTCCTGAGTACTGGGGTTATAGGTGTATACCACTATGCCC
This sequence comes from Heterocephalus glaber, assembly GCF_053883595.1. Lineage (NCBI taxonomy): Eukaryota > Metazoa > Chordata > Mammalia > Rodentia > Bathyergidae > Heterocephalus > Heterocephalus glaber. The sequence goes on from NW_028258301.1 coordinate 7,670,529, forward strand.
AACTAAGGTTGTTTTGGAGTTTGAGTGATTGTTTTCCCCCTTTTTTTCTTTTAAGTTACTGAGGATGAAACCCAGGGCCTCCCACTTGCCAGCACTCCACTCCCAAGCTACATCCCCAGGCCCCCCAACCTTGTTAATGCTAGATACCAGTTTATATAAATAGCACAGTTGGTTCTCACTTTTGTTTTAGAAATGAAGTGATGTCATCTACGTGCTGTTATTTTACCTGTACCAGTCTCCTCCTTGTATTTTCGGGATCTGTATTATTATAAATTAACAAAATATTTCTAAAACTTACAGTAATCCACAATGCCTCTTTCTGCACAGTTCCAGGCTTTTCTTCCCTCTTTTTACAAGGCTGAGCTCCCCTACTGTTATGCTACAATATTGTTCTCTAAATACTTTTCCTTCCACTATGCAGGTATCTTCTAGATGGGCCCTCTTAGCAAAGGTCACAGGTATACTCCAGAGTAGAAAAAAGAGAGAAAAGCAAATCTACCTCCAGTTTTGGAACAAAAGCCCACCCCCCTGAGTGTACTGTCATGAATGCAGAGAAACAAAATTTATACTTTTTCTTGTTTTGCTTTGAGAACAGACTTGTGGGCCTTAAATATTTTCTAGAGACAGACTGGTAGATCACAGATCTTGAGTTTCCAAAGAGAAAATGTCCTTTTAAAGTTGATCTCAAGGATTTTTTTATAAGAAGAGCAGCTAAAATCTTCAGAGAAATAGGTAGGGAAATATTTTTAATCCCCAATACCATTATCACACCAAAAAAAAAAAAACTGGGGCCAGGGATTTAGCTCAGTGGTGCTGCCACCTGCCTTCCAAGCGCAAGGTCCCAAGTTCGATCCCTGGAACCCCCCCCTCCCCCCAAAAAAGAAAAAACTGTTTCTTTAGAACTATCAGATAATGGGGCCAGGGATTTAGCTCAGTGGTTCCACCGCCTGCCTTGGCAAGCCCAAAGTCCGGAGTTTGATCCCCGGTACCAAAAAAAAAAGAACTATCAGATAATGTGGCTATTGGTGTCTGGATATACAGGCAGTTTTCCATCAAAGCTATCCTTATCCTGGCTGCAGTAGTTTTGTTTTGTTTTTTAATTTGTTTTCATTACTGGAGATTGAACCCAGGGCCTTCACACTGAGCTTGTGATAGCTTATTTGTACTTCATTTGGCCATTACCAGTTAGCTATATGCCCTGAGGACAAGCCTGAAATTGGTGACATGACTGTGGCTCCTGGCTATAAGCTCTAGCCATGGGACTTTCCCAGAGGCTGCTGTAATAAATAATATGGGTCTCCAGCTCCATCTACCTCCCCATCTCAAAATCTATTGAAGAAACCCTTAACTCTTTCCTCTCACCGCCTACCCTTGCCTCTCAGTTGCTAGAATCAAAAGGCATATATTAAAAGTTGGTAAATTTCAATGTATTGGGAAAGGTAGAAGAAACAGTAGGGTGAATTAAAGTGTTAATTGAGAGAGATTCTTTATTCTTGGCTAGAATAGTGCAGGCCTTTGAGAAGTTGTAAGAGAAGAAATTGAATAGGCTGAGATTGAATTGGTGGTAGGTAGCAATGTGTAGGTCTTTTTTTGGGGGGGGGAGTACTGGGGCTCGAACTCAGGACCTTACGCTTTCAAGGCAGACATGGTGCCACTGAGCTAAACTCCGAGCCCCAGGAATGTTTAGGTCTTGAAAGCTGAACATAGAGTTACAAATATTTAAATAGTGTTAGCCAGGTGTAGCGGCACACACTTGTAGTCCCAGCTACTCAGGAAGCTGAGGCAGGAAGATTGAAAATTTGAATCCAGGCTGGGCAACTAAGTGAGATCTTGTCAGAAAATAAAACAGGCTGAGGATATAGATCAGTGCTGCCTGGGTTCAATCCCCTGTACCACTGGGGGGGGAGGGTGTTGTACACCCATAATCCTAACCCTTGGGAGGCTGAGGCAGGAGAATCGGAGAATCTCTGGGTTAGAGGCTGGCCTGGGATACATAGCAAGTTCAAGACCAGCCTGGACTTATAAAGGATCCTGTTTTAAAAAACAAAAGAGGGAAGGGGCCAGGGATTTAGCTCAGTGTTCTGCCACCTGCCTCGAAAGCGAAAGGTCCTGAGTTTGATCCCTGGAACCAAAAGAAAAAAAGAGGAAGAAAGCCAGGTATAGATGTGGTGGTATATGCCTGTAATCCCAGCACTCAGCTGAGGCAGGAAAATCACTTCGAGTTCAAGACCAGCTGGACTACACAGTGAGTTTAAGTGAACTACATAGTGAGACCCTATCTCAAAAACAGAACATTTAATTTAAAAAAAAAGGATGCCAGGCATGGTGGCTCCTACCTGAAATCCCAGCACTTGCAAGGCTGAGGCAGGAGGATCACCATTAGCTCAAAGCCAGTCTGGATTATATAGTGAATTCAAAGCCACCCTGAACTACACAGTGAGTCCCTGTCTCAAAAAAACAAAAACAAAAGTTCTGGCATCCAGCCCGGGATTTAGCTCAATGGTGTCACCGCCTGCTGTGCAGGCGCAAGGACCCGAGTTTGATCCCCGGTACGAAAACAAAAAAAAACTGGCATCCATGTGACTTGATTGTACGTGATAACAAAATTAAGCCAAGAGAGTGTGACTTCTAAATCTCACCTGTTATTTATTGGCTGTGTATGGATATCTGAGGATGCTGTTGCTGCCAAATTAATGACAAACAAATTAAACCAGAGTAGTCTGAGTTTGTTTGCCTTTCTTTTTCTTCCTGCCTTCCTTCCTTTCTTTTTTGTGATACTGAGGACTGACTGAACCCAGGGTTTTCACACACAGCTACATCCCCAGCCTTTTTAAATTTTGAAACAAGGTCTTGCTAAATTGCCCAAACTAAAAATAATATTGTGCTCTTTTCATTCAGTACTATTTCATGAGCACTTTCCTATGTCATCAAAAAATTGTTTGTAATCACAGTTTTATCTATGTGATAGTCTGTTGTATAGGTGGTTTTTGTTTTGGCTTTGTTTTTGTTTGCTTTTATAGTACTGAGAATTGAACCCAGGGCCTTCATACTGAGCTATATCCCAGGTTTTTTTATTTTTTATTTTGAGACCGGGTCTCACTAAGTGCCTAAATTGCTCCGGCTGGGTTCAAACTTGCAATCTTCCTACCTCAGCCTCCCAGAGTGTTGGGATTAAAGACATGAACCACAATTCTCAGTTTAGTGTATTATTATTATTGTTATCATCATCATCATCCTGGTTTTGGTGTTTTTTGTTGGTTTTTTTGTTTTACTTTTTTGTTTTTTGGTACTGGGGATCGAACTCGGGACCTTGCACTTGCAAGGCAGGAAGCAGAACCACTGAGCTAAATCCCAGCCCCATGGTTTTGGTTTTTGATTGTTTTCTATTTTTATAAAAAACATTAGAAAAATAACTTTTTAAAGATTTTTTTATCCCTGGTACTACTACTACTACTACTAATAATAATAATAATAATAATAAAGATTTTTTAATCTGATTATTCAGCAAATTTTCATTGAACATAATGGATTTTCCTTAGAACAGATTTACAGAAATGGAATTACAGCATGAACTAATACAAATATGTTCAAGTCTTTTGCTGTGTATTGCCAATGACTCTTCAGAAGCAATTTTTTTTCTTTTTTTTTTTTCTTTTTTTTGGTACTGGAGATCCAACTCAGGACCTTGCACTTGCGAGTGAGACGATGGAACCACTGAGCTAAATCCCCGGCCCTCTTCAGAAACAATTTTACCCTATTATCTCCCACTATATGAGAGTCACTGTTCTCAAAGTACTCTTAGCAGTAAGGCAGTTTATGTTAAATTTGCTAATTTAGTTAGAAGAGAAATTGCATCTTATTTTCATTTTTATGTCTTTGAAAATATTGTACATGTTTTAGAAATATTTATATATTTTTCTGTGAAAAATGTTACTCCTTTGTCCTGTAGCAATTGTTTTTGTCCTTTTTTTTTTTTTTTTTTTTTTGGGTACTGGGGATTGAACTCAGGACCTTGTACTTACGAGGCAGGTGACAGAACCACTGAGCTAAATCCCCAGCCCCTATTTTCTCTTTTTATTTTGGTGGAATCACTGTTTACAGCTAGTAGTCAAAGCTATTATTTGCCTTTGTTATTTCTTTCTTTCTTTTTCTTTTATCCACATCTGTTTTTATTAGTGTATATTGGTTATTCAGAGTAATGGGTTTTATTTTGATAGATTTGTACTCCTTTGTGATTTCTTGAGAAGAACATTTACAGTAATTTCATGAGATGAGAGTTTCTGAGAAGCCTATATAAGAAGAGAGATTGCCTAGCATTTGTGAGGCCCCTGGGTTCCATCCCCAGCACTGCAAGAGAGAGAGAGACAGACAAAGTGAAAATGAAGAAAGATAGTGGGGGCATTGTATGCAGCTGGTATCCTTCAGGCCCAAGATCAGGATGTTCACAAAGGTTCACAGTAGCTTTGATGGGGGAGGTGATTTTACAGTACTGGAAATTAAACCCAGGGCCTTTTGAGTTACATCCTGAGTTACATCCACAACCTTTTTTTATTTTTATTTTGAGACAGGTTCTAAGTTGCTAAATTGCCTAGGCTGGGATCAAAGTTTCCATCCTCCTGCCTCAGTATCCCAGAGTACTGAGATTACAGTTGAGCTCCACCAAGCCCAGCTTTACAGAAGCCTTGTATGACTTCTTGGCACAGCTTTGAGCTGCCTGCACTCTGACTAGAAACCAGGAAGAGTAATTCTGTCATTCACTGGGCTGCTAAGCCATCTGCATTGTGGGAATTGACCTAATGCCAAACTGTAGCAGAAGTGGGTGGGACATGGTAGGATGGTTTCCTATCTTCTCTCCAAATCAATCACTGATGTCCTTGAGCTTATACTGATGGGGCTGTGTGCCAAAGGCTTGTTTGCTTGCCTCTTGCAGTGACAGTTCATTCTGTTTTGGTCCATAACATAAATACCATGGCCCTGAAAGCCTCCAGCTGCCCATGCTTTGTCCTTTCTTCAAAAGAAACTAACTGACTTGTTTTCCAGTGGAGAGGACCAAGGAACATTTGCTACCCACATTGCATTAAAAGAAGAGAAAAAGAGCTAAGAATAAGTGTTGTTTCATTGTTTGTATTCATATGGAGATTTTTAATCTCCATCAAAGGGTCAGGAGAAAAATCACATTGAAATTCAATACAAGAACACCCAGCTTACATAGAATTTTTCAAAGATGTTTGGCTTGATCCTTTAAAAATAACAGAAACTATGAACTATGTAGCTCCAGGGTTCATAATTTTTCCCTCCCTTCCTCAGCCTCTTGGCTCTGCCTCCGCATTGCCTTCCTACCTACGCTCAGCTGTGTGGTCCTGTGTCCGAGGGCTGAGTGAGCGACTCCCATGTGAGGGCTGGGCTAGGGGGTGAGAACTGTGCAGCGGCAGTTGGCTTTCCAGGGCTACCAGTGCTTTAACCTTTCTTTCAGGCCTCATTATCTCATCTCTCAGATTATTAGGACTGGTTTTCCTAGCTTTATCTCAGGTCTTCTTCTACCGTGCTTGCAGAATTACCTTTTTAAGAAATAAAACTGATCATGTCACTTTCCTGCTTAAAAACCACCAGGGCCTTCTTAGTTCAGATTTTCCAGACCACCACAGAACACTTCCACATTCTGGCTCCCTTGCCTACCTAATCAATCAGCTTCACTCTCACTACCTTTCTCCTTTAATATATACCAAGCAATTGCTCACTGGATTTTTTTTTTTTTTTTGTACCGGGGATCAAACTCAGAGCCTTGCACTTTCGAGGCAGGCGCCGGAACCACTGAGCTAAATCCCTGGCCCCAGCTCACTGGATTATTAATAAAGTCAGAAATAGTATATGACCAGCTAGGCATGTGTGGTGACAGACTTCTGTAATCCAAGCTACTTGGGAAGCTGAGGCAGAAGGATCATACATTCAAGGCCAGCCTGGGCAATTTATCGAGACCCTGTCTCAAGATAAATGGTGATGGGGCCTTGGGATGTAGCTCAGTGGTAGAGTGCACTATAATAGATAGTTGATAAATGCTAAATAAATTAGTGATTTAAAATTCTAATAAAGTCTCATCCATCAGCTTTCATTTCTCTTACTAAGTATAAATCAAAAGCAAGTAGGGTACAATGGCACATATAATCCCTTCACTATAGGAGGCTGAGGCAGGAGGATTACAATATCAAGTTCCACCTGGGCAATTTAGTGAGAGTGTCTCAAAATTAAAAAAACAAAAAGTGTTGGGGATGTAGCTCTGTGGTGTAGTGCCTCTTGGTTTGATCCCCAGAATCACAAAAAAAAAAAAGCAAACTCACCATACTAAGGATTAGGTCCCTTCTTCCCCTGTCCTTTTTTTGGGGAGGCAGTGCTGGGAGTAGATGGAATGCAGGCCCTCCAGAGTGCTGGTCAAGCATTCTGCATACCCCTGAGATATATCTCCAGCCTCACCCAGCATCCTGTCTTCATACCTACAAGGAAGTAATATGCTTCCTGGAATGCAGGAACTCCATGAAGAGCTCCAAAGCTCTTGGCCAAAATTACCTACTGCATTTGTCTTTGTGGTATAAAAATAATGCAAGTTTTTTTCTTGTTTTTTTTCTGAGAGTTCTTCTACATATTAATCTTTGGTTTTATCTTCTGTAAGTGCCCACCTCGACTGATAGGATTACGTGAAAGTAAACTGAAGTTAACTTTGCTGTGCAAATTCCTTGATAACTATTGGTAAATAGATCCAAATGTTATAAGGTAAGGGAACCCACTCTTTTAAGTAGGTAGGAATACAAAATCTGCTAGGGAACTACTTGGTCATTAGAACAGACTTTAAATTTGCAGAATGTAAATCAAACCAAGAGAGTAATACCACAGTAGCTAAGAAAAATAAGAGACAAGAAACTTAAAAATATCCATCCTAAGGTTATAAAATTTTATAATTTGCATAAAGAAGAAAATCACCCATAATCATGAGAGAATACAAAACAGAAATTCTGTAGTCATTATCTATCATAACTGTTAGCATTAGAAAAATTTAAAATATCTAATTCATTGCCATAACAGATTAAAAGTGAAAAAATATGAAAAGGTACATAGGTACAAAAAAATTTTTTTTAAGCTGGGTGGAGTAGCACATGCTTGTAATCCCAGTACTCAGGAGGCTGAGGCAGGATTTTTTTTTATACAATAAAATTTATTAGACTAGATAAAACCAAACTAGTAGAGTCATGTCAGTGAACTGGCATGTCAGTTTCTTCTGGGTGGAAAGGAGGAGAGGAATTATTCTAAGAATTAAAAAGACCTAAGTGAAAAAGTAGACTGATTTGAAGGTGGCTCCAAGAGAGACTGGCAGGGGGCCGCTCAGGGCCCTGTCCTTGCCTTCTGCCCCAGCTCAGCCTAGTAGGGATGAGAGGGTTTGGGCAGCAACGTCTCCATAGAACCAGACCAACCCGTCAGGAAACTGACCGGGGATGTTCTCTCGGTGGTGGTCGCATGGTAGGCCTCCCCTGCTGTCTCACCTTCCTCCTCTTGAGGTCCCAGCTCCTCCGTGGGTCTCTTTGGGGACTGGTATTGTTCTTTAAGCTCAAGCATGGTGGGTTTCTCCAGGGCAGCGAAGCACTCTGCCCAGGTGGCTGTGGATTTCTCGAAAGCCTGGTGCCTCCTGATCAGCTTCTCCATGCTGTCCACTGTGTTCAAAGTTCAAAGCCAGCCTGGACTACATAGTGAATTCAAGGCCAGCCTGAACTACATAGTAAGACTCTGTCTCAATAAAAAAAAAAAAAAAAATTCTTTAAATAAAATTCAGTATTCATTTGTAGATACAGGATTTTAAGACTGTACTTTTTTTTTTTTTTTGGTACCAGAGATCGAACTCAGGTCCTTGTGCTTTCGAGACAGGCAGCAGAACCACTGAGCTAAATCCCCGGCCCTAGATAAAAGATTTTAACAAGTTAGAAATAAAAGAACTTCCTTAACCTAAATAAATAATAAATAGAACTTGTTTAACCTAATAACCTACAGTAAACTTAGAGCAATCATCCTTGTAAGTGATAAAACAAAGAGCCAGGCATAGTGCCACACACTTGAAATTCCAGCACTCAGGAAGCTGAGGCAGGAGGATAGCCACAAGCTCAAAGCCAGCCTGGGCTACATAGTGAAACCATCTCAAGAAACAAAAAAAAAGAAATAAAAAGAAACACTATCATATCAACAAGAAATACAATAAATTTAGGATTAGTCTAACAGAAGATACACAGAACTTTTTTTTTTTGGTTGGTTGGTTGGTTTATTGTGAGACAAGATCTCACTACGTAGTTCAGCCTGGTCTTAAATTCACCACATGTTGCAGGCTGGCTTTGAACTTGTGCCTATCCTCCTGCCTCAACCTCCTGAATACTGGGATTTCAAATGTGTGCCACTATGCCTGGCTACAGAGCTTTTATGAAGAAAAATTTTTAAATATTTTTGAAACTTTCAAAAGACCAGCATGTTGTGCCTTTTCATGGGTTGTTGCTAATGAAGAGTCTGAGCACCATGTTTAAGTCCATACACACATGTGTATGCATTATAAACATACATAGACATACACCATGTAGATGGGACTTTATGGAAGACTATTTTCTGCCTTAACTAGGGTGAGAAATGCTCAGATTTAATGCACTACTCCTAGCCTGAAGCTGATAAAGACAGCTCAGATCCTTTGCTCCACAATTGCCAAATCATTCCATACTTGATCTCTTTCATTTCAAGATGGTAGGAGAGGATTTGGCTTGTCCTTGCATCCAGTTTTTGGTCACAGTGTTCTAGTCAGATTTCTCATATTTGGTAACTCTTTCTTCCTAGATCAATCACTTCTATCCGGAGTGAGCTGATTCCATACCTAGTAAGAAAACAGTTTTCCTCAGCTTCCTCACAACAGGGACAAGAAGAAAAAGAGGAAGATATAAAGAAAAAGGAACCGAAATCCTTAGGTCAGTCCTTGGGTTGGTGCACTAAGAGTGTCACAGTAGGAGAGAGTGGCTGGGCAGCTTAGCCCAGCCCAAGAGTCCTGTCTTTTTCTTTTCTCCATGGCTTATAATCTTTTTAATGTATTGTTGAATTCAGTTAGTAAGTGTTTATTAAGGATTTTTGCATCTACATCTACGTTCATCAAGGATATGGGCTATACTGTAGTTTTCTTTTTTTTGTTGTGTCCTTATCTGGATTTGGTATCACAGAATCCCTGTCAAGGCAGCGGACTTTTTTCTAGTCTATGGGGCAAGACAAGGTAGCTGACCCCACTCCCGAGCTCTGCATAAGCTTGCTCAGGCAGATTCCATCACTGTGCTTTTCAGGGATGGGCTAGGCATGCTTCCAACTCCATTTCTGGTTCATAGCTCTGTTCTTTTCTTTTTTTTTTGGTACCAGAGATCAAACTCAGGTCCTTGGGCTTGCGCAGCAGGCAGCGAAACCACTGAGCTAAATCCCCAGCCTCATAGCTCGGTTCTTAACATTGGACCATTATGTCTTTAAACTCTGCTTGCTATTTCTTTGCTCCCTCGTTTTTCAGTCTCCGGGCAGACCAACTTCTTTTTTTTTTGGTACCGGGGATTGAACTCAGGACCTTGCGCTTTCGAGGCAGGCGTTGGAACCACTCAGCTAAATCTGCGGCCTCAGACCAACTTCTGATTAAACTCGGCCTCTTCTGTCAAGGGAAGGCAGGTGAAGAAGTATATAATTATAGTCCAACCAGAGACCAACTAAACTGTCTCCATTGCAGGATCTGAAAATGAGATCTGTCTTGGTTGATGTCATATTCCTAGTCTGTGACCCAGTCCTGTGTTCATATATGTTCTGAAAAAAAATATTTACCAAACTAGTAAACTGAAACAGTATAGAGTAATGGTTAAAATTATAGGCCTTGAGCTATTGTGCTTCTCCTCACCGTAGCCCACCCTACATCCACCGGGGTATTTGGTTTTTGTTTGTGTGGGCCCGCCCACCCCGCTGTGCTCCTCCCCAGCCCCATACTGGCGATCCAATTTAGGACCCTGCTCTTTTGAAGCAGGCTGCCACACCACTGAGCTAAATCCCCACATGGGGTGTATTTTTTAATCTTGCTTTTTTCCTATTTTACTTGGCCCAAGCTCACTCTGCAGAGCCAGTTTCTCCCTCACTCTTCACTTTTACTTTTTAAATGAACTTTGTTTTCAAAAGAAAAGATTAGGGCCGGGGATTTAGCTCAATGGATTGGCCACCTGCCTCACAAGCCCAAGGTCCCAAGTTCGATCCCTGTACCAAGAAAAAGAAAAGCTTATAGGGCCGGGGATTTAGCTCAGTGCTTTCGCTGCCTGCTGCGCAAGCACAAGGACCTAAGTTCATCCCTGATACCAAAAAAAAAAAAAAAGCTTATAGGATTTGGCCTCAGATAACCTGGGTTTGATTCTGACTCTTATCTCTGTGACCTAAGGCAGGTTACTCAAGAGTTCTCAGTTTTCTTGTCATAAAATAAAAGATCTAAAAGGGTTGTTATAAGAGTTTCAAAGCCAGAGGCCAAGTACTCCAGCTGCAAGTTGTGTGCTGTTTCTGTCACAGCACAGCTGCCTGATAATGGTCACAGAGATGAGCTGCACAAAGCAGGCGTGGCTATTCACTAACACCTGGATATCTGTTTGTATTTTTTCATGATTTACAAGCATCATTTATTTTATTTTCCTTAGTGGTACTCATTGACCAAACTTGCTTTTAGGACCTCTTATTACGCATTTTTGTAATACAAGAAAATATACTGGCTCTTTCCATTTGACTTAGTCTTCCAAATTGTAATGGGATTTCCCCAGGGTGGATACTTCATGGTGACTTTCAGGGTGAAGTGTTAGCTATACCTTTTTTCAAAACTTGCCTGAGTCTGTATCTTCTCTGTCTCCTCTCTCTCTCTCTCTCTCCCCATCTCTCCCTCCCCCCCTCTACTTACTTAGTTTGGGTGTTTGTTCTAAAGATATTTACAGTTTTATAAAAGAAGCCAATGCACTGACCTCGGCTCCCTATGATACCTGCTGGAATGCCTGTCGCAGAGATAGATGGGAAGACTTGTCCAGGTCACGGGTGCGCTGTTATGTGCACATCATGAAAGAGGGGCTCTGCTCTCGAGTGAATACGCTGGGACTCTACATGGAAGCAAACAGACAGGTGAGAAGATGGGTTTAGAAAAGGAATCAAGGAGCTTCTGCCTTAGAAATGGACTGAGCCTTTTGTCTTATTTCTTCATTAGGTACATAGTAACTTATTCAGAATCTCTCTCGTTCGCAAGGCTGAGCATGGCTTGGAATGTCAGGGGCGGTCATTGAAGTACTCAGGTGCAGCAAAAGGGAAGTAGAGGGCCTGGTCCATCGATCAGGACCTTTACGGCTCCAAGAAAAGGCTTAGATCTCCAGGAAGGCTAACTTCTGGCCTCTGGCTTCAGCAGCTATCTCCTATTCTGTCCACAATGGGAATACTGTACCTATGGTACTTATTTCATCAACAAGCAAATAAATACTTTGTTATTACTTTGTTGAGGTAAACATAGGCACAGGGAGAAGGCTTCCTTAAGAAAGTGAAGGAGAAGGCTGGGGATTAGCTCAGTGGTTCCACCACCTGCCTCACAGGCACAAGGACCTGAGTTCAATCCCCAGTACCAAAAAAAAAAAAGTGAAGGAGAAAAAAAGAAAAAGAAAAGAAAGTGAAGGAGACCAAGTGTTGTAGCACTGTAATCCCAGCACTCAGGAGGTTTGCTGCGAATTCAAGCCAAGCCTGAACTATATAGTGAGACCCTATCTCAATAAATAGTGAAGGAGAATCAGGTATGGTTTACACACCTATATTCCCAGCATTCTGGGAGTCTGAGGCAGAGGATCATGAGTTTGAGGGCAGTCTGGGCTACATAGAGTTCATGTGCAGCCTGGACTACATGGTGAGACCCTGATTAAAAAAAAAAACCAAAGGGGGCTGGGGGTTTAGCTCAGTGATGCCGCCACCTGTCTCACAACACAAGGTCCCGAGTTCAATCCCCGGTACAAAAACAAAAACCAAAGGGTGGTGGGAAGAGACAGAAACGGGGTGGCGGGGGGGGGGGGGGGGAGCAGGGGAAAACAGAGTGGCTAGATGGCAAACCTCAAGGAAGGAATGTTTATGAGAGACTGTCTGGTAGAAGTCTTGCCCCTCTTTTCTATTCCTGTAGTTTGTGAGATACAGAGAGTTAATAGCTTCCACTCAAAGGGATGCAGTACCCTCCAGGTCAATCAGGAAGTAAAAGCATGGGGTAAAAAGAGGAACAGTGAAGAAATGGAGGATGTAGGTGAGCTCTTTATTATGTAGTCAGCATAGGAGGAAGGATTTAGGAGGGAAGGATGGTAAGACTAGGAAACAATACGGAGACATAAAGGATTGAGGTGAGATTAGGAAAAGATAATTGAGGGAACTACATTAGGTGGCATTCAAGGATGATAGGGATGAGATTATAAAAATATTAGCTAAAGGGCCGGGGATATAGCTCAGTGGTTCTGTTGCCTGCCTCAAAAGCACAAGGTCCCGAGTTTGTTCCCCGGTACCAAAAAATAAATAAAATAAAAATATTAGCTAAAGGCATTGTTCCTGGCTCTATGGAAACTGTCATGACTGATGCAGACTGAGGTAGGCAGTGGCATGGGATGTAGAGTAAGGATATTATTAAAAATTGAAGGGCCAGGGATTTAGCTCAGTGGCACTCTACCTCCCTGGCAAGCGCAAGGTCCTGAGTCCAATTCCCAGTACCAAAAAAAAAAAATTGAGATGCCCCTAAAGAAAACCTGGCTCTGGAATCTTCAAGAGCCACACCAGAGAGTGGCTATAGCCTCAGCTCCAGACTTCAAGTTGACTTCAACCTGTACTGGTTATAAATCCAAGGGAATCCCAAGCCAGAGAGCTATGAGAAATTGCAGTTATGTTTACCTATGACTGGAGTCTGTCAGGCTGACTTGGAAGCAGGTTTATAGATAGCCTTAGGCTGGAAAAGTATCCTCTGAAGTGCCAGTAGGGTCTGTGGCAGCAGACAACCCCAAAGGGCCTTGGTTAGTGTCTTAGTTTCTTTTCTCACCGCTGAGACACAATGCCTGACACCCACAAGATAAAGGGGGAAAGATTTATTTAGCTCACAGTTTGTAGAGGTTTCAGTCCATAGTCAGGTGGTTCCAAAGCAGGGTGGCATGGCAGAGAGGCATCACAGAGGAGAAATAGTCCATGGTGTGGCAAGCAGGAGGCAGCAAAGAAGCTGCGAGCCTACCTTTCCCTTTTATTCCATCCAGGCTACTGGTCTTGTGGGTGGTGCCATCCACACCCAGAGTAGAACATCTGTCTTCAGTAAATCCATTCAGCCATGCCCAGTGCTATGCTAATTCCAACCAGTGGAGTGATTTAGTACCATACACTCTTAATCCTAGTATCATACACCCTAGATCCAGCCAGTTCTGAAAAGCCCTACCTCTGAGCCCATGAGGCTTTGTGGGGAAACATCTAGACACAAGCCATAACAGTTGAATTTAATAGAAGACCAGGGACTGAAGGATTAGCTTTCATATGCCAGTTTGACCAGTGACCACCATATACAGTGCTCCAACCAGCATTCTGCCTGTGCTGGAGAATCATAGGGCACACTACCTGTGCCTTCCTAATGCGCCAGTAGCCAAAGCCCCTGTACCCCTAATCTTGTCAGTGTTAGTATGAATAGTATGACTCCCCCTCCATTTTCTTTTGGCTGGTGAAAAACATGGATTTCTTAACAGGATCAGTCCTAATTGTGAAATTTGTCTTAACATTGCTTATCCGCCCCCCCCACCCCGCCCCTTGTACATAGCCAGAGTAGCAGGAGCTGAGCAGGAACCTAGGATGATTGTGCCAACACTCATGATATTCCTTGTCCCTATCAGGACTCCTTTCCTAAGAAGTGCTGCGTGGGTACCTCAAAGGCTTGTCTCCCCACTGATAAGACTTTCACAGAAGAACATTCTCAGCTAAGAGACTGAGGATACAGCCATCTAGAAGCTAGTGCATGAACAATCCAGATCCTGGGGGACATGCAGCAGCCTCATTCTCCCTCACAGAGAGAAAGCTGTGGCTGGGAACTTCCCACATCTCTGACTGGGCATTGGGCTCTACCTAAGGTCTTTTTAGGCATTTTTCTGGTCTTTACTGACTGAATCTCTTTCCTCAAGGTGCCCAAATTGCTGTCTGCTCTTTGTCCAGAAGAATCATTGGTCCATTCATCAGCCCAGATTGCTAGCAAACATCTGGTAAGTGTTAGCATGGGCAAGGCTGTCATAGGACAGTTTCTGGAGGACGTTGAGACTTGTCCTTGAGCCCTCTACCTCCTTAGCCCTAGAGAAATCCTATCTGGGTCTAATAATAAAATCTCACTCAAGCCTTCCTGGGAAGACACTAACCCTGAAAGGAAGGGTTCATTTAGTGTTGGACTGAGACACAGGGGTGTTCAATCCCTCTTCTTCCACCCTGATTTGAGCACTGTCCTCAGGAGAACATATCTGTGCACCCAAGTGGGTGGCTGTATACATGTGTCCATTTTGTTTTATTTCCATTTGAGTTGGTATCAGGGGTTATATGAACTTTTAGCCTGAGAAATAAGAATGATGGTCCCTTTTGCTGAAATGTCTTTATGGAAAGATTTCATCAGACCCCAGCTCAAGGGATCTGGGGATCTAATTTACAGTTGGTTTGGATGTATAGACAAGCTTTTCTACTTGCCTTTTGTAGGTTGGAATTGACAGCCTCATTGGACCAGATACACAGGTTGGAGAGAAGTCATCAATTAAACGCTCAGTCATTGGTTCCTCCTGTCTCATAAGAGATAGGGTGACTATTAGCAATTGCCTTCTCATGAACTCAGTCACTGTGGAAGAAGGGTATGTTTCCCCTTGTGCCCTCTTGAGCCAAGACTCCTGGTATTCTGTAGGAGGCATGGAGGCCAGCCTAGCTCAGGAAAGGACTAACTTTGGGGAGAGAAAGAAGGGGAATGGAAAAAAATGGGCCCCTTGAGGTCATAGTTTTGCCCCATAATGATGTGTTCTCTCAAAGCATTTCTAGCACTCTCCTTGTTCTTTATAACAGTCATGGTCCTGGGAGAAGTGGCCTTCTTTTCCCTTGGTATCCGCTTAATGAGGACAGCCACAGTAGTGAGCCTTTGGTAGTACTGGGATGGTACTGCACCAATGACTAAGTGTCATCCTCTCCTGTCTCAGTACCCAGACTGGCCCTAAAGAAAACAGAGGGCCTAAGAGGAGTAAGTGTATGAAGGGCCTAGGAGGAGTGGATGAGCCACACTCTGCTTTTGAGGGCAAGCTTCCCTACAAGTTGTAGAGAATCTTCCTCCCCCCCGCCCTTGGGAATATTCCTCATTCGGAGACATTTGAGAGTGTTCTAAAATCTTGATTTATGAACAGCCTGGACTTGGAGTGAGAGGACTTCTATGATACTTAAATTGAGATCCTTCTTATGGGCCTCAGGTTTTTCTGTGTATAAAATGTAAGCATAGGTGGTAGAAGAAAGGAAAAACTTTTTTTCATTCAATAAATATTCATTAACCATATATTAGGCCATATTGGCATTATTTGTTGTCACACATGGAGAAATGCCAATTTCTCATGGCCTAAGCCATTACTGAATTTCTACAATGTGCTGTCTACTTAAGTGAAGCAGCCTTACCTTTTTTTTTTTTTTTTTTGGTTTGGGGTGTGTGTGTGTGTGTGTGTGTGTGTGTGTGTGTGTGTGTGTGTGTGTGTGTGTGTGTGTGTGTGTGTGTGTTTTGGCACATTTTCAATATACATAATGATAACATTTATCATAGGGAATTTGTTCCTGTACATGATATATCTTGCTTCTTTTTTTCCTATTCTCCCCTTTGACCCTTTTTCTCCTCCTTTATTTACAAAAGCTTTGTTTCCATTTTTTCCTTCTCTTCTTTTTTTTCTTGTCCTTTCTTTACTTTCCTCCTCTCCCCTCCCTTGTTCCCTTTCTCATTTAAACATTTTCAGGAAGAATATTTTAAGATAAATTATTTTCAGGATTTTTTTTTTTGGTACCGGGGATCAAACCTGGGACCTTGCACTTGCAAGGCAGGCGCCAGCACCACTGAGCTAAATCCCTGGCCCCTCAGGGTTTTTAGAAAGAGAAGTTTTTCTTAAGATAAATCAGGCCAAGAATAGTGGTGCATAGCCATAATCCCAGCACTCGGGGGGCTGAGCCAGGCAGATTGCCATGAGTTTGAGGCCAGCCTGGGCTACATAACTCAAAGCCAGCCTAAAGGGCTGGGGATTAAGCTCAGTGGTTCCACCACCTGCCTTCCAAGCACAAGGTCCCAAGTTCGATACCAGGTACCAAAAAAAAAAAAAAAAAAATCCAGCCTGAAAAAAAAAAGAAAAAAGTGGGGCCGGGGATTTAGCTCAGTGGTTTCACTGCCTGCTGCGCAAGCGCAAGGACCCGAGTTCAAACACCGGTAGCAAAAAAAAAGAAAAGAAAGAAAAAAATCACACACACAAAGGGAAAAAAAGATAAATCTTTTTTTAAAATAAATTTTGTTTTATTTTATCCCATTCTCCCCTCAAGCTCCTTCCCCATCCTATGTACAAAAGCTCTGTTTCCATTTTTTCCTTCTAGTTTCACTTTTTTATTTTTTTTTTCCCCATTAACTTTATTGGTACATTTTAGGTATACAATACAGTTACATTCATCATTGGGATCTTGTACCATTACATGAGTCTCTTGGTTCTTATTTTTTTTCCCCTTCCCTTGCCCTCCCTTCACCCCCTCCACCCTTCCCTATTTGCAAAGACCTTGTTTCCATTTTTTTCCTCTTCTCATATTTTTTCCTTTCCCTTTTTTCCCTTCCCCTACCCCTCCCAATTCCCCTGCTCTTTTAGACCTTTTCTTCCTGTTACACAGTATCAGTTATACATTTTTTAAATTACAATATTAAGATCTAGGAGACATTACCACAGATTTTACAGAATTTAAAAGGATATAGAAAACATATTACAAAAATCTGTTTTGAAATAAATTTGACAACTTCTAAGAAGTAACTAAGAAGACAAATTAATGAAACTAACTCTGGAGGAAATACAAAATTTGACTAGCACCTATTAAAGAAAGTATATTCCTAGCTTGAAAACCTACCTATGTGACAACAGCAAGCTCATAAACATTTTAACTGATAAATTATATCAAACAATTAAAGCAGAAAAAAGATGGAACACTTCTCCCTTCATTTTAGGAAATCAACATTGTACTAATCCTAAAGCTGGATAAAGATAATAGAAGAAAAAAGTATGAACATAGATAGAAATTTGTTTAACAAAACAAACTCTTAGAAGTCAGATCTGGCAGTACATAGAAAGTGGTTTTTATTATAGGGATGGCAGTGTTGGTTCAGCACTGGAAGATCCACCCCAAAAAATAATCATTTTAACAGAGGAAAGGAGAAAGCCATATGATCCTGTCACTAGTTGGAGAAAGAGTATTGGACTAAATTCTACAGCTGTTCATGGTAAAAGCTATCAGGAGACTAGAAGTAGAACAGAACCTTTTCAACAGATCAAAGACATGTACTTCATACTTCCAACAAAAACTCCTTCTATGAATGAAGATGATACAATGCTTTCTCCCTAAAGTGGGGAACAAGGGCATATATGCCTACTCTTCATCTGTCCATTAGACTTTGAAACATAGGTCTAAACCAAAATAGTCTGGCAATAAAATGATACTACGATAGGATTGTCACGGCAGAAACAAAATCTTTATATGTAGATGAAATGATCATCTACAGAGAAAATACTAAGAAATCTCTAGGAGCCCCTAGAACTTGTACTTGAATTTAGCAGGATTAGAAAACACAAGGTATATATAAAAATTCAGGTCTGTGTATACTTGCTATAAATGAAGAACTGGATATTGAAATTTTAAAGTTATGTAGGAGAACAAAGGACCCAGAAAAGCCAAAAACAAAAACCAAAACAGTGTTGGAAGACGTTTAGCACCCAATTTTAAGACTTCTTCTAAAGCTACAGTAATCAAGGGAATGTTGGTGTAAGGAAAGACATATAGATCATTTGAATAAAACAGAGAATCTAGAAATAGAACCACACATATATGGTCCACTGTGTTTTGACAGATTATTTAACATTAGCATTTTATAGAATATAAACTCGATTCAAGAGCCAAGGAAGAGATAGTGTCTTCAGCAAACGGCACTAGAATACCTGGTATCCATATATAAAAAATTAACCTCAACCCTTTTTTTCCATACATGAAAATAACTTGAAGGGATCTATGAACCTAAATAAGAAAGCCTAAAAGTGTAAAACTTTAAGAAGAAATTATAAGGGAAAATATTTATGAATTAAGGGTAGGCAAGAACTACCTAGGATACAAAAACCATGATGTATAAAAGAAAAAAAATTGATGAGATTCCATCAAAATTTAGAACTTTAAATGACATCATTAAAATGAAAAGTAGTCCTTAAACAGACCATATTTACAATGCATATAACCTATGAGGAGAATATATAAAGAATTCTTAGAGCTCATTAATAGACAACCCAACTAAAATGTAGACATAAGAAGATAAATATCCAGTATAGCACAAGGAATGGTGTGCAATTCTAGAATCAGAAACATACTAATCAGTACAATAATAAGATTGAATTATACACTCATTAGGGAGATGAAGTCAAAAGTTTTAAAAGCCCTGTCATGACTTTTTCTTTTTGTTGGATTCTCCCCCTTTGGGTTTAATTTGTCACGACCAATGGATTCATTCTGCTGGGTTTCCTGGGGTTGTGATCCTCATTGTCTTTTCCTAGGGTATTGTCTAAAATTTTTTGGAGTGCCGGTTTGGTATTCATGAAGTTCCTGAGGTGCTCTTTGTCATGAAAGCATCTTATTTCTCCATCAGTTTTGAAAGATAGTTTTGCAGAGTACATCAATCTGGGTTGGAGGCTGTTTTCCTTTAGGGCTTGAAATACATCACTCCAAGCCCTTCTTGCCTTGAGGGTTTGCATTGAGAAGTCTGCTGTGATTCTGATGGGCTTTCCTTTGTATGTGATTTGTTTCTTTTCTCTCACTGCTTGTAGAATTTTGTTCTTCTGTTGGATTTCTGGAATCCTAACTATTGTATGCCTAGGTGTACATTTTTTTTTTTAATTAAGGCTAGCTCGAGTCCTATATGCCTCACTTACCTGTATGTCAAGTTCTTTTCTCCTCCTTGGGAAGTTTTCTGCCATCACTTCTGTGAAGAGTTC
This sequence comes from Heterocephalus glaber, assembly GCF_053883595.1. Classification (NCBI taxonomy): domain Eukaryota; kingdom Metazoa; phylum Chordata; class Mammalia; order Rodentia; family Bathyergidae; genus Heterocephalus; species Heterocephalus glaber. The sequence goes on from NW_028258301.1 coordinate 7,689,839, forward strand.
TTTTATGTCATCTGCACTCTCTCCTCTTTCTTCATTGACTCCAATCAGTGTTATGTTACTCTTCTTTGCATCATCTAGCAGCTGCTGGATTGATTTTTCATGTTCCCTTACAATTTTAAAGCAATTTTTTCTTTCATATGTGAAATTCTATCCTCACATTGGTTCATTCTGCTGCACAGACTTTCGATGGAGTTTTTAATCTCTTAGAAATCTGTTTGTATCAGTTTTATGGATTCCATTTGTTTCCTATGTTGGGATTCCATCATATTCCTCAGATCCTCTATTTTTTTATCTGTGTCCTCTCTAGATTTATTAATCATGTCTTGCACCATGATTAAAATCTTTGCTGTTATCTGAGTAATTATTTCTGATTTCATTTTTCCCAGATCCTCTTTTGTTGCCAGTTCAGAGAGTCCAGGTGATTGAGTATCAGAGTGTTCCATCTCATTTCCCTTTGGGGTTGCTGTAGGTGATCTGGAAGGCTGTTTTTGAGGCTTGTTTATGTGTCTTCTCATTTCCACGGGGGGCGGGGGGGGTGCTTCTGGCGCCCATGCGGCTCACCTTCTGTGCCCTAGGAGCTTGGGATAGCAGCAGGGGAGCTTCCTTCTGGGTGCTGGGACCGGCTGAGCTTCACTGCCCTAGGAGCCTGGGATGGAGGCGGGGAGCTTCCTTCTGGGTGCTGGGACCGGCTGAGCTTCCCTGCCCTAGGAGCCTGGGATGGAGGCAGGGAGCTTCCTTCCGGGTGCTGGAACCCGCTGAGCTTCTCTGCCCTAGGAACCTGGGATGGAGGCGGGGAGCTTCCTTCCAGGTGCTGGGACCGGCTGAGCTTCACTGCCCTAGGAGCCTGGGATGGAGGCAGGGAGCTTCCTTCCAGGTGCTGGGACTGGCTCACCTTCTTGGCCCTAGGAGCCTGGGATGGCAGCGGGGGAGCTTCCTTCTGGGTGCTGACTTCACTTTTTTAAAAAAGATAAATCTTAGGACCGGGGACTTAACTCAGTGGCACCACACCCGCCTTATAAGCGCAAGGTCCTGAGTTCAATCCTCAGTACTGGGAAAAAAAAAAAAAGATAAATCTTATATAGAAACTCAATATTTAAAACCAATAAAAGCACAGTTGCTCTGAAAATAGTGAAGAGGAGGTACTTGTCTCCTATATGATACAAAGCAGATTTATAAAACAAGTTTTGAAAATCACTAGGTTAGATCAGCCTGAGATTGATTTTAGCTCTGACATCTGTTGATTTCTATGCCCAGGAACAGACAGGAAAAAAGGATGGGGAAGATTGCAAAGCCAGTGAAAGTTGTGCAGGCTCTCGTAGTTGCCAGTGAAAAATCACGAGAAGCCACGGAGATGGAAGTCTCAGTATGTTGCCCAGATTTAGCCCCTCCCAATAGCTGGACTGCAGATGTAAGCTACCACATCCAGCTTTGGGAGAAACTTTAGAGAAAGGAGCTACCTTATGAAGAGTGACTACTAGAAGACAACAGACAGATTGAAGGGAAAAGTATCATAATAGAAACCAGGAAAGTTGGTGAATGTGTAGATATTGGCCACTGCTCTCTGTCCTCACCCACCCCACTTTGCTTACCTGACATAAAGTCTTCCAGAGTTTAGTAGAGCCTTCTCTGTGATATCTGACTGCCCAAGAAGAAAAACTAAATTTATTTACATCAAAAAATTTCTAGGCCAGGGATTTAGCTCAGTGGTGCCGCCACCTGCACTACAACCGCAAGGACCCAAGTTCGATCCCCAGTACCAAAAAAAAATTTCTATGTATAAAAAAACCTGAGAGCCAAGGATTTAGCTCAGTGGCAACTGTGCCTGTCTCCAAGCTCAAGGTCCTGAGTTCAGTCCCCGGTACCAAAAAGAAGTGATGTAAAAAAGTAATTTCTGTATAACTATGCAGTCAGATTATGCTGTACTAAAGTTTATGAATGACAAATTCCATTCTTGTGCTTAGATCTTCTGATCAGTTCTTTTAGATTCCACTCCTAAATATGAAGAGATGACTGAGGATTGCCAGAAATCTAAGGAAAGCCTCTATCATGGAAAAGAGAGATTAAATCAAATAGGGATGGTTCCAAGTTTGAATAGTTCAATTTAGGGGCCGGGATTTAGCTCAGTGGCACTGCGCCTGCCTCACAAGCACAAGGTCCTGAGTTCAATCCCCAGTGCCGCAAAAAAAATAGTTCAACTTAGGATATTTTTTACTTTATGGTGGTGTGAAAGCAATACCCATTGAGTAGAAAACAAACTGAATTTTGATCTTTTCTCAGGCTAGCAATATGCAGTATAATGATAATATTTTTGCAAGCTGCATTTCCTAATCCACCATGTGATCATAAGGGTAAACAACCCATACTCTGTAGTATACTGTGTTGCTAAGCTATGATGTTTGGTAGGTAAAGTTTTTTTTGGGGGGGGGTTGGTACCAGGGATCGAATGGTAGGTAAAGTTTATTAAATGCTTTTTTCACTTAGGATATTGGGTTGTTTTGTTTGGTTTGTTAGTTTTTGGAGGTTTTTTTGTTGTTTTTCTTTTGTTTTGTTTTGCTTTGTTGTTTGAGACAGGGTCTCAAAACATAGTACAGGCTGGCCCAAACTCTTGGCAGTCCTCCTGCCTCAGCCTCCCAGAGTACTGGGATTATAGGCATGCACCACCACACTCAGCTCAGGATATTGTTAATTTACCATGACTTTATGGATTTACATACTTCCATTGTAAGTCAAGAAGCATTAGTAGAGCTGGGGATGTGGCTTAGTGGCACAGTACCTGCCTGTCGAGCATGAGCCCCCGAGTTCGATTCCCTGTACCAAAAAAAAGAAGCATTAATAGAAAAAGCAATTTAGAAGAAATAACCTCTGCAAGGAGAGAAAAGTACTTTTAAACAACCTATCAGTACTAGGTATATAGCTCTTCCATAGCATGCATGAGGCATAGGATTTGATCCTCAGCACTACAAGAACACAAAACCAAAAAATCCTGTCATTTCAAAAGAATTAAAAAAAAAACCTCTAAGCAATGAAAAATATAACGAAGGAAAAATTCAATATAAGAACAAAATACAGGGGCCGGGGATATAGCTCAGTGGCGCTATACCTGCCTGGCAAGTATAAGGTCTTGAGTTTGATTCCTGGTACTGAAAAATAAAAATTTTTTTAAAAAGAACAAAATACAGGCCAGGCATGTCTGTAATCCCAGAGTACTAGGATTATAGGCATGCGCTACCACACCCAGCTCAGGATATTGCTGACTTACCATGAGTTTATGGGTTTACACAGGAGACCAGTCTCTCTTCTGAACCAAGATAATGTTCTCTAACTTATTTTCCCATCTTCATCTTTCTTTCTCTTCTGAATCTGTCCTTCCACCCTCCTCTAGGTTAGAGCATGAGTTTTGGAGTCAGAATAAGAAACCAAATTTTCATCTGTCACTTAATAGCTTTTTAGAAAATTGTCCTTACCTCTTTGTGCCTTAGTTTCTTATTGTAAAACTGAAGTACCCTGTAGGTTTATTGAGAATACAGGTACTAAGAAGAGTTAATAAACATGAAACATTTAGCCATGCTTGGCACACAGAATGTTCTTTGCCTTTATTGGTTGTTGTTGCTTTATCTCACTTCTCAAAGGCAGCATGCTGCTAGTGTCTTCCTAAAGATGTAGTGGTACACAACTTTAGTCCCAGCCCTGTGAGGCTGAGGCAGGAGGATCACAAATTCAAGGCCACCCTGAGCAATTTAGAGATACTTTGACTCACAAAACAATGCAGAACAAAAAATATATATATATATCTGATTCCATCCCTATTCTATTACAAAACTTTTGAAGGCTCCCCATCACCTTCAGAATAAAGTTGGAACTTCAAAATTTCTCTTGATCTGGCTCCAGTAATGAGTCCTGGCATTTAGAGTGACTAAAAATGGTGGCACCACTGAGCTAAATCCTTGGCCTAAAAAAACACACTATTGGGCCAGGGATTTAGCTCAGTGGTTTCGCCGCCTGCTGCACAAGGACAAGGACCCGAGTTCGATCCCCAGTACCAAAAAAAAAAAAAACCCACACTATTAATGGGTATAATTTGAAGTGAAAAGGCCCTTTCTAAACAAGAGATGCAGTCTGCTGAATCACAAAGAACTTGTGGTGGTGGATCTGGCAACTTTATGGGACATGGAGGAAACTTAGGGGGTGGTGGAATTTTGGCCGTGGTGGAAACTTTGGTGGAAGAGAAGGCTAAGGTGGTGGAGGAGGTGGCAGCAGAGGTAGTTATGGAGGAGGTGATGGTGGATATAATGGATTTGGAGGTGATGTTGGGAACTGTGGCAGTGGTCCTGTTACAGTAGTAGAGGAGGCTATGCTGATGGTGGACCAGGATATGGAAACTAAAGTGGTGGATGTGGTGGGGAGGAGGATATGATGGAGAAAATTTTGGTGGTAGGAACTACAGTGATTTTGGACATTATAGTGGACAACAGCAATCAAATTATGGACCCACAAAGTGGGGCGGGTTTGGTGGAAGAAGCTCTGGAAGTCCCTGTGGTGGTGGTTATGGATCTGGTGGTAGAAGTGGTGGACATAGTAACAAAAGGATTTTAAAAACAATAGAAAAGAGCTACAGTTCTTAGCAGGAGAGAGAGTGAGGAGTTGTCAGGAAAGCTACAAGTTACTTTGAGAGAGCCATCCCAAATGCATTAGAGGAACTGAAAATCTGCCACAGAAGGAATGATGATCCATAGGCAGAAAAGTGACTGCAGCTTAAACAGGAAACCCTCTGTTTCAGGACTGTCATGGCCACAGTTTGCAGAGTGCAACTATTGATCAGTGCAATGTAGTAAGAATTAGATATACATTCCTGAGTTCTTTTTATCTGTTGTAACTTTGTCTTTTTCTTTTCATTACATCAGGTATATTGTCCTATAAATTGTGGTAGTGGTACCAGGAATAAAAAACTAAGGAATTTTTTTTTTGGTACCAGGGATCCAACTCTCAGGACCTTGCACTTGCAAGGCAGGCAGCAGAATCACTGAGCTAAATCCTCGGCCCAAAAATAAAGGAACTTTAAACTTTTTATTTGGTTTTGAGACAGGGTCTCGCTCTGTAATTCAGACTGGCCTTGAACTCGCTGTGTACCCCATGCTAGTCTTGAACTCATGGTGATCCTCCTCCTTCAGCCTTCTGAGTGCTGAAATTACAGACAGGCACCACCATGCCTGGCCTTTAAAAATAATAGTCTAGGGCCAGGGATGTGGCTCATTGGCACCGCCCCTGCCTTGCAAGCGCAAGATTCTAAGTTCAATCCCTGGTGCCAGAAAAAAAAAAAAAAAAAAAAACTCTGACAAAAACTTATTGTCCTGGCTGGGGATTTAGCTCAGTGGTGCCACACCTGCCTCAGAAGTGCAAGGTCCTGAGTTTGATCCCCGATACAAAAGAAAAAGAAACTTTATTGTTCAGGTTTAAGAGTCAGTCAGTCCTGGGCCAGGGATTTAGCTCAGTGGTTCCAGCGCCTGCCTCGAAAGCACAAGGTCCTGAGTTCAATTCCCGGTACCAATAAATAAATTAATTAAATAAAGATCATTTGAAAACATTTAAAAAAAAAAAAGTCCTGGACCGGGGATTTAGCTCAGTGGTTCCACTGCCTGCCTCACAAGCACAAGGCCCCAAGTTCAATCCCTGGTACCAAAAAAAAAAAAAAGAATCAATCAGTCTTATCCTGGGCATCATTTTGTTTTGTTTTGTTTTGTTTTTTGAGAACTCACTATGTAGGCCAGGCTAGCCTTGGACTCATGGTGGTCCTCTTACCTCAGTCTCCTGAATGCTGGGATTACAGACGTGTGCTATCATGCTGGCCAAAATATCTGTTCTTTTCAGGCCTTGGAGAAAGGTCATTATGCACATATCTCAACTCTGGAATTGCCTAAAACCCAGTCATCCTTTGATCTACCATTATGTTTTCTAGTGATTTTATTTAATGTTTTCTAGTTTTCTTGAAGCATTGTAGCCATTAATTGGACTGACCAGCACTTTTTGACATAGGGAGGAACCTGAACCTCCAGCCAGCAGTGGTAAGGATGGTGATGAGACCCATGAGTTCTGGTTAATTTATTTGTCTGCTGTGTTACAGAAGCAACATCCAGGGCAGTGTCATCTGCAACAACGCTGTGATTGAGAAGGGAGCAGACATTAAGGACTGTTTGGTTGGAAGTGGCCAGAGGATTGAAGCCAAAGGTAAATAAGTTGCAATCACGGATATCATTTTTTACTTATCTTATTAGCACAGATAATCCTTAATAGGGAAGATGGGAGAAACAAGCACATACATGCACTGCAGGTGAGAGCATAAATTCATGAAAGCCATCTTTGGAGAACAGTTGACATCACTATAATGTTTTTTCATTGGTTTTCTGAGACAAAAGGCTACCCTTGAACTGGCTATGTAGCCTGGACTGGCCTCAAAGTCATGATCCTCCTGCCTTATCTTCCCAACTGCTAGGATTATAGGCAGCACGCTTCTGGTTTCCCCTGTCATTTGTTCGCTGCCTTTCTTTGTTTCTTGTTTTGTTTTGTTGAGGGCAAGGGTATTTTATTTTTGTTTCTGTTTTTTGTTGTTGCTTTGTTTTGTTTTGGCTTGGTTTTGGTGTTGGGGTTTTTTGTTATTTTTTGATTTGTTTTGTTTTCTAGTACCAGGAATTGAACTCAGGACCTTGTACTTGCCAGGCAGGCATGGCACCACTGAGCTAAATACCCAGCCCTCAGGCTCAGGGTTAGAACCTGTTGCCTCACTCAGGCAAAGCATTCTACTCTACCACTGAGCTACATCTATAGCCCACTGCCTCCTTTCTACAATATACTGTTTTCCCTTGAAAGCTTTCTGTAGCTCTTTTTACCTTACAACCCATCATTGGCCAGCTTCCAGAGTATTCCCCTAAATTTTTTGAGCACTTTAGCTTCTGGTTCACAGTCTTCCTCTGCCATTCCTCATTTTTTCCCAGTATCTTAGATAATTTAATCATACTCATCAGTGAATTATCCAGTTATCAAACCCCCAGCTTTATCATTCCCTGAACTATACCCAACCCCCAATACAGGGGATTGAACCCAGAGCCTTTGCACTGAGCTACATCTACAATTCTTTTGTTTTGATTTGTTTTGTTTTGTTTTTTGTATTCTTTTAGTTCACAGTCTCACTAAATTCCCTAGACTGGCCTTGAACTTGCAGTCCTCTTGTCTTAGACTTCCAGAGTACTGGGATTATAGGTGTGCACCACTGGCCCAGTTTATGATTCCCTGAACTCTGTGTGTGTGTGTGTGTGTGTGTGTGTGTGTGTGTGTGTGTGTGTGTGTGTGTGTGTGTGTGTGTGTGTGTGTGTGTGTGTGTGTGTGTTACTGAGATTGAACCCCAGAGCCTTATGGATGCTCTCTATACCTGATCTACATCACCAACTCTTCTCTGAACTTCTTTACTAAACTTTACTTCCTTTCAACTTTAGCTCTACACTTACATGACCAGACCCTATCTTTGTCATTACACCAAACCACTGAAATCATTCATGTGTCAGTAACTGTTAAGATACTATGAATAACTACACTGTTCCTTTACTGCCTGCAAGGTTCTTGTGGTGAAATAGAGAACAATATGATGTAGAGTTAAAGGTATGTATTAGATACATACAGTGGTTTCACAAAGCAGAAAGTGAATAGTTCAAAAGGGAAGGTACCATATAGTAATTGTCTTAGTTACTTTTCTTGCTGCTGAGACAAAATACCCAGCACCCAAAGTTAAAGGAGGAAAGGTATATTGTAGCTCACAGTTTGTAGAGGTTTCAGCTCATAGTTGGCTGGCTCCAAGGCAAGGTAGCACAGTAGAGGGGCATCACAGAGGAGAAACAGTTCAGGGCATGCAGAAGTCACCAAAGCAGCAAAGAAGCAGCAAGCTATGGGAGCAGTCCTTTCTCTCCCTTGTATTCTATCCAAGCTACACATCCTTAGGGAAGGTAGCACTCACACTCTGGGTAGGACACTCTTAACCTACCATCACCCCATTAACCTCAACATCATATCCTTAATCCCATCATTACATACCCTAGATCCAGCCACCTCCAAAAAGCCCCACCTATGACCACATGAGGCTTTGAGGGGACGTCTAGATACAAGCCAGAATAGTAAAGGAAGATATCGTGTAGTAGAGATGCTGGATTAGGGTTACAGTTTGATGGGGGAAGCCTGTAATCCCAGCATTCAGGAGGCTGAAGCAGGAGGATCACAGACAGATTAAGGCCAGCCTGGGCTACATAGTGAGTTCAAGGCCAGCCTAAACTATGTAGCGAGACCCTGCCTTAAAAAAAAAAAAACAAAAAAAGAACCCTGCATGTCTTTTTGGTATAAATGGAGAATAGTGGGAGATGAAGCTAGAGAGATAGGCATAGGTCAGGTCATAGAGGGGCCTTAAGAGTTAGGACTTCACAAAAAATAATAATAACCAATATTTACTGAGTACTCACTTATCCTTTAATTCATTAATTTATTACAACAGTAGGCAGTTTTATAGTAGTTCCTCTCTATGGTTTTGCTTTCTATGGTTTCAGCTCTTTCAATCAATCATATGTCAAAAATATTAAATGGAGGGCTGGAGATTTACCTCAGCGGTTCTGCTGCCTGCCTCACAAGCACAAGGTCCCAAGTTTGATCCCCAGTACCAAAAAAAAAAAAAAATTAAATGGAAAATTCCAAAAATAAACAATTTGACAGTTGTAGTGGTGCATGCCTGTAATCTTAGCACTGAGGGAGGCTGAGGCTGGAACATGGCAAGTTCGAGTTTAGCCAGGAAGTTTAGCAATTTAGCAAGACCCTGTCTCAGATATAAAAAGGATTGGGGCTATAGCTCATCCCAGAGCCCCTAGGTTCAATCCCCAGTACTGCAAAAAAAAAGAATTAGACAAATTTTAAGTTTTAAATTGCCTTCTGTTCTGAGTAGCATGATAAAATCTCATGCTGTTCCTTCCACTCCATCACATCCAAGATGAGAATCATCTTTTGTTCAGTATATCCATGCTGTACACACTCCCCCCATATTGGTACTTTGTAGCCATCTTGGCTATCAGACCCACCTTCATGATATCTCAATGCTTATGTTCAAGAAACCTTAACAGTTTGTCAAACACCTGTGTCTTTTTTTTTTTTTTTTTTTTTTTTTGAGACAGGGTCTCGCTGTGCAGTTCAGCCTGGCCTTGAACTCACTATACTATGTAACTCAGGCTGCCCTCAAACTCATGGCAATCCTCCTGCCTCGGCCTGCCAAGTGCTGGGATTACAGGTGTGTGCCACCATACCTGGCCAATACCTGCATCTTTCACCTTACTTTATCTCGTCCTGTAAACACTGAATTATTTTAAATCATCTTAGGGAAAAGGGTGAATACAGTGAAAATAAGACATTTTGAGACACAGAGACCACTACATTCATATAACTTTGGGTACAGTGTATTATTACTATTGTTCTATTTTTTAATTAGTTCTCATTAATCTCTTATTGTGCCTAATTTATAAATTAAATTATCACAAGAATGCATTAAAAACATACATAGGAGAAAACATCGTATATATAGGGCTTGGTGCTTTCTGTAGTTTCAGGCATCTGCGGAAGATCTTCGCACTATCCCTCACAGATAAAGGACGACTTCTGTATTTCCATAATGTATACGAGCTATTTCGCTTTCTCCTTTGAGTATCTCCATTTATCCTTTAGCCTCATTTCTTCTCTCCTTGTTTCCTATCCTCTGATCACATGGAAGTATTTCATGTTCCCCTTTCCCACATCCCCATGTCTTTGCCCATGCTGATCTAACAGTCTAGAATGCCTTTCTTTTGATTGCTGCCTGGAAGAATTCTATTCATCCCTTATGCTGGAGACCCAGCTTCAGATGTCCTCCTATGGAAGCTTCCCCAAAGCCAGGGTTTAGAGAATCAGTTCCACTCTTCTACGAAGGAAGATGATGTCCCTCTCACAGCCCCTTCAGCACATCATAGTCCCAAAAGCTTCTCAGGAACAGAGCCATAATAGAGAGGAGTAAATATTTGCTGACACAGAATTAAAAGCATTTGGATTTGTAATTACATCTTTTCCTGCCATTTCTCAGAAACCTTTTCCTTTTCTTTTGTAGCAAAACGAACAAATGAGGTGATTGTGGGAAATGACCAGCTCATGGAAATCTGAATTCCAAGCAAGTCAGACTCCTTCTTTTTGGCATCCAAAACTACAGATGTTGGCTGGCCCACCTGTTTGACTCTGTATTTATTTTCCAATAAAGAAGGACTTCCAAACACATTCCACTTGGAGCAGTTCCAGGCTTTGCATCGAGTGGGTTGCAGGTGTACAGTAACTGTTCACGTGTGACATGGTAAAGACCATTCAGAGCAAATGTGTGGAACAAGATAACACAGCGGCCTACCTCTTATGTACCAAGGTTATCAGGCTGGGGAAGCAGCTATTAAGTGATAGGAAGCTACTTTCTGACTGGCTGGCTCAGCCCAGCCCATAAGGCATCTCTGACCTAAGAATGACCTAGAGTACTTCAGTCCATGATGCTGATCATGCTTTCTGTACCCATGGGCCTTGCTGCTAGTAATGCCATCCCTGAGCATCAGCCTAGGACTCACTGTTTTCTGCTCCAATACCTGCCACACAGATACCAGCACCTGTGACTATTCTACCATTCACTCCCATCCTTCCAGCTTATCACCACTTTCTCCAACTCAACTCTTTTTGGGGGGGGCCGGATACTGGGGAGGACTCTTTTTCAGGGGGGTACTGGGGATCGAACTCGGGACCTTGTGCTTGCGAGGCAGGTGGCAGAACCACTGAGCTAAATCCCCAGCCCTCCAACTTGACTCTTGAGCTTTGGAGCCTCTGAAAGCAATCAAGAGGGCAGCTCCTGTCTAGACAACTAGCCTATCCCCACAGGTTTTTATGGAAAGCCATGTCAGACCCCTCTCTTCGTCCCCTTGGTCAGGACTGTGCAGCCAGGTAAAGAAGAGCCAGGAACCAGTATCATGGTTTGAAGTTCTTCCTGACTCCTCTAGATGTGTTTTTTATGTCCTAATTATACAGACACTGCTGCTTCAGATAATTAAGGAATGAGATTTCTATTCACAGCTCTCTGGAGTCCTGTCCACTTTCTATCCACCACTCCTACCCCCAACATAAGTACACTCTGCTCTCCTCTCTCCCTTCACTGATGTACAACTTGCAGGTGTTTGGTGGAAGATAAAAGAGGCTCCTGGGGTGAGATTTCATCTTCTAGAATTATCAAAGTAAAGGTTTCCCTTGATGTCCTCACTGTGGGTGGCAGTAATTATAAGGAATGGTTTGAAATACTGGTTTCTACTTTATTTCAAAAATCTCAAGGCTCTCAAGTTCACCTGAGCAGTCTTGCACGATCCTAGTGTTCTCACTGCACTTGTGTGAGAGTCAATGAACATTCCTACCCTGGGGGAGCCCCACCTCCACCAGCCTTCCTGGGAGCTCTAGAGCTTCTCATTCTTCCCAATGACTAGGACAAGGTTCCTAAAAGTTTGCCCTAGCCAGCCAGGAGCTGACATGTCCCAGCAAAAGTGGTTGAAACAAGTAGGACTGAGGGGGTATGAGGATAAAGAACTGTACTAGTGCTCAAGATGATCTCTTTGGAGCTGATATGAAGTTTGTGGGGCCCAGCTAGTGCTGGAAACAAGTTCCTGGCCTGAATGAAAGAAGACCCGGGCTTTGCAGTGTTTTATGGTTCTGACCAAATCACTGCCTCTTTTTACCATACGTTTCCCCATCTCCAAAATGCATTAGGTGGGGTGAATTTTTTTTTTTTTTTTTTTGAGACAGGGTCTTGCTGTGTAAGTCAGCCTGATCTTGAACTCACTGTGTAGCCCAGGCTGCCCTCGAATTCAAGGTGATCCTCCTGCCTCAGCCTCCCAAGTGCTGGGATTACAGGCATGCGCCATCATACCTGGCTAGGTGACTTTTAGAGGCTCTTCCCATTCTCAGGTTTTGTCCCCTTTCTCACCTTTCTGGTCTGGGTGGCCCAGGAGGTCTAAAGATTGTTCCTTGATTTCAAAAAGGGGATGAAGCTAGGTAGGTTTGGAGGGGAAGTGGGATAGAGGAGGAGAGGGGATTGATTAGACTGCCCCAGAGCCTCCCACACCCCTTCCTGTCCTTCCCCACTGAGCCCTCCGAAGCCCTGACTGAGGTAGAGGGAAACTTCTCCCCTGCCTCCTCATTGCACAAGTCCACCAATCAGCCCCTGCACTGAGGAAAGCAGGAATCTGGAGCAAACAGAAAAGGTGAGGGCTCCCCAGAAGGCCTTACTGAGTCTGAGTTCCAGCTAGAAGCAGGACACTTGTACTCTTGTCCCTAACAATGCTAGAATTGGCTGGGTGCCCAATATGCTTTGATTTTTCTTCTCTTTGCTCTATTTGTCTGCCAGCAGCTGGCAGGGGGGATTTTTTTTCTTTTTGGTAGCATCTACAGAAAGTTTATGTTTGAAATGTAGTGGGCAACTGAATGTCCATTGAGAAGCTCAGCAGGGAGAAGAGTAGATACCAGTCAGCCCCATCTCTCAGTACTGCTTGATGAAGGAAGAGTATCAATGAGGCCTTCAGCACTGAACCAGGGAGGACTCGGAGAGGGTGCTGAGAAAGAAGGAGTTGGGAGCTGGTCAGGTTAGGTAAAATTTGATGGCTCCTCCTCCAGGAACTCTCACCACCTAAGCCCTGCCTACTGGCAAGAATTCCCTGAACTTGTAAGGAGCCTGACTGCCAGGACTGCCCTGCCACCTGTGTCCTAAGACCATAAGCTGAACTTCTTTCTAGTCTTTCACTGCATTGCCATCTTCAGGGAGGGAGAGAAATTGTGTTTAGCACAGCCCCAAGAGCAGCAAGCTAAGGTGCTACACAGCCTCGTTTAGGGGCTGTTTCTGTTTCCAGAGATTGCAGAGAGTGCATTTTATTTATCCACAGCCATCCCTACCCCTATGGAGGCACATAAACCAGGCCTTTGTATGCTGCTTCCTTGGTTCCTTTCTTTTTGAGGCAAGGTCTTTCTATGTAGTTCAGGCTAGCCGTAAACTCACTATGTAGCCTGGGCTGGCCTAAAACTCATGACAATACTTCTGCCTCAGCCTCCCAAGTACTGGAATAACAGGCATGTACTACCATGCCCAACTTGTGTGCTGTTTTCTAAAAGTTACGAATGTAAGCCACTCAGGCCAGGGGTTTAGCTCAGTGGTTCAGCCGCCTGCCTTGCAAGGGCAAGATCCCAAGTTCCATCCCTGGTACCAAAAAAAAAAAAAAAGAAGAAGAAACAAATGTAAGCCACACACACACATACACACAGAGTAATTCCAGCACTCAGAAAGCTGAAGTGGGAGGATTACTTGAGCCCAGGGGTTCAAGAACAGCCTAGGCAATATAGCAAAGCCCTATCTTAGAAAGTGAGAAAGCAAGCAAGCAAGGTAGCTAAAATAGTTAAATGTGTCTGAGAGAAGAGGAGGGGAAGTGGGAAGGACCACCCAAACAGCAGGTTTAAAAGCTGACCTGGAGAAAAAGGCTGGGGAAGAACAAATTCTTTTAGAGATCAGGATGATCTGTCCTTGGCCTGAGCTGTCTTCCAGGGGGATTGCATGAGTGTTCTTTTGTTTTGTTTTGAGACAGGGTCTTGCCTTGTAGCTCAGGCTGGCCTTGCACAGACTATGTAGCCCAGGCTGGCCTCACAGTGTTCTTTCTTCCATGGAAATGACAGCTGCTTTGGTTCCTCCGCTCTCTCTTTCCCCCACTCTCAAGGTAAAGGACCATCCTCTGATCTCTGTCTGCAGCCTCTGGCACCAGAGACTTGATAGATACTGTTCATCTGAAGCTGCCTGTAGAGGAGATTAAATTCCCAGGTTGGCCCCTAAAGGGAATGGTGGGACTTGGGGGCTGCCCAGAGCTCCTAATTCCATCCACCACATATTGCTAACTCTGCCTGGCCCAGAAATAGAAGCCAGCACAAAGCAGTCAGTGAGAGGGCTGGGGATTTAGCTCAGTGGTTCCACTGCCTGCCTCGCAACCACAAGGTCCTGAGTTCCATCCCCAGTACCCAAAAATAAAAAATAAATTAAAATTTTTAAAAAGCAGTCAGTGAGAAGCCCAAGGGAATGCTCGGAAGAGAAGGCCTGCCGGCTCCCTCTAACTCCCTTGTAGACCCTCTCCAAAGCCAGGCTGTCCACCTCCCCCACACTGTGTGTCTGTGTGGGTGTGTCTGTGTGTGTGTGTGTGTTTCTGTGTGTGTCTGTGTGCACGTGCACATGCACACGTGTGCGTGTGTGTGTGTTCTGCCTCATTTTCCCTGGCACTGTTCCTTAGCTATATATATTATTTTATTCAATTTTTTTTTCTGGTGCCAGGAATCAAACTCAGGACCTTGCACTTGCCAGGCAGGTATGGTGCCACTGAGCTACATCCCTGGCCTTATTTCATTCAATTTTTGTATCAATGCCAGAGATTATATGACAACCAAGATCTGACAGTCTCATAGCCAGTAAACAAAAGATCCAGACCTTTAAGTATGCCCTTTTTTTGAGACAGGGTCTCACTATATAGTCCAGGCTAGTCTTGAACTCTCAGTGATCCTCCTGCCTCAGCCTCCTGAGTGCTGGAATTATAGACCAGCGCCATCAGACCTGGTACACCATAGTTCAGGCTGGTCTTCAAATCACTGTGTAGTCTAAGCTATCCTCCTGCCTCAGCCTTCCAAATTCTGGGATTACAGACTTGTGCTACCATGCCCAGCCTGTCTTCTTTTAGCCTCTGTCCTAGCAACCCCCAATCCATTTCCTCTCCCTTCTGGAAATCTGAGTATCCCAGCTCATAGTTGTTTCCTGTGCTGTTCTCTGTACTTCCTTCAGGCTATGAACTAGTACAAAAACAACTTACCCTAAAACCACAGCTCAGCAAAGGGCATAAAAGACCCCAAGACATGTTTGACTCATGAATCAGTAAATTTAATCCTTGATAATAATAAATTTAATTAGATTGCTTTTCTCCTTTCTTATTCTTTGGAGAATGTCTCTAATTTGGACCAAACACATACCCTCATCCAGTGTAAGTGATAATGAAACAAGTCATTCTGCTTCCAGAAAGAAGAGGAGCCTCTTTTTCCCTTCCCTTTAATTTCATGGGGTCAGTGGCTTTAGCTCTGACTGAGTTCAGCTGCACTCAGGAAATCATTTTGTTGAGGGAAAGAAAGGTCATTTGGGGACTTCAAATAGCCAGAAAGCACTAAGCACTAAGTTGGAAAGGCTGGGAACTGCAGACCCATCTCTCCCACGTGGTCTTTGGACTGATTGGCAAGAGGTTCTCCCAGTAGGCAGGCCTTGCCTGGAAGCAGTTCTAAAAATATTGGACTTCACCACAATCCTTAGCAGTGGTGGGGCTGTCATGGAAGCAGAGTCCAAGGCCTGAGTGATTACAAACCTATTTATCCACAGACCTTAAGTCTGCAGAATCTGGTAAGAAGGAAGATCATCTCAAGATCTTCATGAGGCAAAGCAACTCTACTCCAAGTTATCATATCCTGCTCTGATTCCAGGCCATTCTCTGCCTTTCGCTGTAGCCCTAAGAGCAGTGTAGGTTAGGGGCCGTTTATATTTCCAAAGACTTGTCAGGGATACACTTTCTTTATCCAGAGTGGAACCACACCTCTATGGCTGGGAGGAGGAAAATAGTATGCACGTTGGCTGCCTTTCATGTGCAATTTCCACTTGGCCACCAGTGTCGGACATGTCCATCCCTCCATAGGCATTTTGCTGGAGGAATGGACAAATGGAAGTGGCAAAGCTATTTGGTGTTCATCTCCTTAACCTGAAGTTTCCCTTTTCCCAGGACTCAGACTGAAGATGAAGTTAATTTACACAAGTTTGCAAAAAGCAGTTTGCCAGTGTGTAACAAGACCATTAAAAGTTCATACTTTTGGACTGGGGATTTAGCTCAGTGGTTTCGCCACCTGCTGTGCAAGCGCAACAACCCGAGTTTGATCCCTGGTACCAAAAAAAAGTTCAAGTATATACTTTTTGACCCAAGCAACCCCATTTCTGGGAATCTGTCCTAAGGACATTCTCCAAGTGACTGATACAAAGACTGAAGAAACATGAAATGTTTATGATGTAATGATAAAGAAGTCTGGAAGAAATGACTGAAGAAATTGGCCAGAGATAATAGTAGTTGTGTTAGAATGACGTTTTTATTGCAGGTTCTTTTTCTCCTTCATAAACTTCGGAGGCTGAGGCAGGAGAATCACCATGAATTTGAGGCCAACCTGGGCTACATAGTGAGTTCAAGGCCAGTCTGAACTACATAGCAAGGCCCTGTCTCAAAAAAAAAAAACCTTTACATATGGGAATACTGATTTTTAACCTTCTCTGGCACATCAGGGTTTATCAGTCAGGAACCTGACAGACACAACCCACTCAAATGGGATAGTTGAAAGTTTCATGGAGGAGCCAGATCTGGTGATGCTTGCTATAATCCCAATCAATACCCTGGAAGCTGAGGCACAAGGATGGAAAGTTTGTGTCCAGCCGCCTGCCTTGAAAGCACAAGGACCCAAGTTTGATCCCCAGTACCAAAAAAAAAAAAAGAAAAGCCAAAAAGGAGAAAAGGGCTGGGGGTGTAGCTCAGTGTGAAAGCCCTGGTTCAATCAAGAAAGAAAGATAGGGCCTGGGATTTAGCTCAGTGGTTTCGCCTGCTGCGCAAGCGCAAGGACCCGAGTTCAATTCCCGGTACCAAAAAAAAGAAAAAAAGAAAAAGAAAGAAGGGAGGGAGGGAAAGAAAAAGGAAGAAGAAGGAAAAGAAGGAAGAAAAAAATGAAGTTAGTTTCATAGAGGAACTACTCTTCTCTCTTCTTCCTGTTTCTCATCCTTTACACCTGATTTCTTCAACTCTATTGACTCACTCAATTTTTTCTTTTTTTTTTTGTACCGGGGATCGAACTCAGGACTTTGGGTTTGTAAGGCAGGCCTGGTTGCCACTGAGCTAAATCCCTGGCCCCACTCACTTTCAAGTACTGTATGTAAGTTATTTCATCATAAATGCAATAATGCATATATAAATTGATTGTTATAAGGACCACAAAGAAAGAAGCAATTATCTGTCAGAAGGGAGGTGTGAGTCGAGGAAAGCTTCAAAGAGAAGGTGATTAATTCAAGTTCGGTTTTGAAGACTATGTGCAAAAGCACTCCCAAGACACGAGACAGAGGCTGGAGGATGGCTGCCAGTTCAAGGCCAGCCTGAATTACATAGCCAAGATCCTGTCTCAAAAGAAAAAAAAGATTATGTGCAAAGACAAAAGACAGGAACGCATGGGATAAGATGATACGTTTAAAAAATTTAGGTGCCTCTTCACGGCTGGAAGGACCCTGAGTTGGTATAAGGGAACAAGAATAGTGCTCAGGGAGAACTTTTGTTTTTAAATAAGAAGAATGGTGGCTAGGAAAAGTGAAAAGAAGTAGTCTGGGTTTGGGCTGGGTCGGGAAGAAAATGTGGCCCTATCGGGGCCAGCAGACGCCCTTTCCCAGCACCAGTCTCCGCACTTTTGGCCTGGACTGAGCTCCGGGATCTCCCTCCCTCCTCCTCCTCCCGAGGAGCCTGCAGCGGGCGGGCGAGGCTGGGGGTGGCCCTGCCTGGGTGGTCTCCGGCCCCGCCCCCTGAGGCGCCGTTACCTAGCAGCGGACCAGGCGGCGGGGCTCCTCGTAGTTTGCCGGCCCCTTAGCCAATGGGAGGGCGTCGCCCGGGCCTGCTCCCTTTTTCTGGGGCTCTGGAAGTCTTCTGGACACTGCAGCAGTC
The DNA here is from genome assembly GCF_053883595.1 of Heterocephalus glaber. Lineage (NCBI taxonomy): Eukaryota > Metazoa > Chordata > Mammalia > Rodentia > Bathyergidae > Heterocephalus > Heterocephalus glaber. The sequence goes on from NW_028258301.1 coordinate 7,707,694, forward strand.
AGCTTGAGCTGCAGAGTGCGTCGCAGGCCGCCACTTCTGCTTACACGTGGAACCCACCCCGGCGGCCTCAGGCCACTGCCCACGGATCTCAGGAGCCCGGGCGCCTCGCTGAAGACCCGCACTACCTTGCACCGCCCGGCTCTCCTCCCTCTCACAGCCGCCGCTTCACTTTACACCCCACGATCTCACGCACGCTGGAGCCTTCGCGGCCCTACTGAAGCTCCATTCGGGCCGGCGGCACCGAGACCAGGCTATTCTATGAGAGACCCCAGATAACGCAGGTTGGGGGCACCCGCCCCCGCCATCTGGCCAGCATGGCTGGGCCGCCGCCCCTCAGAGAGCTGCCCCCCGACTACATGCCCCCAGATTCACCCGCAGCATCTCAGGTGAGTAGAGGGGAAGCTGGAAAAAAGAAGAGTGGAGCCAGGTCTGTCACTCAGGCCTCTGCAGGGTGTGATGTCTTTGAGTGCTGTGTGCTATTGAGCATCTTTTTGAAGACAAGTGAGAACTTCCCTGGCTGTGCCAGGTGGGGAGTGGGGGGGAGGCATCCGACCGTAGAGTGAATCTGGGTTCACCTCTGACTACTGGGCATATGTGTAAATATACATATCCTACTCTCAGAAAATGGGTTTATACTTTCCTCAAGTGTGTGATGTGGAAGGGCAGTGGGCCAGGGAGTTCTTCCAAGTTTGGGCCTGAATCTGTAGCTGATCCCTGTCCTGCGCCCAGAAATCAAGAGGCAGAGAGAAGGCTTGGCAGAGGGTGAATATATAGAGAGAAGAGAATTTCATGCATTGTTCCAGTGACACCTTGGCTGACCCTTCTCTTTCTATCCCAGATCCTAACTGTAAGCCTGAAGGCTCCCCTCTGGCTTCGAGCTTACTTCCAGCGTCTGCTCTTCTCTCTGGGCTGCAGCATCCAGAGACACTGTGGCAAGGTGCTCTTCCTGGGACTGTTGGCCTTTGGGGCTCTGGCACTGGGTCTCCGTGTGGCCATTATTGAGACAGACCTGGAACAGCTCTGGGTAGAAGGTGAGTTACTGACACTGCCCATAGCTACTTGGGGCGTGGTAAGCCCAAGACAAGAACAGCATGAGGAGCTGGCCACTGAGCCCTAGCAGGCTTGGCCAAGCATCTGAAGTGGCGTTTGCTGGCTGGAGCCTGTGCACCTGGGCATAAGCATCTGCCCTGCCATTCCCGTAAATGGGCACCCAAGGTGGCAGCAACCTGCAAATAGGTATATATATATTTGTCTGTGATTATGTGTGTTTATTTAGCACTTATTGCCAACCTTCTATGTGTACCTTTTACAGTACAACAGGATTAAAAAGGCAAGACCCATCTTTTAGTAGCAAGGAAGGTAGTATGTGCTGGGATAGCTATAATACAAAGCAGAATATGACTATGTTGTGTAGGAAGGCAAGATGATAGCCAGGTGTGGTGGTGCACACCTGTAATCCCCGCACCTGGGAGGCTGGAGGAGGAAGATTGTTGCAAGTTCGAGGCCAGCCTGGCCTACATAGTGAGTTCAAGGTCACTATGAACTACATAGCGATACCTTGTCTCAAAAGAAAAAAGAATAAAAAGAAGGCAAAGAGAGGTCACCTCTGACCAGGAGAATTAAAAAGTTAGGCCTGCTAAGGATTTAGCTCAGTGGCACCTTACCTGCCTAGAAAGCACAAGGTCCTGAGTTCGATCCCCAGTCCCAAAAAAATAAAAGTTAGGCCTGTGCTCCCAGCTACTCAGAAATCTGAGGAGGAGGCTCACTTAAGCCCAAGAATTCAAGGCCAGCCTAAGGAAGAAAGGAGATCCTGTCTCAGAAAGGGGGTGGGGGGGAGGGAGGGAGAGAGAAAGAACTGGAAGGCTGGGAAAATTGAATCATCTGGCTGGGTCTCTGGAAGGGACTCATACACCCAGGCCCCTGCAACCATTTAGTGTGGAAGCAGCACAGACTCTGTACTTTGAGGACACCCAGGGTCAGATGGGACTGAATCCTTACTTCCTAATGGAAGTATTAGATAAAAAATATTTCTTCTTAATAACTTCAGTGTGACTGGTTTCTTTCCTGAGGTTTGGTTTCATATGCCAGCCCTTTGACACTCAAACTCTGCTCTGTTCTTCCCTGGGAAATTTATATTTGTAGGCTCCCCCAGACCTCCCTCAGCTCTGGCCCGTACCCAGAGGCAGGGCCCAGGTTGGAGTCTCACACCCTTGAGTTATTTCAAATGCTGGCAAGTCCTAGGATCCAGAGCAGATGTTTTGAGGAGCCTGCCTGCCTGCTGAGCTCCCACACACCATCCCCACCCTACCCCTAGCCCTACACAGACCCTCCTACATTCTAGGCAAGCCCTGGGGTCCAGAGCAGATGTTTCCTTGCCTGCCTGCTCACAGCCCCAGGACACACATGTGCATACATGCACATAGCATCCCCCACCCACACCACTACTCCTGGGTGGTCCCAAATGACTTTTGGATTTCCTGCCAAAACAGGCAATCTCCCTTCCCGTCCTCTTTCTCCGTTCCCGAGATCTTCTCCATCTAAACACTGCTTGGACCTCCACGATTCTGCAGCTGCTCTTCTGCACTCTGACACAAGAAGAGATAGATGGCACCAGGTTTTTTGTTTTGTTTTGTTTTTCTTTTTGTTTTTTGGTACCAGGGATCAAACTCGGGACCTTTCGCTTGTAAGGCAGGTGGTGGAACCACGGAGCTAAATCCCCGGTCCTTTTGCTGTTGTTTGAGGGAGAATTAAAGGACAAAAACTTTTAGAGTTTTTCCCTTAGTTTTTTCTTTCCTCTTTGTTTTGCTTTGAGTCAAGGTCTCACTCACTATGTAACTCAGACTGGCCTTGAACTCACTATGCAGCCCAAGCTGGCCTTAAACTTGAGGCAGTCCTCCTGCTTCAGCCTCTAGAGTGCTGGAATTATAGACATGTGCCATCACCCTTGGCTTTTTTTTCTTTAATTTCATAATATCTTTCTGTCCTGTATTGGCTGGGGGTGAAGTAAAAGTAGCAATTTTTTTTTCAGTACCAGGGATTGAACTCAAGACCTTGTGCTTGCCAGGCAGATGCAGAGGCGCTGAGCTACATCCCCAGCCCAAAAGCAGCACTCTTTCTTTCTTTTTTTTCGTTTTTGGTACCAGGGATTGAACTCAGGACCTTGCACTTGCAAGGCAGGCGGCAGAACCACTGAGCTAAATCCCCTGCCCAAAAGCAGTAATCTTAAGGTGATCTTTCTTTGTAGATATGTAGCTGAGGCTTCTCCTTTAGTGCCCTAGTCAGTGAGGAGCTGATCAAGGTGAGGACAAGGAAATTTTCTGTTCTTTCCCATTTTGCTAATCAAACCCAGAGCTTTGTGCATGCTAGGTAAGCACTCTACCATTGAACTATACCCCCAGCCCTCGTCAACTTTAAACCTAAAGGGCTCAGAGTAAATTGTTCTCTAAAATAAAAATCCCATGTAGCCCAGTTTCTACTTCCTGGAACTGTGAGAGAGATGAATTGAAATTGGAGCTGCCCCTAAAGGAATATACAGCCTTTTAGAAAGCAGGGATAACTACCTGTCAACTGGGGGAACCACCGTCCCCCAAGTGCCTAACCCTAAATCCTTGAGTGTCAGCCTCAGTTTTTCTCACTCACCTAATTTGTTACCAAACCAGTAAATTCTTCCTTTTTAACCTTTCTCATAATAAACCTGCCCTTTCCACTCTTCTGATCGGTGCTCTAGTTTAGTCCTTTTTCAGTCTCCCGCAAAACACTCCTGATTTCTTTTTTCTTTGTTTTCTTTTGTTTTGTTTTGTTGAGAAAAGGTCTCACTATGTAGTTCAGGCTGGCCTTGAACTCACTATGTAGCCCAGGCTGGTCTTGAACTTGGAGCAATCCTCCTGCCTCAGCCTCTTTTAGTGTATGTGCTACCGAATTGAGCACCTGCCTCAGCCTCGTGAGTGCTGGGGTTAAAGGTGTGTGCAACCACACCCAGCTAAAATACTCTTAATTTTATCATTTAGAATCTTTTTAGCCCCATGAGAGAGAAAGAAAAGAAGGAAGGAGAATGATAGATAGGAAGGATGGGAAAAGACTGATGTATTATTCTCTGTCACAGGAGGCCTGGCAGTAGGGACATTCCAGTGTGGTTAATCCAGCAGCCCAAGAACACCAGCAGTTCTAGCTTCTTTCTCTCTCTCCTCTGTCATCTTCAGCAGGTTGGGTTTTTGCCTCTATGGCACCACCCTATGGTGTCTCTAAATCTGGCGGAGTCAGTTCCTGCTTACAGCCCTTCTACCAGTTTCTACCAGGTTCTGTGAAGTCTCCAGGTCATGTATAACCTCCATGGCCCACACTCTAGCCCCTCCATACTCTGACTCAATTGCTTCTCCAGCATTGCCCTTGGCTCCTCCTTAACTCACTCTTAACAGTCACCTCCAGCCAATACAGGACAGAAAGATATTCTGAAATTAAGGGAAAAAGCCAAGTGTGGTGGCACATGCCTGTAATCACCACAGTCCAGAGGCTGAGGCAGGAGGACCGCTTCAAATTTAAGGCCAGCTTGGGCTCCACAGTGAGTTCAAGGCTAGCCTGACCAACACAGCAAGACCTTACCTTAAAACAAAACGAAGAAAGAAAGAAACTAAGGAAAACAATTCTAAAAATTGGCATTGCCCTTTTATAGTATTCTCCCTCATGAAACTCCAGGCTTTCAGCAGTTCCCTGCACACACAGTGTCCAAACACCTTTCCCTGACCTCCTCCCTGGGCCAACTCTCACTTGTTGGGTAATGACAAAGTCATATTATCTCACTCCACTGCCCAAAAACAACCCTATTCCATTTCACTCAGAAAAAGCCCAAGCCCTATAGTAGCTCACAGACCTTTACACATGAAGTTTCTGGGCCAGATGGTATAAGCATGAATATTGTAGTATTGCTTTTCCCCCAAATAGTGCGCTAAATTACAGTCTTATGTTGGACTCCTATAAGCCAGCAATGGATGATAGCAAAAAAAAAAAATTTGTTTTGAGATAAAGTCTCACTCTATAATTCAGGCTGGCCTTGAACTCACTATGCAGCCCAGGCTGGCCTCAAACTTGCAGCAATACTCCTGCCTCAGCCTCCTGAATACTGGGATTACAGGTGTGCACCATTACACCCAGCAATAGCAATTTTTAAATTTTTGCTTATTTGGTGATAGTAACTTGTTGCTGTTTTAACTTGGCATTTATGAGATTACCATAAGGTAGGCCTTTTCCATATTGGTAAACAGAGTTACATCTTCCCTTTTGTAAAGATAGAAAAGTTTTTAACAACTGTATTCATTTTTATATTCTCCCTCCCTTGTTCTATTTCCTCCCCACTTACCCACAGTCCTTTTTCCTCTAGTGCTTTCTCATTTTTCTGTCACATCATTTCTCTTCCCACCAACTACTGGACAGCAAGCACATATCTGTATCTACTAAGTGCCAGTCAGTTTCTGAATACTCTGCCTGCCTTGATTTTGCTTCTACTGAGGTAGGCATTGTCCCCATTTTATAGATGAGTAAATTAAGGCTTGGAGAAATTTATCTGAGGCACAAACGAAGTGTTGGAGCCAGAGCTGAAAGGTCTGAACAGTGCCTTCTTCCTCTTCCATATGTCCACTGTCTCTTCCTTCCTGTACAACACATCCAGCTTCCTCTGTCATCCTCCAAGTTGGCCGAGGTTTATCTTTTTCTCTTCCCCACTTTTTCCCTGAGGATTCTTTAGTCTCACTGATGTATTTTACATTGTCTGTTTCTCTTGCTCTTTGTTTGTTTGTTTGTATTTTGTTTCTTGAGACACAGTTTCACTATTATGTAGTTCAAGCTAAGGAACTCACTATGTAGCCCAGGCTGATCTCAAACTCACAGTGAACCTCCTGCCTCAGCCTCCAGTGTGCTGGAATTATAGGCGTGCACCACTGCACTCTCTTACTTTCTTATCAGACCTCCCTGGGTTTCTTTCTTCTCTGGTCCCTCCTGGCCCTCAGGAAACCCACTTACTATGGGGAACTTATCTCTGTGCTCCCTCCTGCTGACCTAAGCCTAAACAAACACTGCAGAACAGGCCTGGGAAAGGAGCGAGGGATGGTGAAGGAAGAAAAAAGAGTAGGGGTGGGGTGTGACATGGGAGGGGAGCAGTGTGGGTGTGTGGGGCTGTATTCCTGAGAGAAGACTAAGTATGAGTAGGAGGGGTGCTGTGAGCACACGGGGAAACCTGCAATGGATTTGGGGCACTCAGAGTGAAGAGATTATGTGGGTTTAGAAAAGGACTGAGAAGCTGGGCACAGTGGCATACATCTGTAGATCCAGCCACTCGGAAGGCTGAGGCAGGAGTGCTTGAGCCAAGGCAATATAAATAGACCGTGTCTCTTTAAAAAGTACAGGGTCGGGGATTTAGCTCAGTGGTTCCACCAGCACAAGGTCCTGAATTCGATCCCCGGTACCAAAAAAAAAAAGTATAAAAGAAATTGAGGAGCATGATGATCCCAGGTGAGGCCAGTGTCACAGAGAGGATCCCAGAGAGTAGGAGTAAGCAGCAGGAAGAGGCCCCTGGACAAGTAGGAACAGAACTAGGTCTGAAACCAGACTAACTCCACAGAGCCCCCAGGCTGTGGCCCTCACCCTCAAAGCCAAAGTTTGACCACCTCACCTCACAGCGTCGCTGCCTCCCCAGGCCCCAGTGACCGCATAGTGCAGCCCCTAAGGGATGCTAAGACCAAGGAGACACAGGCAGGCCTGGGCAGGGGGCCCACTTTTGGTCTGGACAGTGAGGCTACTGAAAGGGATCTGCACCTTGTGGCCCACTTTGATTCCACCTCTGCCAGGGCACACATGCTGATTCCACGTCCTTCCCTGAGCAGGTGGCAGCATCCTACTAAAAGACTGATCCTGGCGGGCGTGGTGCCACACACCTGTAATCCCAGCACTTGGGAGATTGAGGCAGGAGGATCGATGCAAGTTTGAGGCCAGCCTGGGCTACATAGTGAGTTCAAGGCCAGCCTGAACTACAAAGTGAAACTGTGTCTTCCAAAAAAAAACAAAAAAAGGCTGATCCTCCCCGACACCGTGCCACCCACCATTGCTAGGCACTGCTGTCCCTGCACCCTTCCAGAGCTTTTTGCAGGAAGGAGTGTGGCGTCCTGAACGAAGACCCAGCTCCACCCCTACGCCGGTGCTTTTAGGAAAGCTTCCCCATTGGCACCCCATCCTGGCCCCTGTTGTCCCTTGTCTGCCTACTGAAGCGGAGAGAGACTGAGTCTGGGCCCCTCTACCAACATGTTCTATGCTCCCTTAACCCCAGCCCAGGTCCAGCTCATGCTCATTTTTAAGTTTTTGCTCCACACCCAGCCAATCTGGTTCATGCTTAAACCCTGAACTACATAAAAATCCATAAACAGCTGGGCATGGTAGTGAACATCTGTAATCCTAGCACTTGGGAGGCTGAGGCAGGAGGATCACTATGAGTTCTAGGCCAGCCTGGGCAACATAGAGAGTTCAAGATGAGCCTAAGCTACATAGCAAGACCTTGTCTCAAAGAAAAATAATAATAAAAATTTTTAATTAAAATGTAAAAGAGGAGCCAGGGATGTAGCTCAGTGGCACTGTGCCTGCCTCGCAAGTGCAACGTCCCGAGTTTGATCCCCGGTACCAAAAAAAGTTTTAAAAAATATATAAAAGAAATCCATAGACCCATGCAACTGAGTATTTTCCACTTCCCTGGCAGGAACATGAGGCGTCAGTCAGGGCCCTACAAGGCTGTCGGGAAGGCAGGGTCTCCTTGAAGCACTGCCTCTGCCCCTGACCCCTGGGGAGCCCTCAGAGATTAGGATCCCTCCACCCTCTGAGCTCTGATCCTCCCAGGGCCCTTTTCCCTCAACGTTCTTTCTCACCCTGGCAGTGGGCAGCCGAGTGAGTCAAGAGCTGCATTATACCAAGGAGAAGCTGGGAGAGGAAGCTGCCTACACCTCCCAGATGTTGATTCAGACCGCCCGCCAGGAGGGGAAGAATGTCCTCACATCAGAAGCACTTGGCCTCCACCTCCAAGCAGCCTTTACTGCCAGTAAAGTGCAAGTATCGCTGTATGGAAAGTGAGTCTGGCTGAGCCCCTGAGCAGCTGGGATGAAGCCTGCTGCCAACACTTCTGAAATGGGAATCCCCCTGGCTGCTGATCACCTGTGCCCCTGGCTTTTGCAGGTCCTGGGATTTGAACAAAATCTGCTATAAGTCAGGAGTTCCCCTTATTGAAAATGGAATGATTGAGCGGGTGAGTGTCCTGAACTTTCGCCACAGGGTGGGGGTGGGGGTAGAACACATGCCTGGGGAGAGGCGAGACCTTTTCTGCAGTGTGGGGACACCCGGAGGGACTCGGAGGCTGGGCCACAGGGAAGACCTTTGGGCAGCCTGCAGAGGGCGTCCTACAAAGGTTGAGGAGTCAGGAGTCCAGGGCAGGACTGATGTGGCCGGGGCTGTCCTTGACAGATGATTGAGAAGCTGTTTCCATGTGTGATCCTCACACCACTTGACTGCTTCTGGGAAGGAGCCAAACTCCAAGGGGGCTCTGCCTACTTGCCGTGAGTGCCCCACACTGCTCCTGGGCCCTGCTTCACCTCCCCCCAGGGACTTCCCCAGCAGAGAGGAGGGTGGGAGGAAAGAGGAGGATGAGAACCTTGCCAAGTCCTAATCCCCTCCCAGTCCAGGGCCAGAACATGGGCTGTGTCACTCTCTGTAGCCCCTTCTCATCTCCGAAGGAGGGGAAGACCTATCTCGTTTAGACCAAACAGAATACAAGGATCTGTAAGATCTCAGCAAACGAGGAAAGAGATCTCAGAAAGAATGGGGGGGGGGGGTAAGCTAGTTATCAGCTAAGCTGTTGCCTGGGCCAGAAAGAAAACCTGTGAGATGCAGGTGCCTGTGTGGTTATTAGAACCAAGGGTAGGCAGCTCGGTGTACACTCAGTGGGACTTGGCTGGCCCTTTCCATGTGTTAAGTATATCCAGCCTGATGCATCTCTGCCCCCTTGTACCCGTCCCCAGATCACTGTAGGAATGTGGTGGGCTCGGGTAGCCTGGCAACTCTGAGAAACGGAGCAGATAACACCTTAGGAGGGTGGTGTGCAGCACAGGTCCACAGCCACCGTTTGGAGAGTGGATATTGATCCCTGACTCTTGATAACCATGAGCTCTCCCACCAGGGGCCGCCCTGATATCCAGTGGACCAACCTGAATCCAGAGCAGCTGCTCGAGGAACTGGGCCCCTTTGCCTCCCTAGAAGGCTTTCGGGAACTGTTAGACAAGGCACAAGTGGGCCAAGCCTATGTAGGGCGCCCCTGTCTGGACCCCGATGACCTCCAGTGCCCTCCTACTGCCCCCAACCACCGCAGCAGGCAGGTGGGTTCTGACCAGGTCTGCCAGGGGAGAAGGCTGCTCCCTCCCCTCCTCCTCATGTGTCCCTCTGTTCTGAAAGAACTGACTGCTCTGTACTCAGTCCCCAGCCCACGCCCTGGATGTTGCCCCCTGCCCTCCATGCTGAACCCTGGGAGTATTCCATTTCGACTCCCTTCTCCTAAGGAACCCTCAAGTGGCAGATGAATCCTTTTCTCCTTTTCTAAGTCCAAAGCTAGACTTTATCAAAATTAACAGGAAAGTAAGGACAAAATAGCTAAGCACAAATACCATGCCTAGTTTCCCAAGCATCCTTGTGGCTCTCTGTGTAGTACTTTTTCCAAAACCCACCATAGTCACGCCAGTTCCTCCCAGCAGCTGTTTCCAGGTCCCTGTCCGTCTTGCAGCCTCCTGTCGTGCAGGACCCTAGCTGTTCACTCTTACAGAGCAGGCAGAGGCTCAGGAGAAAGTTTCCTATACTTCAGGCCTGCTGAGCTCTGTGGTGGGCATGGTTCCTACAATCCCAGGGATACCCACAGCCAGGGCTTTGAGTATTAAACCCATTCCTTCCCCGTGCAGGCTCCCAATGTGGCTCAGGAGCTGAGTGGAGGATGCCATGGCTTCTCTCATAAATTCATGCACTGGCAAGAGGAATTGTTGCTAGGAGGCATGGCCCGAGACCCCCGAGGACAGCTACTGAGGTAGGGCCTCCTGGGAGCTGGTGAGGGCACCCCATGACGGGAATCTCCACACTCCAAATGCCAGGCAGCTCTGGCAACAGCCCACTGCATACCCCCGGGGTGTCTGAGCATCTCTGACTCCTACTCCTGTACTCCAAATCAGGGCAGAGGCCCTCCAGAGCACTTTCCTGCTCATGAGTCCCCACCAGCTGTATGAGCACTTCCGAGGCGACTACCAGACCCACGACATCGGCTGGAGTGAAGAGCAGGCTGGCATAGTGCTACAAGCCTGGCAGCGGCGATTTGTACAGGTTAGTGTGTACTGGGACCAGGAAGGGTGCCCGGGGGCTCCACTCTCCTCCTCCCTCAGATCCACCCTGTTTCTCCAGCTGGCCCAGGAAGCCCTGCCTGAGAACTCATCGCAGCAGATCTATGCCTTCTCTTCCACCACCCTGGAGGACATCCTGCATGCCTTCTCGGAAGTCAGCGCTTCGCGTGTGGTGGGAGGCTATCTACTAATGGTGAGTCCTGCTCCTGGCACCTTGCCCCACTCCACCTAGTCCCCACCCCAGAAGCCCCTCTCTAAGACTGCAACCTCTGTCCCCACAGCTGGCCTACGCCTGTGTGACAATGCTACGGTGGGACTGTGCCCAGTCTCAGGGGACCGTGGGCCTTGCTGGGGTGTTGCTGGTGGCCCTGGCAGTGGCCTCAGGCCTTGGGCTCTGTGCCATGCTCGGCATTGCCTTCAATGCTGCTACTACTCAGGTGTGCAGGACTGCAGGGCCTTCTTGGGGGTGATCACCAGGCTGTATAGTTCCTCCGGCTGCCTACCCTTTCCCCTCCAGGTGCTGCCCTTCTTGGCACTGGGCATTGGTGTGGATGACATATTCCTGATGGCACATGCCTTCACAAAGGCCCCACCTGGCACCCCCCTCCAGGTGAGACCCCCATCCTCCAGCCTGGGCCCTCTGAGGCAGATCAGGTTAAGAGCCTCTTGATCCAAGTGACCTCGGACTACTACTAGCTCACGCATTCACCCCATCTCTGAATGGAGGTAGTGATTATACTTGTGTCCTGAGGTTGTTGTGAGGAGATAACCAAGATGAGTCCTTAGAACAAAACATGGCACTGACATGGTAGCACATAATCCCAGCCCTTTGGGAGGCTGAGGCAGGAGGATTGCAAATTCGAATCCCACGTGGGCAACTTGGGCAGAAAGAACTTAGGGAGTGATAGAAATTTAAAAAGCTGGGGATGTAGGTAAGTGTGAAGGCCCTCAGTTCAATCCCTAGTAACTCAAAAAAATAAACAGATGACCACATGACACATTCGTGGTACTCAGTAAACATGAGCTGCTGTGGCATTATTACCCCACTTCTGCCACCCCAACTTCCAGAGCCTCCCTTCGCTCTGCAAGAAGACCCATGGCCCCTCCCCGTGAGCTGATGGCATTGTCCCTGCTCTGTGCTGGCAGGAGCGCATGGGCGAGTGTCTGCAGCGCACGGGCACCAGCGTCGCACTCACATCCATCAACAACATGGTTGCCTTCTTCATGGCTGCCCTGGTTCCCATCCCTGCACTGCGGGCCTTCTCCCTGCAGGTGAGGCCTCATGAACGGGCAGTGGGCAGGAGTGGGCGTGGAGCTAGGCCGTGCCTCAGGTAGCGTTCGTGCCCTCCTGTCCACCCCCAGGCGGCTGTTGTGGTTGGCTGCAACTTCACAGCAGTGATGCTCATCTTCCCAGCCATCCTCAGCCTGGACCTGCACCGGCGCCACTGCCAGCGCCTTGATGTGCTCTGCTGCTTCTCCAGGTACTGTCCCCGCCTGCCCACCTCTTTGGTTCCTTGACTCCAGCCCTGCCTGTCTCCTTCCTAGCATTTCAAGGCCTGGGCCTGGCATGCATTCTCTCTGCCTCTTCTAGCCCCTGTTCTGCTCGAGTGATTCAGATTCTGCCCCAAGAGCTGGGGAATAGGACACTACCAGTGGGCATTGCCCACCTGACCACCACAGTACAAGCTTTCACTCACTGTGAAGCCAGCAGCCAGCATGTGGTCACCATCTTGCCTCCTCAAGCCCACCTGGTGCCCCCACCTTCTGACCCACTGGCCTCTGAGCTCTTCAGCCCTCGAGGCTCCACACGGGACCTTCTAGACCAAGAGGAGGGGTCAAGGCAGAAGCCAGCCTTCAAGTCACTCCCTTGTGCCTGCTGGAATCTTGCCCATTTCGCCCGGTATCGGTTTGCACCCTTGCTGCTCCAGTCACATGCCAAGGTAAGAGGGGTGGGCAGAGCAGAGGCTCAGTATCCGTGGGCCCCAAGAAAGGCAGCGGGCCTGGCCCACCATCTGAGAGCTGGAGGGCAGCCCTGGGCCCTGGCTTAGTTGCCATTTCCCACAGGCCATGGTGCTGGTGTTCTTTGGGGCTCTTCTGGCCCTGAGCCTCTACGGAGCCACCTTGGTGCAGGATGGGCTGGCCCTGACCGATGTGGTGCCTCGGAGCACCAAGGAACATGCCTTCCTGAGCGCCCAGCTCAGGTACTTCTCCCTGTACGAGGTGGCCGTGGTGACCCAGGGTGGCTTTGACTACGCCCACTCCCAACGTGCCCTCTTTGATCTGCACCAGCGCTTCAGTTCCCTCAAGGCTGTTTTGCCCCCGCCTGCCACCCACACACCCCGAACCTGGCTGCACTATTACCGCAACTGGCTACAGGGTGAGAGGCCAGGAGACTGGCAGGGTGGTATACTGCAGGGTACAGCCCACCTGTACTAAGGTGCTAACTGCACCTTATCCTGCTGTCTCCCAGGAATCCAGGCTGCGTTTGACCAGGACTGGGCTTCTGGACGAATTACCCGCCACTCCTACCGAAATGGCTCTGAGGATGGGGCCCTGGCCTACAAGCTGCTCATCCAGACCGGAAATGCCCAGGAACCTCTGGATTTCAGCCAGGTCTGGAGAAGGCCTGAATGGTCGGGGGCACAGAGCAGCTGGAGACTCCATCCCCAGGCCCTCAGACCCTTTTACCTCTGCAGCTGACCACAAGGAAGCTGGTGGACAAGGAAGGCCTGATCCCCCCAGAGCTCTTCTATATGGGGCTAACTGTGTGGGTGAGCAGTGACCCCCTGGGGCTGGCAGCCTCACAGGCCAACTTCTACCCCCCACCTCCCGAATGGCTGCACAACAGATTCGACACCACTGGGGAGAACCTTCACAGTGAGTACAGGGGAGGCTCAGCCTTGGCCCAGCTCCCACTGCCCTGACCGAAGGGACCTTCCCGTCGTTCCCTGAGCTCACTGTCCTTCCTCCCTCCACCTGTTCTCTCCCTCTGTTCACAGTCCCAGCTGCGCAGCCCCTGGAGTTTGCCCAGTTCCCCTTCCTGCTGCATGGCCTCCAGGAGACTGCAGACTTCGTGGAGGCCATCGAGGGGGCCCGAGCAGCCTGTGCAGAGGCAGGCCAGGCAGGGGTTCGTGCCTACCCCAGCGGCTCCCCCTTCCTCTTCTGGGAGCAGTATCTGGACCTGTGGCGCTGCTTCTTGCTGGCTGTCTGCATCCTGCTGGTGTGCACCTTCCTAGTCTGTGCCCTGCTGCTGCTCAGCCCCTGGACAGCTGTTCTCATTGTGAGTACTTCAGGGTGGGGTCAGAGAGACCCCAGGGCAGCCCCACCTGCTCTCTGTAGCCCAGTGCCCTTCCCTTCCTGCCAGGATCCCTGAGTGAGCCCTGCCTCCCTAGGTGCTGGTCCTGGCCATGATGACTGTGGAGCTCTTTGGTATCATGGGCTTCCTGGGCATCAAGCTGAGCGCCATCCCCGTGGTGATCCTTGTGGCCTCTGTAGGCATCGGCGTCGAATTCACAGTCCATGTGGCCCTGGTGAGCACAGGCACTGGGGGAGGGACAAGTCAGCTGATTCAGGATTCAGCAAATATGGTTAAGCACCTTTTTTTTTCTTTTGGGTTTGTCTATTTGGTTTTTTTGTTTTGTTGCCATACCGGAATCGAACTCAGAACCTTGTGCTTGTGAGGCAGGCGTGGCACCACTGAGCTAAATCCCAGGCCCTGTTATTTTGTTTTTTGAGATAGGGTCTCACTTTGTAATCCAGGCTAGCCTTGAACTCACTGTGTAGCCCAAGCTGGCCTCGAACTCACAACAATCCTCCTGCCTCAGCCTCTCAAGTGCTGAGATTACAAATGTTTGCCTCCAAGCCCAGCTGGATTAAACACCTTCTGTGGCTAGAGGCTGTTTAAGAATTGGGAAAAGGGCCAGGGATTTAGCTCAGTGATGCCACCGCCTGCCTCACAAGTGCAAGGTCCCAAGTTCAATCCCCGGTACTAAGAGGAAAAAAGAATTGGGAATACAGTAGCAATACAGCCTTACTTCCAAGGAGCTTGTATTAGGGGTTAGAAATTGAAAATAAGTAAACAAATAAGCAATCAGTTCAGTAAAGAGAAGATGACAGGGCCGGGGATTTAGCTCAGTGGTTTCACTGCCTGCTGTGCAAGGACAAGGACCCGAGTTCAATCCCCCATACCAAAAAAAAAAAAAAATGACAAAAGCCTGTCTGGAATGGGTTAAGGATGGAGTGGAAGGTGAGAAAACAGGAACCAGTGATTTTTGAGAGAGAGAGAGAGATTCATTATGTAATTCAGTAATTCAGGCTGGCCTTGAACTCATCGAGATTCTCCTCCCTCAGCCTCCCCAGTGCTGGGATTATAGGTGTGTGCCACCATGCCTGGCACCTGCCTTCCTTTTCTTCTTTCTTTTTTCAATGCTGGGGATCAAACTTAAAGCCTCGTACATGTTAGCCAAGTGCTGTACCACTGAGCTGCACCCCCATCCCCAGCAACCAGCAGTTGTTGTCAGTGGTTTTACTGTGAGGAGATGAGAGAAGTGGGGTGCTATCTGGGCGGCATGGGACACGTGCTAGAACTGGGGAGGGCACAGTCCTCTGCCAAAGCTGTGTGTTCTCCACCAGAGGAAGGGAGGCCCAGACCATCTGGAAGCACCAACATAAACCTGGTCAGGCCACACACACAGGTCCCTCCCTCCCTCCCTCATGGAGCCCTGTCATCATTCTGACTATAAGAAGGATATGGCCCTTGAAAAACACACACACACACACACACACACACACACAGGCACTGAGGTGTGGCTCAGTCATAGCTCACTTGCCTAGCCCTGATAGATAAGGCCCTGGTGTCAATCCCCAGCACCGCCAAAATGAACTAACTAAGAATAAGCCAGTGTGCAGTCTGGGCATGGTGGCACTCACCTGGAATCCCAGCATCCTGGGAACCTGAGGCAGGAGGGTCACAAGTTTGAGCCCAGTCTGTGCAACTTAGTGACTTAGTGAGATTGTCTCAAAACAAAAAAATTCAAAAAAAGGGGTAGGAATGTAGTTGAGTGCAAAGGCCCTGGTTCAGTCCCCAGTATGGAAAATAAAATAGCCAGTGTGTAAAAAATATATATAAAGAAAGAATTAGGAATCCTATGAAATGTCACCCTGAGAAGTGACTTATTACCTCAGTGTCCATCCCTCTGGGCCAGGAGTTGGCAGATATTTCCTGTAAAGACCCAAGGAAAAATATTTCAGCCTCAGGAGGCCATAAAGTGTCACAATTTCCCCATCAAGGCACCAAAGCATGGGCCAGGGATTTAGCTCAGTGGTTCTACCACCCAAGTTCGATCCCCAGTACCAAAAAAAAAAAAGGCACAAAAGCAGCCATTAACTGGGCACAGTGTGTAAGCCTGTAGTCCCAGCACTCGGGAGGCTTAGGCAGGAGGATTGTGAGTTAGAAGCCAGCCTGGGATGCACAGCAAGTTCAGGGTCAGAAAAAAAAAAGAAGAAAAGAAAGGTGTAGTGCTGTACACCTGTAATCCCAGCACCTGGGAGGCTGAGGCAGAAGATCACTGTGAGTTCGAGGCCAGCCTGAGTTACCTAGTAAGTTCAAGAGCAGCCTAAACTACATAGTAAGACCCTGTGTCAAAAACAACAACGAAAAAGGGCCGGGGATTTACCTCAGTGGTGCCGCCATCTGTCTCAAAAGCGAAAGGTCCTGAGTTTGATCCCCTGTGCCAAAAAAAAAAAAAAAAAAGCAGCTAGGCACAATGGTGCACACCTGTGATCCTAGCTTTTTTTTTTTTTTTTGTACCAGGGATCGAACTCGGGTCCTTGTGCTTGGGCAGCAGGCGTCGAAACCACTGAGCTAAATCCCCGGCCCAATCCTAGCTATTTGAGAGGCTGGAGACTAGAAGATGACAAGTTCAAGATTGGCCTGGGCAATTTAACAAGATCCTGTCACAAAATTTTGAAAAGGGATGGAGATTTAGTTTGGTAGTAGACTGCCCCTGGTTTCAATCCCAAGTACACCAAATACATTAGAATGGGTGTGGTGATAGTTCAACAAAATTTTATTTACTCCTCTTTTTTGTGTGTGTGGTACTGGGGATCAAGATCTTTCCTTGTGAGGCAGGCGTGGTGCCACTGGGCTAAATCCTTGGCCCAACAAAACTTTATTTACAAAACACAGGTGATCACCGCGCCTGGCTCACAACCTTGCGCTTGTGTCCAGAGTTCGATCCCTGGTACCAAAGAAAAGAAAAAGAAAAACAGGCTGTAGTTTTCCCACCCTATTCTGGACATCTTCCTGTGTCACCAGACAAATCCATACTGTGCACTCATAAACTCAGTTCACTTGGCCTTCTGAAGGCTGAGGCATGGCTGAGCCTTGAGAACAGAGAAGTAGCAGGCAAGGACATGGATGAGCTGGCCATGGCTAGCAGACCCTAGAGGAGCTGCAAAACCACTCCATTCCCCCAGGGCTTCCTGACCACCCAGGGTAGCCGGAACCTTCGGGCTGTCTGTGCCCTGGAGCACACATTCGCCCCCGTGACCGATGGAGCTGTGTCCACACTGCTGGGTCTGCTCATGCTTGCCGGTTCCAACTTTGACTTCATCGTGAGGTAAGGAAGGCTCGGAGGAGGTGGCAGGGTCTGCCCACACTGGCCTCAGCACCCGCTGGCTGATGCCCTCTTCCCACCAGGTACTTCTTCATGGTGCTGACAGTGCTCACCCTCTTGGGCCTCCTCCATGGACTTGTGCTGCTGCCTGTGCTGCTGTCCATCCTGGGCCCCCCGCCAGAGGTTCGCTCCCAGCCCCAGGGATAGGGTGGAGACGACCAAGGGAAGGGACTGAGCAATTATGAAATGCCTCCCATGGCCAGCAAAGCTCAGCCCACCAAGGCCCTCCCAACAGACACCACCAGCAGAAATTGGCAGCCTCCTTCCCTTAGATGCCATGCTTCTGCCCCTCAGCCTCCCTGGCTTCTTCTTGGGACCCGCCTTAGCCTTTTAGGATCCAGAACAAGGTACAGGGTTTGTCCCAGGCCTTGACAGCTTCTCCCTGTGAGCTGTCATCCTGCTGGAGGCCAACACGGAGGGCCCATGCTTAACAATAAGCATGGTGCTCACTAGGGAGGTGCTCAAGGGCACTGCAGTCCAGCCACCCCCACACTCTGCTCACCAGCCCTGGCATCTCTCCCCCAGGTGGTGCAGATGTACAAGGAGAGCCCACAAGTCCTGAGCCCTGCAGCTGCACAGGACAGCGGGCTCAGGTGGGGGTTGTCTCCCAGCCTGCCCCAGAGCTACACCAGAGTGACTACCTCCATGACTGTGGCCTTCCACCCACCCCCACTCCCTGGTGCCTATGTCCACGCAGCCTCTGACGAGTCCACGTGGTCCTCTGTTGCCACTCCAGCTGCCAACACTGCTGGCAACCCCAGCTCTAGGGGGCCATGTCCAGCCACTGAATAAAGGAGCAGTGGAAGCAGAGGCCCTGCTTGGGCCACATGACATCACTGGAAAGCCATGGATGGGGTGTGCAGTACAAAATGGGCCCCTGGCGGGCCCTGCTGCTGCTGTCTGCATCCTTGACTCAGCCATCACAGACCTGCCTGACATCCAGGCAGAACAGCCTAGTGCACCAGGGCCCATGTACCCCATGTCTGTGTTCAGCCGGGTGTAAAAGCCAGCACTGCAGGCTGTAGAGCACCTCCGTCCCTCTCCATGGTGCCGCCCACATGAGTCTAGCCCTTAGGGGCCCTCAAGCACCCTGGGCCAATCCTGGCCCCTCACTGCTTGGTGACTTCTAGGTAGGCTCTGTATAGCCCTGTCCACCTCCTATAAATTATTTATATGAAGATGTTTATTTTTGTAGTATACATAGAGGTTAGCTCTGCTGAAAGTTATATTTTTAAAGAATGAAATATATTCTTACGAACTCATCTCAAATGACTGTGTTGACTGTGTGGTTTTCTTTTGGGCAGAGTTGGAAGTTTGTAAATAAATGTATTAGTCAGCTTTCCCATTGCTGAGACGCAATACCTGACACAAAGGAGGAGAGGTTTAATTTAGTTCATGGTTCAGGGGGTTCAGTCAATTGTTGGCTGACTCCAAGGCAGAAAGAGCAAGGTGGAAGAAAGCCGCTCCCTTCATGGCAGCCAAGAAGCAGAGGAAGAAGAGAGGCCCTGGGGAGGGACAGCATGCCCCAAGCACCCACCTCTTCCAACTGAGCCCCACCACCTCACAGCAGCCCCATGAGCTGCTCACCTTCTAAAAGCCCCACCTCTACACTCATGAGATTTGGGGGGTTTTCCAGATCTGAACTATAATAGGATTAGAGATTGGGGTGGCTTATGAGGTGTTGGGGCCTGAGATCCTGGGGCTTCTCTAGTTCTGGGTGGGAAAGACCCTAGATTCTGAATTTTTGTCATAATCTTGGTAACAATCTGAAGTGCTTAGTATATAAAATGATACAAGTATATTTGGTGTCAAGCTCTACTGTGTGGTTTTTTTGGGGTGGTTTGGTTTTTTTGTTTGTTTATTTTTGTTTTGTTATTGTTGTTTTTTTGGTACCGGGGATCGAACTCGGGGCCTTGCAATTTTGAGGCAAATGGCAGAACCAGTTAGCTAAATCCCCAGCCCTGTTTATTTTGTTTTTGAGACACGGTTTTGCTATGTAGCCCAGGCTGGCCTTGAACTTGCAGCACTCCTCCTACCTCAGCCTCCCAAGTGCTAGGACTACAGGCATGTGCCACTATGCCCGGCTACTGTGTGGTTTTTCAGAAGCATTGTATTCTAGCCCTGCCCACCTCTCCAGACATAATGCCCACCTTCCCGCCTCATCAGCATGAGGGACAAGAATAGGGGTCAAAGCCATGAGACAGAAGGCAAAGTAGAAGCAGATTGGAAAAGTGGCCAATTGAAGCAGAGAAAGAGAGAGCAGGGCCTGAGGAGAGGCTTTAGGAGGTTCATGACTGAGGAAAAGGAGCTACAGCCAGAGCAACTTTCAGGTCAAAGCCTCTGTACATCAGCCAGACAGGTGGGAGGCAGCTCTGGCCAGCTACCCAGTGGGGGAACTGTCCAGAAATGTAGATAGCAACCAACAAGGGCATTGGATTTCAGCTCTAGGCAGTGATGGGTGGCCAGCTTGCCGTATGTAAGCCTTACAAATCTGGCCACATCCCTAGGTGGGCTGCAATACAGTGCCCTCCCCAGTCATCCCTGGGCTAACACATAACCTCAGGTCCAGCCATGCACCCTCACAGAATGATCCCGTTCAAGAACAGTGCCTTCTCACAACCCACCCCACCCAGACATTCATCTCTGGCCAAAAGCTACACACAGGCTAATACAGTTGAATCAATGCTAACATGTCTACAAATGGAAGAGGGTACTCTCTTTGGCAGCACATAGACTAAAATTGTAACAATACATAGAAGATTAGCACAGGCCCTGAACAAGGATAACATGCAATTGCATGGAGCAGTCCACATTTAAATTTTTTTTATTAGTACATGTTTTCAGTACATAATGATTCATTTCACATTCAAAGAAGAAAAAGATCAGGTGTGGTGGCACATGCCTGTAATCTCAGCACTCAGGAGGCTGAGGCAGGAAGATCGCCATGAGTTTGAGGCCAGCCTGGACTACATAGTGAGTTCAAGGTCAGCCTGAATAACATAGCGAGACCCTGTCTCCAAAACACAAAAACAAAACAAAACAAAACAATGACCAGATGGACTACACTAAAATCAAAATGGATCAAAAGATTTAAATGTTAAAACAGAAACAATCTGATGGAAGATAAAATAGGTAAAACTCATGAAGTCATAGGTATAGGGAGGTCTTTGTCAACAGAACCCCAGTTGCACAGCAAATAGTACCAAGAATAAACAAATGGGATCATAACAAATTGAAAAACTTCGGAACAGCAAAACAACCAATAGAGTAAAGAGACAACATACAAAATGGGGAAAAAAAATTCGTCAGCTATTCCTTAGACAGAAGAATAATATTTAAAATACATAAAGAACTCAAAAAATTAGACCCCCCCCACAAAATAAAAGACTCAATCAAAATACGGGCACCTGGGGCCGAGGATTTAGCTCAGTGGCGCCGCCGCTTGCCTCACAACCACAAGCGCAAGGTCTCAAGTTCAATCACCGGTACCAAAAAAAGAAAAAAAGAAAGAAAAGGGGCAACTGAAATGAATAGACACTTCTTCGAACAAGTACAAATGGCTAATAAAAACATGATGAAAAAGTTCAACATTGTTGGCCATTACAGAAATGCAAATTAAAACAACACTGAGATTCCATCTTACACCAGAAAGAAAGAGTAGCA
Source organism: Heterocephalus glaber (assembly GCF_053883595.1). Classification (NCBI taxonomy): domain Eukaryota; kingdom Metazoa; phylum Chordata; class Mammalia; order Rodentia; family Bathyergidae; genus Heterocephalus; species Heterocephalus glaber. Next base: position 7,728,434 of record NW_028258301.1, read on the forward strand.
TCATCAGGAAGTCAAATATTAACAAATGCTGGAGGCTGCAGGGGAAAAGGAACCCTTCTACATTATTGGTAAGAATGTGAACTAGTGCAACCACTGTGGAAATCAGCGTGGAGATTCCTCAAAAATAAAAGTAGTCAAAAATTTAAAAATAAATAAAAAGTAGCCAGACATTGTGGTGCACACCTGTAATCCCAGCACTCAGGAAACTGAGGGAGGAGGATCACCACAAGTTCAAGGCCAGCCTGGGCTATCTAGTGAGTTCAAGGCCATCATGAACTACATAGGAAACCCTGTCTCAAAGGAAAATAAATAAAGTAAAAATAGAAATTCCATTTGACCCAGCCATGCACCCTCTAAGTATTCTCCAGAAAGAGTTAAAGACCTACTTTTTTTTTAAAGGCCTACTAATACAGTGATACATGCACACCCATGTTTATAGTAGAACAATTCATAATAGCTGGGCTGGGGATTTAGCTCAGTGGTGCCGCTGCCTGCCTTGCAAGGGCAAGGTCCTGAGTTCGATCCTTGGTACCACACACACACACACACAAAAAAACCCAAAAAAGCCATAATAGCTAAATCTTGGAAGTAACCTATATATACACCAACAGATGAACGGATAAAGAAAATGAGGAGAAAGAAACAGGAGAGGAAAATATGGTATTTACAAACAATAGAGTGCTACTCTGCCATAAAGAAGAATAAACGGGGCTGGGGATTTAGTTCAGTGGTGCCGCTGTCTGCCTCGAAAGTGCAAGGTCCAGAGTTCGATCCCCCGTACCAAAAAAAAAGGGAACGAGAAGGATAAACGAGTTGTCTGCAGGAAAACAGATGCACCTTGAGACCTTAATACTAAGTGAAATAAATCAGACACACAAGCTTAAATATTGCATGGTTTCTCTTATAAGAGAAACTCAAAATATAGTTAAACAGCAAAATAAAAGACAGGTAATAGGAAGCAGGGAGACAGCTCTTTCTCAAATGGGAAAGGGAGCAAGGGATGGGGCTAGGGAGGGGAGGACCAAGGATGAAAGAAGAACTAAGATGTACAAGTTTGTACCAACTCCCCACAAGAAACAATCATTATGTACCGCAAACATGTACTAAATTTTAAAAATAAATTCTGGGGGGAAAAAATAGAACAGAATTCTATCTTCCCCAAGAGGTGGCGATGTCCTCCTGCGCCGTCCCACTGCCTTTGAGCGCTTTGCTCGGCGGTTTTAATTTCTGCCTCCCTAGGTTGGGGACTCCACGCCGATAAGGAACAGGGCAGAAGAACCCTAACAATGGGGGACTGTTAATTTACCACTCCCAGGCCCGGCGAGAGAAGAGACACGTGGCATTCGGCACCGGCACTGGAGGGAAGCGCCTACACCTCCCGCGGCCACACCAGTTGCGGAGCAAAGAACAGTAAAGAGCGACTGTCTGGAATCCAGGGCCAGCCGCCCTAATTTGCATACCCATGGTGCACCACGAGAAGATCGCTCCGCAGTGCTTGAGATCCATCCCCGCGGTGATGCTCCACAATCATGGGGCGCGGGTGGGAAAGATATTCTTCCATGAACTGTAGCCAGGTAGCTCGTGCAGCCAGTGTTAAACAACCATAACCGAGATAAGGATTCCCTCTCTCTGGGAGGTCAGCAGTGGACCCAAACCAGCATACTCTGGTTTCTCTTCAGATCGCATAAATCTTTCGCCTTTTACTAAAGATTTCCGTGGAGAGAAACAATTCTGAGTCATTATCCAATTTTTTGAGGTCTCGTTTTTAACGAGACTGTCAAGCTACTGGTGAAAATATTAGACTGTATTTGTTGACTGTGTTCGGTGTAGGTAAGGGGTTTTTTTTTTTTGAGATACATTGAAGTTAACTCTTGGAAATATTGATGGGTTTTTTCCGGCTTGCTTTTGTATTTGCTAACTTTTGTGTTAATTTTTTAGGTTTGGTGTTTTTGGATTAATTTTATTTACTGTTCTACTTTTTAAGTACTTACGGAGACAACCGATGTTTTTTTAAACCTGACCTTGTTTGTGGGATAGTTATGAAATTGATTTCACTTGTCTTGATGATGAACCAATTTCTCCGACACGAACACACGTGGAACAAATACATTTATTTTTTGAGTGCATGTTTCTGTAATCTGTTCCAGTAGTTATGAGTTTCACAAAATTAATTTTTATTGTTTTAATTTTTTTTTTTTCCAGTACGGGGGAGTGAACCCAGGGCCTTTTCACTGAGCTACGTTCTCAGCATATTTAAAATTTATTTTGCCAAGTGGTCCAACGCTTGAGGCAAGAGGCTGGCTAAGACTTTGAGCCCAGCCTGGACTACAGAGGAATAACCTGTCTCAAAGTGAGCTCTGACTTGTGGTCCTCCTGGGTCAACCTCTCAGATTGCTCAGATTCCAGGTGTGCACCACACCTAAATAGGTTCTTATATCCACTTTATAAATAACAAAACTGGGCTAGGATACAGATGAGTGGTAGAACACCTGCCTAGCATAGGAAAGGCTCAGGATTCAATCCCTGATATCATAAAAGTTGAGTCATAGAATGATGGAATATAGTCTCAGACAAGTCACAAAGACAGTAAATGGTGAAAGTGGAGTTTAAATTCAAGTATCCTGAAAGACACAATCACTATGCCACTTGTTCTGACTTTGTTTTGTGCTGAGAATTGAGCCCAGGGTCTCTCACACACGCACATGCTCTCCTACCGAGTTTTGCACGCACGCGCGCACACACACATGTTCTTTGAGACAGGGTGTGGCTGCACAGTTAAGGCTGGCCTCGAACTCCCAGCAAGCCTCCTGCCTCAGTTTCCGGAGTGCTGGGATCACAGGCGTGTGATACCATGCCAGGCCTTTTTGGCTTTTGTGAGACAAGATCTCCCCACTGTAGTCCATGGCTGGCCTTGAACTCGATATGTATCCCACGCTGATCTTGAACTACAGATTCTGACTCTCAGCCTCTCAAGTGCTGGGAATTACCGGCATGGTCCACCATGCTTGGCTCACCCTGTGATTCTAAGAAATAAAAAAGTAAAAAAATAATAAATAAAAAAGTAAAACAAAAATTCTAGGCCGGGGATTTAGCTCAGTGGTTTCGTCCCCTGCTGCGCAAGTGCAAGGACCCGAGTTCGATCCCCAGTACAAAAAAAAAAAAAAAAAAAATTCTATGGACTAAAGTGAGATTTAAATGGGAAAATATTCACCTAACCTTTACAAAATGGATTATGTGTGAGCCCAGCATGGTGGCACATTCTTGTGGTCCCACACTTGGGAGGCTAAGGCAGGAGGATCGCCACAAGTTCCAGGCCAGCCTAGGCTACACAGTGAGTTCAAGGCCAGTCTGAACCACGTAACAAGACCCTGTCTCGGGAAAAAAAAAAAAAAAAAAAAGCAGAAGCTACGTGAGGCAGGTGTGGGAGAAGGGTAAGGGAAGGATGAGATCCAAGTGTTCGGCGTGGGCACCCACGCAAATGACAGGCACGCTGAGAGCAGAGCTTCTGAAAGATGAGAAACTAGATTTAGCACTGTGCTGCGTCGTCTGTAGGGTACTCTGGGCGGGAGCTCTAAGAGACAGGTCTGTTATTAAAGGGGAGGCTAAACTGAACAGATAAACGTGGGAATCAGGAGAGCAGGCTGGTTAGGAGAGTGAGGGCGTGGAGCGAAGGAACCCTTGCTTTGGGGTTTTGCCCTTGCCACGAGGCCCAGCCCTCCTCTCACTGTCCCGCGCCACAGACCTCACCCCAAGCACCAGGCTCAGCTAGCGCCCTGCACAGAACCTTCTTCCGGCGCTGGGCTTGCCAAGCATGCCAGGAGCAGAAGCCCGCTCCGAGCGCAGAGTGTGTCGGGAGCTGAAGTTTCGACAGACCCAAGACGGGGCCTGGCGTCATTTGAAGAGCAGGTCCAGAAAGCGGTGGTGCTCCCGGGGCAGGGTCCCCCTCCGGCGGCGGCAAGGTGCCCCCTGGGCTGCATCCCCTCGCCGCAGAGCGTGGCACTTCCACGTTTCCACGATCTGCTCCACCTGGAAGAGAAGGCTGGTCACCGCAGACTTGCAGTGCCCCATTTCCGAAGACCCCGAGCCGAGCCACGCCCTCCAGCTCCCTTTCGCCACGTTGCAAGCAGCTGGGTCTGGTTCTCCGCCTCCTCACCGGGATGAGCGGCTCTCGCCGGTTCTGCTCTTCCAGGGCGCTGAGCTCCGCCGGGGCCAGCAAGGCCAGTCTCAGCTCTGGCACCACCGGGGCCGCCACCTCGGCCACAGGCCGCTCCAGCACAGCCTGCGAACGCCAGCCCTGAGCCCGGGAGGGCCAGAGGACCTGCCCCCACCCCACCCCCGCTGGCTCCCTGGGTGCCAGCGGCCGGCACTGCCAATAGTGCCCTCTCTCTCCTCCCGCCCCCACTCACCGCTCCCACGCGCGCCCAGCTCCTGGCAGCCCGGACCAGCTCAGCCTCATCCACGCAGAGCTTGTCGCTCCGCATCAGAGGCAGGAGCGCAGCAGCTGACAACTCCAGGAAGCCGCGGGTCTGGAGCGCTTCCTGTGGGTCGGGAGTGGGTCAGGGGGGAGCACGGTGGGGTGTGTGGGCTTGGGGGTATGTAGCTGAGGAGCGGTACCTGGCTGTGGGCTTCTATAAAAGCTATGCATCTCTCCTGCAGCGGCCCTAGGCCAAAGGTTACAGCCACCTGGGAACAGAATGAGGGATGTCAAGTTGGAGACTGGAGAAGCCCTGTAGCTCAGCCCTGCACAGGGGACCATCACTGGAATCCTGACCTTAGCACTAACTGGAAAGGCTGACTGAGGCTTATAGTGTCCCAGGAAACTAAACTCAGTAAAAGTCCCCATTATCACATGCACGTACAAGCAGACTCTAAAGGAGACCAAGCATATTCTTCAAACTCCACCTGGTGCCCTAGGCTTCGCTCTTCAATTCCATACCCTATTCTTCTCCTTCCCCGGCCTTGACAGAAGACCAGTAGAGACCTCTGACCCTTCAGCTCTTGCTCCCACACCTTACCCTGCCGATGGGCACCGTATTTATCCCATAAACATCTTTGGTGCACTTCTGCCTCTTCTCAAGTTCCCAAGTTGTTCTAGCCCCAACAGGTTTTTGGGTTTGGTTGGCTGTTTTTAGGGGTTTGTTTGTTTTGAGACAGGATATTGCTTTGTGGTTCAGGCTGGCCTTGAACTCCATGCCTGGCTAGCCACCGGGAGCCTAGAACTACATACTGAAAGCCAGACTCCTCCCAGGCCAGTCCAGCAACACCCACCTGCAGGGCCTCACAAACCAGCTCCACATCCAGCACCTTCTCCACAAACTCCAGGCACAACTGGGAACAGAAATGGGTATGAGCTATGTAGAGATGTCCTGAGTCGCACCGTAGAAGCAGTGAGCAGGCTTGTTACTCTTTTTTTTTTTTTAGTACCAGGGATCAAACTCGGGTCCTTGCATTTGCGGCAGCAGGCGGCAAAACCACTGAGCTAAATCCCCAGGCCCCAAGCATGCTTGTTGTTGGGAGCTGCCCAGCCCAGCTTTAAGTCCAGATGTTTATTTTATTTTATTTATTATTTTTTGTTTGTTTGTTTTTGGTACCAGAGATCAAACTTGGGAGCTTTCACTTGCCAGTCAGGTGCCAGAACCACTGAGCTAAATCCCGGGCCCCTTTATTATTATTTTTTAAGACAAGGTCTCACTCTGTAATTCAAGCTGGCCTTGAACTCACTAGATTGCCCAGGCTGGGGGCCGGGGATTTAGCTCAGTGGTTTCGCCGCCCACTGCACAAGTGCAAGGATCCAAGTTCGATCCCCGGTACCAAAAAAAAAAAAAAATTTCTAGATAGCCCAGGCTGGCCTCGAACTCATGGCCTCAGCCTCCCCAAGTGCTGGGATTATAGGTGTTCGAAAGTCCAGATTCTTGAAGACCTTGCATGAACCAGACCCTGGGCCCTGTTCTATTCTCACACTTCTAATCTAGCCACATCAAATATCTCACACTAGTGACTTTGGTGACTCTGACTATAACATCTTCCCACTCCCCTCTGACAAAATCCAACATGAATGTTTCCTCCTCCAGGAATTCTTTGCCTACATGGCCTCAGCATGGTTTTTTTTCTCAACTATCACACTCTGCCACCAGATTAAGTATTTCCATTTCTATGTTTAGCGCCTCTCAGGGACCAGGCTGATTTGTTGTTATGCCTTTATCACCTGCCCAGCACACACGGCATGTAAAAATCCTTTACATACAGACATACTAACATGCCCTCCACACACGGAGAAATATCCATGCTTTCATCTGTGTGTGACATGTTCCCTCCAGGTCAGTGTGTGGGAAGCAGGGTGTGAACTGAGCCCGTGAGAGACAAGAGAAACAGGGCCTGGCTCAAGAACCCACCTCTCGAAGTTCCTCCAGCCCATATTCCACAGCTGCCGTCAGCACCTCCAGCACCTGCAGTGAGGGCAGTTGAGGAAGCAAGGGAGTTTCCCCTGCCCATGGGCCCACAGTGTAGCAGGCAGACTCCTGCACCCCAGCCTCTCCCACCCAAGCCCTGCTCAGGGTGCTCACGGAGTGGTGGTGCAGCTTGACACTGTTGGTGTACAGGAACTCCAGCACTGCCAAGAAGGCTTCTGCTGGCACCGTGCTCAGTACCACGGGTCTAGGCACCTCAGGGCCTGACTCTGAGCCCAGAAGTCGCTGGAAGAAGTTGCATCTACAAGCCAGCAAGCACTGGTGGGCAAATACCTCCTTCCGTTCTTGACCAACCACAAAGCAAACATCACTGTAGGAGAGAGTGGCAGAGCCAGGGGAGAGGAGTCCAGGGTACAGCTTGGGCTTTGCTTGTGCCCACTCTGGCCCTTAGTTTCCTTATTTGTAATGTAAGAAACGGGGTTTAGCCTTCCAGCAGAAAGTCATCTGGGACACAGCTCTGAGTTCTAGTTCCAGCTCCACCCTATGGTACAACAGGCACATGACTATCTTTAAACCTCAGGTTTCTCGATCATGACTTCACGTCTCAGAGGAGGTAGCTGTGCTCAGTCACTGAGGGCTGATGCAAGCAAGGCTGATCCCCCTTCTGTCCTCTGTCTTGAGGAAAGGAAGCTCTTCTTGGCACCTCCTCCACTGGCTGCCAACTCAGCTTTTTTCAGCCCTCCTCAAGGCAAAAGGGCGTGGGGATGTGGGGTGCAGGGAGTGCATTGACTGCAAACAGACATGGTAGTGATGCATCATGAGGCCCGACCACATTTTCCATCTTCGTGATCACTTCCGGCCTCAGCCTCTGGGCCTCTGAACAAGGTTAGGGTAGGAGACAGGAAAAAAAAATTGTGCCTCCAGGCCACTCCTAGTTCCAGATCCAATGCCAAGGTTTCCCTCTACTCAAGCCCGACTGTTATCCCTCCAAAGAGGCAGGGTTGTGACAGTCACCAGTCCTTGGAGATGAGTCTAGATCTGAGCAGTGGGGACAGAAAGCTGCATTTTGGATCTCCTGATCACCATTTTAGGCAACCAATAACCATCACCCTTGACTACTTCCTGTCTGGGACTCTGGCTCAATCCCTTGAGCTTTGTTCCTCTTGTGATTCCCCAGTTCCCATCTGCTTCTCTGCCCCTTCAAGGAGGGAGCCCCAACACCTAGCGGCATGCACTATGAAAGGGTCCCATCTCCCAGGATCTAGGGATGGAGGGCTCTTTTGCTCTCTGTGAAGAGGACCCAGCCAGTGACCCAGAGAAGAAAGGGCCTTCCTTGCCTGAGCTCACACACCAGTGGCAGGCTCCAGTCCCCACCACCCACCACCTCTGACTCTCAAGATGTCATGGACACACCAGAAAGTACAGTAACCACCTTCTACTTTCCCACAGACGAGTTCACCAGGGACGAGGGCCAAGTCTCATTCCCCACCCCTTCACCCAGGCCTCCTCAGAGGGAAAATCCGAGCTTGCCCACAGGGCCCATTCCCTCACCTGTATTGGGGGTTGTTGACAAGGCTTCGGAGTGCTGTGGAAAAGGGCGCAGCCTGTCCATGCACGACCAGTCCTGGGGTCTCCATGGGTGGGCAAGGGGATGAGTAGAGTGGCCCAGGAGACCTGCTGCTGTTTGTCTCAGGGGGGCCCCAGTCAGGCCCTGAGGTGGTGAGGAGACTAGAGAGGCCTGAGAGGGAGGGGCAGGAGCCCAGGAGACCTGTTGGCTGAGAAGCTCTTCTTCTTTAAGGAAGAAGAGGCCCAGGTTCCTTTAAAAGACATCAGAAGCCTGCTGAGGAGGCCACAGCCTCAGGAACGGGGACAAACAGAAGGGGACCTAAGAGAGCCAGAGGCTGGAGCCGACGCAGTGAAGAAGGAGGCCCAGGCTCAGAGCCTGCTCGAGCAGCCAGGGGGTGGGAAGCCTTGGGTTTCCATGGAAACTGGAGCTGGGCCTGAGGAGGCTCCGCCTACCTCCCCACAGGCCCAGGGGAAATTTTCAGCCTGCAGAGGGGCCCTAAGCAGAGTCTGAAGGTCTTAGCACTGGCTCTTGCCTGCGCCAGGTTGAGTTCAATTCCCCTGCCTTTCTACTTCTTCCCCCACAGGCTCATAAGTTAGAATCAAGTTAACTAGGATGGGGAACCCCCCATCAACTGGGAAAAGCCTCACCCCCATAGATGGTTTTCAGGGCCTGTACTTAGCTTAAGAGTCAGCGGTCCAGTGAGGTGTCAGCTCTGACAGAAGCTCAAAGCCTGTGGCATCCCTGAGATGCAACTGCTTGTGGGGAAGGGGTAACCTAGGCTCTGAGGCACACAAGAGGTGTGGCCAGCTGGGGACAAGCCCCAGGCACTTGGGTTAGCAAGGGTCAGGAGACTGGACTTGGGTTTGCCACTGGGTCATGGCTGTATCAGGCCTGGTCCTCCCAGCTGAGCCACTGGCCTCCCCTCCCCCACACATAGCCCTGAACTGAGGAAGTCATCCAAGCCCCACCCTCACTCTGTGCCTGAAGCGGAAATGATTGTCCTTGTTGAAGCTGATGAGGAGACGATAGAGCCATGACGTGCTCCTTCCTGTGAGCCCAGATCCTGGATTCCTGAGCAGCCACCTCCCCCCCCCCCCCCCCCCGCCTCCTCAAGGTTTCCTCATAGCACAGGCCCCTGTGACTTGCTCACAAACGGCCAGTCATCCAGCCATTTCACCAAGAGCCCTGGATGGAATGCCTTTCTGACCAGGGCTCCTGGGCCTATGGAGAGCGTATGGCCCCGCGCCTCTCACCCCTGTAAACCACCTCTTCCTAATCACTCAGGCGCTGCCCCCCTCTCTGCAGTTGCTCACAGTAACACTCCCAGGTTACGCCAAAGGCAGACTGGAGCAAGAGACCCTGGGAGGGAGGAGTGCTTGCCCTGCAGCCCATGGCAACTGCACAACACTGCCTTTCCCCTCCCACCCCACCAACTTGGCCAGCCAAGAGACAGCTGTGGAGTGAAGAGTGCTTGGAGGCCAAAGGCTGCAGGTGACTCAGATGCCTGAGGGAGTTTCGGGAGCGGAGGGGTGAGAAGCGGGTGATCCCAGAAGTGATTCTGTAGGAGGTGGAAGGTGGAGTCAGAGGCTTCGTGGGTACCCTGTCCCCAGCCTCAGCCTGCTGTGGGGATCTTTTGCGTCCTGCCTAGAGCAGATAGAGGTGGCTGACTGGATTTGACGATCCCAGGGCTGGAGGGATCTATGGGAGTGAAGTTGGGTTAATCTGCTCCCCCTGGTTAAGGGTTGGAGGCTCCACTTCTACTGTCCAGGGTGAGCCAGAAGCCAGCTTCATCTCTCCTTTGCTGGTTAAGTCAGGCAGAAAGGAGAAAAAGGAAGAGTATCAAAGGATATTTAGAGCTCACTTAGCCAACTCCATGGTGCCCAAGAGCAAGTAGAGCTCAGGATCAGACACTAGCATCCCTCCCCAGCTTGTCCCTAACAGTCTTTAACCCTCTAAGCACCTAGGAAACCAGGCAGCCCCAGACAAACTGATCCACTTATTCCAAAAACAGGTCAGGAGGGATAGGGCAGGGGTGGTGAACCTAGGGCATGGGTGCTGCAGCGGGCTGTTTGTTATCATTGAAAGCTCTAAAAGGCTCACAATCACTAGGATGGGGATAAGGGATAGAGGTGTGGGGTGGGACATGCCTGTAGTCCCTAGTCCCTATGGTCCCAGCTGTTTGGGAGGCTGAGGCAGGAAGACCACTGGAGCCCAGGAACCTAAAGAAGCTTGGGCAAGAGTGAGATGCCTTCAAAAGAAAAAGAAAAAAAGAGAGAGAGAGGGAGAGAGGGAGAGAGAGAGAAAAAATGTATAGTGATAGCCTGTAATCTCAGCACTCAGGAGGCTGAGGCAGGAGGATGGTGAGCTTGAGGCCAGTCAGAGCTACACAGCAAGATTCTGTCTCAAAATAAAAAGGACTTGGACAGTAGCTCAATGTAAAAATGCTGGATTTTAGTAACAGAAAAAAGGGAGGAGGGATGTAAAACCCCTTGACAGGATTGGTGGTATGGAAAGATGGCCATTGAATGCCATCCTGAGTGGGTTTTCCAGTCCGCAGGTCCATGGCTGGCAGGGTTCTGGCCCCTGGACGTCAGGAGGAGGAGTCGACCAAAGATCCAGGGAACAAACTACCACTAGTGCAGCCTGGAAGCCGCCTGCCCAGCATCCATGAGGCCCGACCCACAGGCGCAGGCCTAGGCCCAGCCTCCCGCCGTGGATCCATCCTGGGCCTCCCTGCTTCCTTCTCAAGACGCAACTCGCTGGCTGGGCCAGGCTCTGGGCCTGGAGGTCGGAGGCCATCCCTGGGACCAGTGTCCCCTCTAGTCTCAAGGGTCAGTTTCTCAGGGTTGCCCCTGGCACCAGCCCGTCGGGTGGCGCCCTCCTACAGAATAGAGCCTGCACCTGGGGAGCGCTGGGAGGCTATGCGGGCCCAGCGGGCCCTGGAGGCAGCCTTGGATGCAGGGCTGCACAACGCATGCTACTCGGGCCCGGAGGCAGGGAGGCTGACCCAAGAGCTGTGCGAGCAGATGCGCATGCGCCTGCGTGAGTTCAACCTGCCTCGCTACAAGCTCGTGTGCAGCGTGGTGCTGGGGCCACGAGCTGGCCAAGATGTGCTTGTGGTCAGCCGTGCGCTCTGGGATGAGGCACGGGATGGATTGGCCTCCGCATCCTTCACCAATGCCTCCCTCTTTGCTGTGGCCACTGTCCACGGGCTCTATTGCGAATAAGAAGGCCTCCAAATTCTGCAAAATGATTTATTATTCCAGGAGATCCCCCCTGGGGCTCACATCCCAATAAATAAATGTCTGTCGATAAATAAAAGTGGTCCATAAATAATGCCCCCTAGCTGGGGACTAAGGCTCAGGCTTATCTCGGAGAGGGGGTAAGAAACAGCAAGGATAGGCCAACCCCAACTCTAGTAAAGCTGGTCCCTGATTCCCTGGGGGATTCAGCCCAGAGCCCCCCAGTGAGGCACCAAAAGGAAAGGGAGGGCCACAAAGGCAAGGAGTAGAACCTTAATAGGCACAGGCCTCAGGGCTCGGGATACAGCCACACTATAGGGTGGGGCCTAGGCTGGACTTCGGTCCCGGAGCAGGCGCAGAGCATAGCGGAGTCGCTGTCGCAGGTCTGGGGAGCAGCCCAGCTGCCGGAGATGGGAAGCGAGGTAAGTACAAGCACTGCGATTTCGGGCCACAAAAGTCACAAGGAGGGGCTCCCAGCCACTGAGGATCAGCTTGGTGTGGTCCTCATAGAAGTTCACCTATGGACAAGAAGGTGATAGTGACCAGGGCCTAGGCCCCAGACAATTTCCTTCCCAACAGTCTTGGCCTCCCAGACCTTCCCCCCAACTCTAGAATTCACTCTCACCTGGACAGTGCCATCACTGAACATCATCAGCAGTGCCTGATCGGTCTTGACCCACTGCAGCAGCAAAGGTGGGACAGGCACCTCTACTTCTTCTACACTGGGCAGATCTCCACCCTGGACACAGAGGCAGGGCAGGCTACTTCCTGGTCTGAGGCAGGCCTTTCCTGTAGATGTCTTCCTTCCTTACAGGTTCAAACTCTATCTTTATTTTTTTTTTTTTGGTACCGGGGATCAAACTCAGGTCCTTGCGCTTGCACAGCAAGTGGTGAAACCACTGAGCTAAATTCCCAGCCCTCAAACTCTACCTTTTCACTCCCCCACACCCACACCCACCACCAAAGGAATCAGAGGGACCAGCACATGTTAGTCCTCAACATGCCACACCCTAGCCTACACACCTTCATGAGGTGCTGCTCCATGTAAGAGACAAAATACCGCAGGATGCCCAGCTGAGGCTGCAGAGCCCGGGGCACAGCACCCACGGAGAAGGAGAAGTGTTTTGTGCTGGTGGGGTTGTAGTGCACCGTCCTGGAAAGGGGGAGGCAGAGGTGAAAGGGAGCCCTCTACCAATGCCCCACCCCAAGAAACCCCAGGTCCCTAAGCCCCAAAATATACACCAGGTTCAGCCCTGCTAGGTACGATAGCCTGGATACAAGGGATGCCACACAGTACTTACTTTCTGTTGGCTGACAAGGCCATGTGTGTGCCATCATTGAAGAGCACGGCTACGCGGCGGCTGGACAGTTGATACCCGAAGCCAAATTTGTTAGAGTAGTCAACCCATTTGCTGACCCACACCAGAGGCTCTGGCTGTGCCAGTGGGGCAGGGTTCTGTTCCGCTGTCACGAGAGGAGGGAGTGAGGATCTGCTCCTGCCTGCCCCACCCCATTCATGTGTACTAGACATAAGCCTTACCTGGGGGCATGAAGGCCACACAGTTTCTCAGAGCACAGAGGGCTGACTCTACCACTGTGGCCACAGTCAGGCCTTCTTCAAAACCTGAAGGGAACAGGGCCCTCAGATTTAGCCATTAGCCCTCCTGGACAGAGCCCACATCCCTGTGCCAACAGATTCCCTCCCTCTGGTCCCTGGACCAGCAACCTCTAGCACCTTTCATCCTCCCTGGCTCCTTACCATCTCCACTGCTCGCCAGCGTCCCACGGGGTGAGCTATCTTCAGCTGCTGTCTCTACCAGGCTCACAGGGGTTGGACCAGAAGCTGCTGGTACCTGGAGGGATAGGTAGGAAAAGAGAGAGGCCTCAGAATCCAAATCCTTGGAAGTTCATGGCCCGGCCTTGCCCTGGTTCCCAGGGCACCCCAGGTCAGCCCCAGCTGGCTAATGAGACACCGCCAATTAGGCCACCACGGGGCTGGATGCTTCATCAGCCTTTTATCCCCAGCTTCCCTCAGCTGCTGGGGTGGCAATGAGTCAGGGGAGAGTGCCACGTGAGCATCTCACCTCCGGCCTGGTGTCCTGATGGCCAAGGGATGTGCGCATGAGCCCATTCACCAAGCAGGACACCTCCTCCTTCTCCTCAGGATGGTTCTTATCTGGGGGAGGACGAATGCAGACCTCAGTGTCCTCCCAGCCCTGTTTCCCAGGAGGATGACACTGAGATAGGACTTCTCAAGTGCCTGGATGACACATTTTCTCCCCAGGGGCTCACAGGCACCCACACTCTCACATCCCCAAGATGAATGTGACAAGCAGCTCTACCACTCTGTACCCTCAACCCACTGACACCCCACTCACTCTTCTTCTTCCTGCCAAAAAGGCTCTTAGTAACTTTGGCAAACAGACTCCTTGCTGGATTAGGGGGTGTCAGGTCGGGGACTGTCACACAGCTGCTGACAGGGAGCCGGTCCGGGGTGTAGCCCTGGGAGGGGAGCCATGTCAATAGAGAAAAGGCCCCAGGGGTCCTGTCACTTGCCCCATTTAATCCCCTGGGAATATACAAATGGAAGCCAGGTGTCTGAGAGCCACAGACCTTAGCAAAGAAGTCATGGCGCAGGATCTGGTCAATAGAGGGGCGGTCTCGGGGCAAGGCTCGGAGGATGGCAGCCAGGAGCTGCCGGGCTGGCAGTGAGAGGCTGGCAGGCAGCGTGTAATGGACCTGCTTGATGCAGCGGTAGGTTTCCTTCAGGTCTGCTGTCTCAAAGGGGGGGCTCCCACAGAGCAGAGTGTACCTGTGGGCCAGGGACACAGGAGTCAGTAGTAAAGTGGTAGGAATGCCCCATCCATGCAGCCACAACCTGTCTGCCACTGAACCTGGCACTCACATGACACAGCCCAGTGACCACACATCTGCCTCGGGGCCATGGCCCTGTCTCAGCAGCACTTCTGGAGCCACATAGTTGGGGGTGCCACAGATGGTCCTAAAGAGGGTAGAAGCAGAGGGGAGGGCTCAGACTCAGCCCAGCAGCCCTCCCTATTCCTGCCCCCACTGTGACTCTAGACAAAGCAGCTGCCTGTCACCAAAGGGCAGAGAGCTCCTGCTTGTCCTGGGACAATGGATGCTGAGGATGAGAGCTGAGTCCCCGCCCACCCTCCTGGCACAGCTGCTCAGCTGCTCTGCAGGAGTGGGGGAGGCCTTGACCCCCAACCCAGCCCCTCCTCCAGGGTCACAGAGGGTCCATGGCTGGTCCCTTCCCCCACTCCCGTCTGTCACACACCCATGAGGCTGTCACCTCCCATGGTCTGCCATAAACACACCAACACCAGCTGTCACATCCCCCCAAACACTAATCTGCCACACGTGCCTATCTGTGTCATACACACCCAACCACAGTGGCCACAGTAGGGTCTTTTACACACACACAGGGTGTCACATCCTCCCTTTCCTACACACCTGTCCCCTGCCTTCCTCACACAGGGTCAGTCATACACCTCCAAGAATCCCTACTCCCCTACGTGTCTCAGGGACTCAGGGTTACCTCCCCCAGCTGTGTCACACATTCAACACGACCTTCACCCTCTCCACCAATCCCAGCAGTTCAGACTGCCACCTCCACACGTACACAAACAGCCCATCACCCCTTCCTTATTTATCACATGCACATCAGGAGGTCACCTTGCTTCTTCCCACACACACCATCTGCCACACACACCATCTGTGTCACACACAGATCGTGCATGACCTCTTCCCTCAAACACTCACTTCTTCCTCTGCTCCAGGGGCTCTAACCGAGCTGCGAGCCCAAAATCCCCCACCTTCAGTTCCATGTTCTCGGTGATGAAAAAATTTCCTGGACAGAGACAGAGGTGTGTCAGACTCCTTCCTTCCTCCACCTCCTAGCCCCACCCCGCTGACCCAGGAGTCTCACCCAGCTTAAGGTCCCGGTGCAAGATGCCCCGCTGGTGCAAGTACTTGAGGCCAGAAAGGATCTGCCGCAGGTAGTAACGAACCTCTGGTTCCAACAGAGTATGCCGGGCCTTCCAGATGTGGGCCAGGGACTGTGGAGAGCCACTGCCTCAGCCCCTGCTAACCCTCCCTGAGTCCCCCTTCAAAGCTTTGGATCTTGATAATCTTTTTTTTTTGGTGCCAGGGATCGAACTTGGGACCTCGCGCTTTCGAGGAAGGCGGCAGAACCACTGAGCTAAATCCCTGGCCCAAAAGCTTTGGATTTTAAGACCCGCCTTCTCCTCCTACCCCCTTGCCCGCTGGAATTCATCCCTCACCTTTCGGCTGCAGAGCTCCAGGAAAATGTATATGTTGTCAGCATCCTCAAAGTGGTGTGAAAAACGAACGATATGGCGATGCTGTAGGTCTCGGTGCAGCTCAATCTCGTTGAGGATCTACAATGGGAGCGCAAGGTCGTCATCATTCCAGGGTTCCCACGGCACTGTCCCCACCCCATCCCTCGTCCTTGGTGCCTGAACCCACCTTCTCGCGTTGATGCGGCTTGGAGACGCGGCTCTGCGGGATGACTTTGACCGCGTAGGCGCTGCCAGTCTCGGTGTCAGTAGCCTCGTAGCAGCGGGCAAACCCTCCCTAGGAGCAGGGGCATCAGGCCAGGCGCTCCATGGAGGTCCCCGCCCGGCCCGGCGGGAGTCCCTCCACCCGGCTAGCGCCGCTCCCCACCCAGACAGCCCGGCCCACCTTGCCCAACAAGCGGCCTTTGAAGTAGGTGCGACCGCTGAGCGGGTCAGTGATGAGGCGCCCGGGATTTCGCGCCGGTGGTCCAGCCAGCGTCTCCACCTCAGGTCTGGGCAGGGCACTCGGAGGCGGCCCGGGGCCAGCCGGGGGCGCAGGCGGGACGGCCGCACGCGGGAAGGCACGCGGAGACAGGAAGCCCGCAGCGGGCTCCATGCAGGCGGCGCGTCGCAGCGCTGGCCCGGCGGCTCCTTGGTTCCGCCCGGCCCTGGCCGCGCGTGGCGCTGCCTGGTTTTGCTACGCTGCGCTGGAGCCCGAGGGAGCCCGGCGTTTTTATCAATGAACGCCTCCCCCTAGCCGCGTCTCCTCACCGAGAGCACCGCCCCCTCCCTGGAGACGAGTCAGAGCGAAGCAACGCCCCTTGGAGGCCCTGACGTCACCCAGAAGCACCTCCTCCGACCTGACGCACTCTGAGGCCCCGCCTCCTGCTCGCGTTTTAAAGGCACCACCATAGTACTAGTCATCACGTAGGTGCAACCTAGCCGGGGAAGCCAAGCGATCTCCGTTCTCTACCTTCTCCGCCCTTGTGACTGCGTGTCGTGCTAACCGGGATCCTTTCATTCTCCAGTCTTCGGGGCATACGCTGAAATCGGAGTGGGAGGGTCAGGCACCTAGGGGCGTCTCCTCAGCAAGCAGATGGATCTGCGTTCCCGCCTGGAGTGGGCGCGTCCCCCGCCCCGGCCCGAGCCCTCAGGCTCAACCCAGTGCTGTCCCCTGCAGGGACTGAGGAGCAACACTCCGGAGTCTGGATTGCTTGGTCGGGGGACTGCCATCCTGGGTTTTGAAGTCAAACAGCCTTGTATTCAAGGTTCTTATGTTGCAGGCCACATTTTTCTCTACCCACTTCTACATTTTTTTTTTCCCTCAGATAAGGTCTTGCTGTGTAGTGCAGGGTCTCGCTGTTCTGGAACTTGCAGTTCACTTGAACCTGCATCAGCCTCCCTAGTGCTGGGATTACCAGCATACGGCCCCCACACCTGTCGCTCACTCCTACACTGATGAGGGGCAGATCTCAGATCTCAGGCTCCTTGAGGTCCCCCATTCCCTTCTGAAAATACCCGCTGCCCTCGATCAGCAGCCAGAAAGTGAAAATTAGGAACTGGGTATTCTCAAATGCTAAGAATGGGCTTTTGGGCAATTAGTCTTAGGGCCACTTGGAACCTGAGACCCCTGCTCAGTGCCAGCCACCAAGACCTCACAGATTTCTTGAGATTACCTGCCGAGTGCAAGGCATTGTCTGGAATAAGACTGATCAAGGTAACTAGGTGTGGTGGTGCATGCCTGTAATCCCAGCACTTGGGAGGCTAAAGCAGGAGGATTGCTGTGAGTTCAAGGCTAGCCTGGGCTACATAGTGAGATCCTGTCTCAAACCCTCCCCCCAGAAAAAAACCCCAATGATCAAGGTCACAGCACTCAAGTTAATTTACTTGATTCTGCTTTATGGAAACAGACAAATATATAAAACAAAGTAATTGCAGGCTGCCAAAAGTACTGTGAAGGAAGTAAACAAGGGTAGGCCAAGAGCCTGCTTTAGATAAAAAGCAACCGGGAAAGTCAGCACATATTTACTTATGCCTAACCTCTACCAAGTTTATCCCCAGACATCTCTGATATGAACGCCCTTGGCTCATCTTCCTCACACCTGGTCTGGGGCAGTCTCTCTTGTGAGATTACTGCCCAGCACCTTGCTGACCTCCAGCTCCCCCTCCACATGCTGCTGTCAGGCTGAGGTGGGATCACTTGAGTCCAGGAGTTCAAGACTAGCCTGGGCCACATAGCAAGATACTGTCGCAAAAAGGGGGGTGGGGAGATAGCTGTAGTACACTGGGTTATTCTGAGCACTTTATACAATTAACTCATTTGATATTCACAGCAACTTCATGAGATAGATATTATCTCCCTTTCCACATGGGGAAATTAAGCACAAACTTGAAGCGACTTGCCAAGGTCACAAAGCTTGGAGACCTTGGTGAGCAGGTTCCAAGCCACTGAGGACAGAGCTAGTGGGCAGAACCAATAGGAGAGATAGAGAGGGAGAGGGAGAGATGCAGGAGGAGGATAGGTGGGGTGGGGTGGGGTGGGGTGGGGTGGGGTGGGGTGGGGTGGGGTGGGGTGGGGCGGGTGATTTACAGGCTGCCTGGTTCCCTCTCTGGGACCATAAAACAGTGGGAAAGGAGATAAGGTGATTCAGGAGGGAGAGGCAGGGTGGGTTGGGGCTGCCCCTGCCCAGGCAGAGGCTTCAGGCTGTGCACCTTTGTACTGATTCTGTGGGAAACTCACAGTCGAGAAGCTGGAGTGACAGGCAGAAATGTGAGGGCAATGGAAGGCAGCTGGGGTGCAGGGTCACAATAACCCCAGCTTGGCTGCCTTGGGAAGAGCTGTTCAGGAGACCAGGGCTGGCACTCCAACTGTTGCCATATACTTTTTTCCAGTACTAGGAATTGAACCCAGGAGCTTCACACTGAGCTACATTTCTAGCCCTTTCTGTTTTGTTTTTCTTTACTTTTTTTGAGACAGGGTCTCTGTATACTCCAGGCTGGGCTTGGACTCACAGCAATCCTTTTGCCTCGGCCCCCTGAGTACTAGGATTATAGGCGTGTACCACTGATCTCTATTTTTTTTCTTTTTTGGTACTGGGGATTGAACTCGGGACCTTGAGCTTTCAAGGCAGGCAGCGGAACCACTGAGCTAAATCCCCGGCCCAACAGACGTGTACCACTATACCCACTCCTTTTATTTTTTATTTTGAGACAAGTTGCCCAGGCTCACTAAATTGCCCAGGCTGGGCTCATAGTTTTGTTTTTTGGTGTGTTTTTTTTGGTACTGGGGATCCAACTCCGGTCCTTGCGCTTGTGCAGCAGGCACAACTAAATCCCTGGCCCTGGGGTCACAGTTTTAATCCTCCTGCCTCAGCCCTCTCAAAAGTTCTGGGATTACAAGTAGGCCTTTTTGCTCCTTTTCTGGTTCTTTCTAGTCATCATCAAGGCAAATGTCAACTGTCATGGCCCTGGGCGTGTCATTTAGCATGCAGATGAGATTATTGCAAAGGTACTGGCTGTCTTGGATCTTGGATCTATCCAGTTTCAGCTAGCTGACCTGAAGAGGAACCTCTGGCCTACAAGCATTCTGTCCTCAAAGATAAACACAAACCACGGGTGGTGGCACAAGCCTATAGCCACAGGAAGCTTGGGAAAGGGCTTCACTGCCAAGATGGCTGAGGCCCTGGAGCTGATATCTCACCTTCTTCAACTCAGGTACTGAGTCTTTTTTTTTTTTGGTACCCATAACGGAAATCAGGGCCTCAAGCTTGCCAGGCAGGCACTGCACTACTGAGCTACATCCTTGACGCCCTGGGTCTTTCCCCCCTCCTGCCCGCTTCACATTGAGCTACTTCTCCAGCCCTTTTTGCTTTTTGGGTTTTTTTTTTTTTTGGTACTGGTGATCAAACTTGGGTCCTTGCACTTGCGCAGCAGGCAGTGAAGCCACTGAGCTAAATCCCCAGCCCTCTCCAGCCCTTTTTATTTTTCATTTTGAGACAAGGTCTTGCTAAGCTGCCCAGACTAGGCTTGAGCTTTCCATCCTCCTGCCTCAGCATCCCTTAGTGCTGGGAATACAAGTGTGTGGCACTGCACCCAGCAGGTCCTGGCTCTTTCACAGACACACAGTCCTGTTCTTCATTCCTGGTGACTTCTCACCTGGGAATGAAGGAGGTCTTAACTCCAGTCAGGCCCTGAGCAGGTTTCCCACCTTGTGTCACAGACACCTCTCAAAAGAACCAGGGGAGGGGGCCAGGGATTTAGCTCAGTGGTTCGGGTGCCTGCCTCACAAGCACAAGGTCCCGAGTGCGATCCCTGGTACCAAATAAAATAAAATAAAATAAAATAAAATAAAATAAAATAAAAAAGAACCAGGGGAGGGCAGTAGTGGTGAAACCTGATGTCTTTCCTGTTAAACTAGAGAGGGAACGAAGGAAGGGAGAGAAAGTGGGAGTAAGGGAGAGGAAGGGGAAAAAGAAAGGGTGCTTGCTAGCTTTCAGGTCTTCCTGAGGTTTACTGAGGTGACTTAGACTCAGTCTCGTGCTTGGGTGTCCCTGGGGCTGCAGGATAAGTGTGTCTGTCAGAAGACATGGACCAGTGTGAGTCACTACTGCAAGAGAGAAAACCCAGCCAGGCAGTGGCAGTGAACATACCTGAGATCTCAGCTACTTGGGAGGCTGAGGCAGGAGGAGCCAAATTTCAAGGTTCAAAGGCATTTTGAGACCCTGTCTTGAAATAAAAAAGGATGGGGAAGTGGTGGCATACTCTTCTAATCCTAGCACTGAGGGGGAGAGGCTCCCTGAGGCAGGAGGACTTTGAGTTCCAGGCCAGCCTGGGCGACACAGTGAGATCCTATTTAAAAAAAAATTTTTTTTTCCACAAGCAAATGAAAATGGAAAAATTGCCAATATCTGATTTGTCCTCTATTTTTTCATTTGCAATCATACACTTAGGTACTTTTGACCCCATGGAAAAAATATCCAAAGTTCAGAACTACTGATAACAGGGAGAACAGGAAAAACAAATTTTTCTTTTATGTCTTTATTAGTGGATTGCTTATACAAACAAGGTTTCATTTTGTCGGATTCATGCATAACATACTTTGATCGCTTCCCCCATCATCTCCTTGCCCCATCCTCTCCCCTACACACTGGGTGCTGGGTGTGCATGTGAACTGGGGACTGAACCCAGGGACCTGTGACAGCAGGGTCTCTACCACTGAGCTACATCCCCAGCATTATTTATTTATTTTTGAAAATGAAATATTTTCCATCATAGTGGATGCATTTTTTGTCTTTGTTTTCTTTTTTTTTTTTTCCTGAGACAAAGTCTCACTAGGTAGCCCAGGTTGGCCTTGAACTCCTGGTGATAAAAAATAAACAGCTGGGAACAGTGGCACCATGCCCACCTCACAAGTGCAAGGTCCTGAGTTTGATTCCCAGTACTGAAAATAAATAAATATAAGAATTTTTGCCAGGTGTGGTGGTGCATGCCTGTAACGCCAGTACTTGAGAGGCTGAGGCAGGAGGACTGCTGCAGGTTCAAGTGAGTTTAAGGCCAGCCTCAACTACATACCGAGACCCTGTCTCATAGGCAAACAATAAGGGCCGGGGAGTTAGCTCAGTGGTTCTGCTGCCTGCCTCAAAAGTGCAAGGTCCCAAATTCAATCCCTGGTACCAAAAAAAAAAGAAAAGAAAAGAAAAGAAAAAAAGGAACAAACAATAAAATACAATAAGAACTCGCAGTGATCCTCCTGCTTCAGCTTCCTGAGTGCTGGATTATAGGCATGTGCCACCACACCCCGCCACACATTTGGCACAGAGAGCACAGGGGCTAATGTCTTCAAAAGAGCCAACTATAAAGGCCTCACTTGCCTCCTGCGAAGCACCAATAGCAGGACAGATCTGTTTTGAAGTCCTGGGCAATTTCTCATACCAGAGGCTAGATGGGGAGTATGGGAATCAGAAATTCAGTGGAGCTGGGTGTGGTGGTGCACTCCTGTAATCCCAGTACTCAGGAGGTCAAGGTAAGAGGATTGCAGTGAGTTCAAGACCAGCCTGGACTACATAATGAGACCCATCTCAAAAAACAAAAATAAAAACAAGTTCAGTGGAAACAACCAACAGAGTGAAGACAATCTACACAATAGGATATTTTTTTGCCAGTTATTCCTTGGACAGAGAACTAATATCTAGAATTTATAAAGAATTTAGGGTCAGGGATTTAGCTCAGCGGTACCCCCGCCTGCCTCACAACTGCAAGGTCCTAAGTTGGATCGCCAGTACAAAAAAAAAAGGAACTCAAAAAATTAGATCCCTCCAGATAAATCACCCAATCAAAACCAGCCAATTAAAATGAATATATACTTCACAGAAGAAATGCAAATGGCCAATAAATACATGAAAAAAAGTTCAGCATCTTTGGCCATTAGAGAAATGCAAATCAAAACAACATTGAGGGCCAGGGATTTAGCTCAGTGGTGCCGCTGCCTGCCTCGCAAGTGCAAGGACCTGAGTTTGATCCCCGGTACCCCCCCCCAAAAAAAAACCACTGACATTCCATCTACTCTAGAAAGAATGGCCATCATCCATCATCATGAACTCAAAAACAACAAATCAGGCAAGGTTATGGAGGAAAAGGGATCGTGCTACAATGCTGGTGGGAATGTACACTGGTGAAACCACTATGGAAATCACTGTGGACATTCTTCAAGAAACTAAAACTAGAAATTCCATTCAACCCAGCTATCCCTCTCCTGGGATATCTTCCCCCAAAAGTTAAAGACATCATATCCATGTTTTTAGCAGCACAACTCACAACAGCTAAATCTTGGAAGCAGTGTATGTGTCCACCAACAGGTACATGGATAAAGAAAATGTGGTATTTTATTTTATTTTATTTATTTTTTTGTTTGTTGGTTTGTTTGGTACCGAGGGATCGAACTCGGGTTGTTGCGCTTGCGCAGCAGGCAGCAAAACCACTGAGCTAAATCCCTGGCAAGAAAATGTGGTATTTATACACAGTGGAGTAATAGCCACAAATAAAGATAAATTTGAGTCGTTTATAGGAAAAAGGATGCACCGTGACACCATAATGCTAAGCAAAGTAAATAACAGAAGGTTAAATATCACATGGTTTCTCACATATAAATAAGCATAGATAATTTAAAGAGCAAAATAAAAGACAGAGGATAGGAAACAGGGAGGTAGACTTTATACAGATGGGAAGGGGATCTAGGGAAAGAAGGAGAGGGGAAAGGAAAGTAAAAGAGGACTAAAATGCAATTTGTACATGTACCAACTCCCCATGATGGATGTATTCTCTGTGTGTCACAAACATATACTAATACAAAAATCTCTGCACCTGTATCTATAGCTATGTTCAGTGGACTTCCAATTATGTGTAGTCTCATGGCACACTCAGTATCAGGCCTGCAATGCTGAGGTTTCTTCAACCCCACCCCAGCACAGGCCTTTTTTAGGAGAGGCTTTTGTATCCAGTTGCTTCCTGGGGCTTTGCACCAGTAGATCTGCAGGCAGCCTGCCTTGAATAAGCCATGGTACAGAGACCTCCTTACACCATTCTCTGTGGACCAGAGCTTAGTGAGGTATAGGCAGCACTGGCATCAGAGAATAAAGCAGCCCTGAAGTGGATTTTTTTTTTTTTGAGACAAGGTCTCACTATGTAGTTCCGGCTGGCCTAGGACTCACAGCAATCCTCCTGCTTCAGCCTCCTCAGTGCTGGGATTACAGGTGTGCACCATCAGGACCAGCTCCTGAGCTGAATTTTGAAGGAACAATTAAAAATGAGCTAGCAAAAAAAAAAGTACAAAGTCGAGTGTGGGCTATGTAGTGAGTTCAGGGCCAGCTTGAACGATAAAGGGAGACCCTGCCTCAAAAAACAAAGAGCCAGGGGCCAGGGATTTAGCTCAGTGGTTCCGGTGGTGCCTGCCTTGAAAGTTCAAGGACCTGAGTTTGATCCTTGGTACCCAAAACAAACAAATAAACAAACAAAAAATACAATTGCCAAGGATTTAACTCAGTGGTTTCACCCCCTGCTGGGCAAGCGTAAGGACATGAGTTTGATCCCAGGTACCAAAAAAAAAAAAAAAACACCAAACAAATAAACAAAAAATGAGCTAGGGCACCAGGCAAAGCAGCACTCACCTGTAATCCCAGCTCTTGGGAGACTGAGGTGGGAGGGTTGCTGAGGTTTAGAGGCCAGCCTGGGCTACATAGCAAGACCTTGTCTCAAAAAACCAAAAAAAAGAAAAACAGATAAAGTTCTATTTCTAATTTGATCAGTGTCATAGGTATTATTTTTTAGTTTGGACAGATGAAGAAATGGATGATGAGAGTTGGGTGTGGTGGCCCACAGCTACTTGGGAGGCCGAGGCAGGAGGATTGAGAAAGTTTGAGGCTGGCCTGGGCAATTTAGCAGGGCCCTGTCTCTAAATAAACTTTAAATAAGGGTTAGGGATGTAGCTTAGCTGTGTTTCAATCTCCAGTTCTACAGATAGGGAGGAAGGAAGGAGACTGTAAAATGAAAGAAGCGACTCAAGACCCAGAGTACCCCCAGGAGTCAAGATTTTGGACCCAGGGCTTTCCACACTGTGGGCCTAAGTTCCCAGATCTGTGGCCTTGTCAGCCCTGGAGTGTGGGGTGGGGAAGAGCCTGGCCATTTAGGCTACTTCTAGCACTTGAAGTCCACCAGCTTTGGCTCCTGCCTCCAACATGTCCTAGCTGTGTGACGGTGACCAAATCACTTACCTTCTGGAGCCTGATTTTTGCGGCAGCCATGATTACGCCCACATGTAGTGAGGATTCTGTGCAAGGATGACATGGCAGCCGGGGATTTAGCTCAGTGCCACTGTGCCCACCTCACAAGCGTAAGGTCCTGAGTTGAATCCCTGGTACTAGGAAAAGAAATTAAAAAAGAAAGGAAAAAAAAATGAAGTGGCAGCGCCCTGGCACAGTGCCTGTGCCTTCAGGCTGTGACCAGCAGCTGGTACTACAGTGACACTTTATCTTGCATGCTTCTCACCTGGAGCACAGGATGGCCATCCATCATCCTGGTTCGAAGGACATGGCGTCGCCTGCACGAGCTGTGGGGTCAGCATGGATGGCAGTTTTGCCACTCAAAAGCCAGCCCAGCCCTGAAGGGGTAGGGAGACACACCCAGTTCTCAGGACCAGGGGAAGCTGGGTGACAGCCTCATCCATCAATGACAGCCTCCGTCCAGCCAACTTTATGGACTCGGCGGGTACTTAAGTCTGGAGAGTGCAGGTGGGCCCAGCTCTTCCTCAGTGCAGGCTGCTGCTCAGAGCAGGTAGGCAGGCAAGGGGTGGGGGTGACAAGGCCCTGGGCATTGGGAGACCAGATAATCAGCTTCCAGTGCAAAGCCAAGGACAAGTGTTGGCACTGGGATGGAGTTGGGGCTCTTATCCTTGGCAGATCAGGATCTGGTTTCCCCAGCCCTGCAGGTGGAAGGGCTTGGGAAAGCCTTGTGCATGAGCATCCAGACCTCAGTCCTGCTGTGCCCGACTCCATCTTGGCTTTATCTATGTACTGGAGTTGTGCAGGGGGTGGAGCTGATGACCTTGGGGCATCCTAGGCCCTTGTTTCTTTTTTTTGGTACCGGGGATCGAACTTGGGTCCTTGCCCATGTGCAGCAGGCAGGGAAACCACTGAGCTAAATCCCCTGCCCAGGCCCTTGTCTCTTGACACTGGGAAGGCTGAGGGTGTGACCAGAGGTGAAGGGAGGTTGCCTAGGAGCTAAGCTTAGTGATGGGAAGGCAAGCTAAGGAGAGGGACACCTCTGTGACCTCCCACCCCAGGCCTCAGCACTATGACCGTTTCATACACTCTCAAAGTGGCCGAGGCACGCTTCGGAGGCTTCTCTGGCCTGCTGCTCCGGTGGAGGGGAAGTATCTACAAGCTCCTGTACAAGGAGTTTCTGTTGTTTGTCGCCCTCTACGTCTTGCTCAGCATCACCTACCGGTGAGGCAGGTTCTAGGGCTGGGGTGCAGGGCTTACCCTGTCCATCTCCCTGCAAGCCAGGCCTTCATCTGCCCTTTCCCCAGGCTGCTGCTGACCCAGGAGCAGAGGCATGTGTACGCTCAGGTGGCCCAATACTGCAACCGCTCTGCGGACCTCATCCCTTTGTCCTTTGTACTGGGTGAGGCCCCTTCTAGTTCTTCCTGGATCTTGGGTTGAGGTCACAGCCCAGGCAGCCCAGCCCAGAATCAACCAGCACAGGTACAGGAGCTGGGCACTGGGTCCAAGACTTCCGCAGGCCTAGGCCCTGCCTACCATTCGTGGGCTCTCACTTGGCAAGGCCAAGACACCTGCTGGCTTCAGTACCACACTCTGGTGAGGAGTCGGAGAGGTGACAGCCCCATCCGCATGCTCATAGGAAGCCAGACCTTGAGTTAACCATTACCTGGCCTTGCACTCCCACGTCCCAGGAAGTTGGTGCTCTTCCTTCCTCCTGGCCTTGCCTGCCCCAGAATGGTGTTGGAGGCAGGCAGCTGGAGGTCAATGTGGTACGTGGGCCGTGTCCCCCGGTCCCGGTCCCCACTCCTTGGCTCAGGGACTGAACTGGGCTCGCTGGCGGGAGGAGGGAAGTGCTGGGCCTTCTGAGTCCCGGCCCCTCTGTGCTCCCTTCCCACCCCTTCCCACGGTGACCTACCAGGTTTCTATGTGACTCTGGTGGTGAACCGCTGGTGGTCCCAGTACACAAGCATCCCGCTGCCAGACCAGTTGATGTGCGTCATCTCGGCCAGCGTGCACGGCGTGGACCAGCGCGGCCGCCTGCTGCGCCGCACCCTCATCCGCTACGCCAACTTGGCATCGGTGCTGGTGCTGCGCTCGGTGAGCACCCGCGTGCTCAAGCGCTTCCCCACAGTGGAGCACGTGGTGGACGCAGGTGCGCGGGCGCGGGGGTCTTCGGAAGAGCCAGTCTCTCTGGGACCCACACGGCAAATCCTGGGACTGCTGTGGACGCAAGGACGGGCAACCCTGTGGTGGACTCACAGCTTCCCCTGGCGGCAGAGGATGTGTCTGCACCCTACCAACTTCACCCCCGCAGGTTTCATGTCCCAGGAAGAGAGGAAAAAGTTCGACAGCCTGAAATCCGACTTTAACAAGTACTGGGTCCCCTGCGTCTGGTTCACCAACCTGGCTGCCCAGGCCCGCAAGGATGGACGCATCCGCGACGACATCGCCCTCTGTCTCCTTCTGGAAGTGAGTCAGCCTTGGACCAGGTCCCTTGGCCCTCTAGCTTTGCATACGAATAGTTTTGGAATCTAACACTTATGTGGGGCCACCTATGTGCAATGAACATACAGGCACGTACAGTAGTTACTCATTTAGCCCTCGAAACCCTAGAGACAGACACAATTATTATGATCCCCTTTTCACAGATGGGGAAACTAAGGCATAAAGTAGAAAAGCCCAAGTCAGACATTCTGGCTCTAGGCTCTGTACTTACGGCAACTTTGCTAAATCACTCCCCATCATAGCCGCCCCAGCCTGGTAAGACAGAGGAGCAGAGCCCCCAGCCTGCTCAGTGCTGGCGCCCTGTGCTCTTCCTAGCCCTCCCTGCACACCTCTGCTGACCTCTTCTTTCTGCTGTTTCTGCAGGAGCTGAACAAGTACCGTGCCAAGTGCAGCATGCTGTTCCACTATGACTGGATCAGCATCCCCCTCGTCTACACCCAAGTAACTGCCTCCTCCCTCCCTTCCCAGTGCCTACTGTAAGTCCTGTGCTGTGTATGAGGTCCCGAGAATTAAATGGGCCTCACCATGTGTCACTTCAGTCTCATGACTAGCAGAGGGCTCATTCTTAAAGCCTCCTCCCACCCTTCCCAGGTGACCCTACACCCCACACACACACTGCCACCCTGTCACATGTTTAATTACTTGTCAGACTCCTCCCAGGGCCTCAGAGGCAGAGATGGCATTTCTCTTGGTCCACTGCTCCGTACTCTGAGCCTGGTTTTCCCTTCTCCAGGTGGTGACTATAGCTGTGTACTCTTTCTTTGCCCTCTCCTTGGTGGGCCGCCAGTTTGTGGAGCCAGAGGCAGGGGCTGGCAAACCTCAGGAGCCTCTGGAGCCAGGCCAGGAGCCAGTGCTGGCCCTGGGAGACCTGGACATGTACGTGCCTCTCACGACACTGCTGCAGTTCTTCTTCTATGCTGGCTGGCTCAAGGTGGGCATAGGAGGGTCACGCCAGCCTGCTCTGTAAAAGCGTGGGCACAAAGTCCTCTGCAATACTGGGGACAGTGAAGCTCTGTCTGCACTCTACAGGTGGCTGAACAGATCATCAACCCCTTTGGTGAGGATGATGATGACTTTGAGACCAATCAGCTCATAGACCGAAACCTGCAGGTGAAGTGGGGCTTATCGGTGTGAGAACCGCTCCCTGCCAGCACTCGGCCTGGGTGTGGAGATGAAGGTCTTTGTGACCTGTGCCTCCCCTTCTGCTGGCCCAGGTGTCCCTGCTAGCCGTGGATGACATGTACCTGAATCTGCCCCCCGCCGAGAAAGACCCCTACTGGGACGAAGCTCAGCCGCAGCCGCCCTACACTGTGGCCACGGCAGCGGACTCGCTGAGGCCCTCCTTCCTGGGTTCCACCTTCAACCTGCGGTGAGCAGCCACTCAGGCACCGATGCCTGCTCGGGGAGTCAATCTCCCGGCCCCGGCATCAAGTCTCCCCCTGTGCAACCCCTGCCCGCAGCATGAGCGACGACCCAGAGCAGAGTGTGCAGGTGGCGCCCTCCCCGGCGCTGGCCCGGGCCGCCGCGCAAACCCCACTGCTCAGCCGCTTCCTGGGCGCAGGCGCACCCTCCCCCGCCATCAGCCTGCGCAATTTAGGAAGAGCGCGCGGCGCCCCCCGGACCCCACATCTACTGCGCTTCCGGGCGGAGGAGGGCGGTGACCCCGAGACAGCGGACCCTATAGAGGAGGAGGAGGCGGAGGAATCAGGGGAGGAGGCCTTGGAGCCCTGACGGTCCAGGACAGACGCCACCTGGCTCCCTCCAGGTGGCCCCAAGTCCCGCCCGCCAGTGCTGAGCAGCTTTTCCTTGGGTGCCTTGAGAAGCCTCTAGGGAGGACCCTTGAAAGAAGATGCAGGGCAAGCCCTGAGCCAAGGCGGGGGTGGGGGTGGGGGTGGGGTTGTAGCTCCCTATAAAGGCCCTGGGTTCAGTCCCCAGCACCGCAAAAATTAATAAAATAAAAATATTCTTAAACTTTTAAAAAAAAGGGACTGGTTATGTAGCTCAGTGCAAAGGCCCCTCACTCAATCCCCAGTAACAGGGCGGTGTGTGTGTGTGGTGGTAAATGACAAAATTGTTAAGGCGAAAGGATAACTAATGCTAGAACAAAGGAGGAAGAGAAAGAGGGAGGCATTGCCCCCGCTCCCTTGAAACCAGGGTCTTTGCAGGAGCTACATCGCAGCCCTTATTTGGGGAAGTGGGCAGTAGTGGGGATTGAACCAAGGGACCCCACACTGAGCTACATCCCCAGCCTTTTGAGACAGGGCCTCCCTAAACCATTAAATTGCTCAAGGGGGGATGAAATTCATAATCCTCCTACCTCAGCCTTCTAGAGTGCTTTCATTTCAGGTGTCATGCTTCTCCAACACTCTGGAAGACTCCAAAAGATCAAAGCCTTGTAGAGGCACCATGCTTTTTTTTTTTTTTTTTTAAAGACTCGCTGTGTAGTTCAGAATGTCTTGAACTTGGGACGATCCTCATGCCTCAGCCTCCCCAGTGCTGGGCACTGTAGGACTGTCCCACCACCCTTTTTTCTTTTTGCAACAGGGTCTCACTTTGTAGGCCAGGCTGGCTTACAACTCACAGGGATCCTCCCGTCTCAGCCTCTGGATTGCTGTGATTACTGGTATGCACCAGCACACCCAGCATAGGCCTGGACTTGTGATCCAATTTCAGCCTCCTAAAGTGCTGGGGTCACAGGCATGTGCCAGTCTCCAGCTAGGAAGATGCTAATTCCGGCTTTGCTTCTTTCCATCTACTTGACTGTAGGATACAGGACATTTTTGTTGTTTTTGGGGGGATACATCTCACTATGTACCATAGTTCAGGCTGGCCTCCAATTCATGGTGATCCTCTGCCTCAGGCTCCTAGATGCTGGGATTACAGGGGTATGCCATCACCCCTGGGGATACAAAACATTTTTGGACAAATGCTTTATCTGCCCATCCTGCATGCTAAACATTTCTAAGCCTGTTTCCAAATCTGTCATGTGGAGACAGTAGCACTTCACCATGACAGCCATTCATTTAGAAGGCATTGAGCTGAGCTGGGCGTGGTGGCGCATGTCTGTAGTCCCAGCACTTGGGAGGCTGAGGAAAAGGATCGCTATTTGGGACCAGCTTGTGCTAGTGAGTTCAAGGCCAGCCTGAACTGGAGTAGACTCTCAAACAAAAACAGAAAGCATAGAGGCTTTTTCCAGTTTTACAGGGGAAGACAGCCTTGCTCTAGGTTGAGAACAGTCATCACAAAGGCAATGGAGAGTGGGTAGATTCAAGACTCCAGAGAGAATCTACTTATCTTACTGACCCATTAGAGGTACAGGAGGAGAATCAGGTGTTATGGTTCTCCAACACTTAGACTGAAGCAGGACTGCAAAAGAACTAAGCCTGGTAGAGCTCTAAATAGAAGAAATTACAGGGCAGGGGATTTAGCTCAATGGCAACATGCCAGCCGGGTACCAAAAAGAAAGGGCAGAGCTGGGCATGGTGGCACACACCTGTAATACCAGCACTGAGGAGGCGGAGGCAGGAAGGAGACAAACCTGGGCAATTTAGTTGAGATCCTGCCTGTCTCAAAATACTACCATACAGCTTTCTAGGTGCTGCAGACACGGCCAGGAAGCAAATATCCTTCTCCGGATGGGGGATAGGAAACACCTTTCCTCTTATGGGAAAGAACACCAAAGAAACAAGCAATTCAAATGAGCATAATTTATGTCAGATTAAGGGGAAGGATAAAAAATGGGTAAACTGCCAGGGATTTAGCTCAGCGGTTTCACCGCCTGCCTAGCAAGCTCAAGGACCCGATTTTGATCCCCAGTACCAAAAAAAAAAAAAAAAAGGGTAAACTGTGCTGGGGATTTAGCTCATCAGTACTGTGCCCGCTTTGTAAGCTCAAAGTCCTCAGTTCATTCCTGGTACCGAAAAAACAAAAAAATGGGTAAACTGAGACCGTATGGAAAGGGTGGGTGACTTGTTTCTGTGATCATACACTGGGGGCCAAAGGACCTCTTGTCTGAGAACTGCCTAGAGAACACAGCAAGAAACTGGAAAAACAAAACCAAACTGCTGGGTATGGTGGCTCATGCCTGTAATCCCAGCACTCAAGAGGCTGAGGCAGGTCATCCCAAATTTGAGACCAGCCTGAACTATGGTGAGACTGTCTCAAAACAAGAGAACAACATCCATTCTTCAACCAGGCAGAGACCTGGAGGGCATGAGCCAACCTGGGTATTCATAGGAAAGAGCCTCTACCTTCAGGAATGGCAGACTCATTACATTCAGCGAGGCCAGTCACGGCCGGTCACGTCAAGCACCATTAACACCTGGCAAGGATTTTCATTCATGAGATGGAAAGTAACCTTGCTGGGCCCAGTGGCACATGCCAGTGATCCCACCAAGGAGCAAATTCTAGGGCACCCTGGGCCTTGAGACTCTCAGAAACAAACACTAAAAAGGGGTTGGGGATACAGCTCACCAGTGCACATTTAAGCACATATGCCAAGAAAAGAAATAGGTGATCTTCGGGCTTGGAGTATAGTGCTGCCTCAGTGGTAGAACACTTGCCTAGCATGTCCTCAGCCCAGGTTCAACTCCAGGATTGCAAAAAACAGCCCATCCCTACTAACACACACCTATAGTTCCAGCTACTCAGGACTGAGGAAGGATCAGCCTGGACAGTACAGTAAGACTCCATCTTAAAAATAAATGACTATGCTGGGTGTGGAGGTGCAGGCCTGTAATCCCAGGACTAGGGAGGGTGAGGCTACATCAACAAGACCCTATCTCAAAAAACAAAAAAATGACCACTTAAAAAAAAAAAAAAAAGACTCTACGGGAATGTGATTCATGCCTATAATGCCAGCACTCAGGAGGCCGAGGCAGGGGGACTGCATTTGAATTTTAGGTCAATCTAGGCTACAGTGAATTCAGGCCAGGCCTAACTACATAGCAACATCCTGTCTCCAAAAAAACCAAAGCACTAGGGGTACAGTTCAGTGTGAAGGCACTGGGGTTCATTCCCTGGCAACATCAAAAAAAGATTTTAGGGCCAGGGATTTAGCTCAGTGGTTCCACTGCCTGCCTCACAGAGCACAGGGTCCTGAGTTCAATCCCCAGTACCAAAAAACCAAAGATTTAAAAATGATTGGTACAGTAAGGCCAACAGAAAAACACTGAAGTGGGATGTCACTGTAAAAAGGTAAGACCCAAAATAAACCAGCATTTGGCAACATTACATGTGGAATTCAAGAATATGGGTCGAAAAAAAAAAAAAATACGGTCAGAAGCCTGGTGTGGTGGTACACACCTACAGTCCCAGTATTCGGAAGATTGAAGCAGGATTGCCACAGGTCAGGCCAGAATACATAGACCTTGTCTCAGAAAATCATTTGTAGACAATTATTTGCTATAGATGGTAAAATTGAGGAAGATGAGGGGCTGGTGGTAGAGGAGATAAATCTTCGAATAGGGCTTGGAAAGTCCTGTAATATCCAAGTGCAAATCAAACAGGTCAGGGTTGAAGTTTAGAAAGCTTTCCAAAGATGGAACCTTTTTTTGGGTATTTTGAGACAGGGTCTTGCTGTGTAGCCCAGGCTGCCTTCAAAAGTCACAGTGATCCTGCCTCAGCCTCCCAAGTGCTGGGACTACAGGGGTGCACGACATCCAGCAATACATAACACCTAAATTCTAATGGGGGCAGGTTGAGGACAAAGAGACTTTCTGAAGCAAACATCACTAGTCTCCTAAACATTTTAAAATTCTGAATGGTAAGGGAGTTAGGGACTTAACTGTATAACCTGCTTTCAGCAATGCAGTAAAGATTCAATACAACTTCAGTTTTCACACGATCCACAAATTCAGGTTATAAACTCATGTAGCTTAGTGGCACAGTATGTGCTTTAACATTCACAAGGCCCTTCTCTGATTCCTACACATACAATCTTAGGGCCAGGGATTTAGCTCAGTGATGCTGCACCTGCCTTGCAAGCAACAAGGTCCTGAGTTGGATCCCCAGTACCAAGAGAGAAAAAAAACCCCACATACACACAATCTTACCCGCATACTCACAACCCAGGTCTGTATGTAGAGGAAAGGGACACAAGGTCTTTACAACTTTATAAAATATCCACACAACATGAACATAAAACAATAAACACCTTTATTACATGAGCTACACCAGAAGAGAAGACTTATTTGCCTTTCCGGGCCTTGATTTTCCTCAGATAGAACTCCAGCTCCTTGCCCTCTAGCACATAGCCATCTGCTCGGCCACATTGGCCCGGTCTCGATGCAACGCAGGCTGCAAAAAGAGTACGTGGTTCTTAGCAAAATGACAGAGGTCCTGCCCAACTCTACCTTTAAAAAGAATTCATGTTGGTTCTGGCACCCTGGGGGCAGGCATGAAGCCCACGTCTTCTCAGATATACTTTATCACCACTTAAAAATCAGTAGCAGAACTGGACAAAGTTTTCATCACTGAGACAGTCCCCTCAACTTACAAATGGGCTTCCGGAAATATTCCTGAAGCCCTGAGGCCAAGCTCTCCTGGTGAAACCTCTAGACCACAGGACTGGGAGTCAAGGAAACAAGGAGAGGATATAATACAGGGTGTGCACTGCATTGTTGTGAGCCCCACTTCTCCAACACAAGGGCTGTCTCACCAAGAAGCTTGCCCTGCTGGAACTGCTCCTCCAGAAGACTGCTGATTTTGGCATTCTTTTTCCTTTCATCATACTTCTTTTGAATTTTCTTTGATCGTTTCTTGTTTAAAATCTCTTCCTCCTCAGGAGTCTGAGTAAAGAGAATACAGATGATTAGCTCAGACAAACAGAATCTTCTTGAAGCCCGCACACCTCAGTGCCCTCCTTCCTCAGCACTAAAAGCTTTCATCTCTCTCCCTTCAGCAGCAGAACTGGACAGTTTTCATCACAAGAAGGCTCAAGGCAGGCAGCACCCCCCAACCCCGACACAGAAGTTACACGCACCAGCTTGGCACCCTTCTTGCGGCCCAGGGGCAGTGCATAGTGGGATTCGTACCACTGCCGGTACGGTGTGCTGTCAATGAGCACAATGCAGTTCTTCACCAGGGTCTTGGTTCGGATCAGCTCATTATTGGATGCATTGTAGACAACATCAATGATCCTTGTTTTTCGAGTACAACCTGCTCACAAGAGACTTAGAATCAAGTCATGTAAAACACAGGACAAATGGCCGGCCCTCGTTTCTTCCCTTAATCTCTACCTAGCTACAGAGCACCAGCTCTTTTTATGATAACCTCACCTTTTCAAATGTTTGGCAACTACAGGCAACAGAATCAACTCCAACCCATCAGGCTTCAGCAGTTAGGAAACCACCCAGGTCCACAGGGCCCCACTCACACTCTGAGCCCCAGGAGAAGTTCCCTACATCCAGCCTCAGGGCACGGTACTTCTTGTTGCCTCCTCGAACTCGGACCGTGTGTATGCGGCGGATGCCAATCTGGGAAACACAAGAACTGGGTTATCAAGTACTGCAGGCCACAAGCAGAGGAAAACCTGGGATGGATGGAGGCATCGGTCAGTGTAACTATGACAAGTCCTTGCATTGGCAAATGGCACAAAAGTGACCAAGACGGCCACAACCACGCCTAAGGATACTTTTTCATCACGCTTAGTTGCCTCTAAGAAAAAAAACCTGTACCCAAACACTGAAAACTACTCAGTCTCGTAGGAACAAAATTACCAGAATCCTGATTTGTCACAGGGAGGCTGCCCCACCTGAAGACCTCCTGGTCCCAGTACACAGGGTCTTCTCCTCTCGACCCTAAGCTCGCGATATAGGGCGCACACATCATCCTACCCCTTTAGTTTATCCACCACGATTAGCGGGGAAAGTGGCCCAGACCCTACCACAAGGAAAGCACAGAGCCCAAGGAAGAACCCACAATAGCCGCATGTGAGGCCCGTTACTACACAGCAAAGGAAGGCAACCTCCTGGGAACGAGGCCCAGGGAGCACTCACCTTAGTGTTGGCAGCAGGGCGACCCAACTCATATTTCCGCTTCTTGTGGTAGGGCTTTCTTTTGCCCCCAGTCTTGCGGCGCTTGTGCCAGTTGTCCCGAGAGATGCCTGCATGAGGGAGCGGAGAAGAGAGCTTAAGCCATCAGTACTCGGCGCCGGCGGCTCGCCCCCTCCGGAGCCCCTCACTGGCCGGCCGCACGCTCAGCTCTCCAAGGTTGGCTTCCCCACTGCTCGGTCGGGAATGTGCAGCATTACTAAGGTGTCATCATACACGTGCGGCCTAGCCCGCTGCTTGCCGCAGCAGCCATGTTGGTACGACTGGCAGCCCCAGGTCCTTTGCAGCCCCCACAGCGGGTCTCGGCAGCCAAAACCCGAAAGCCATATTCCCTCGAAGCTGTTCGTGACCGGGGGTCTGGGTGTTTGCCCTTCTAAATTGGGTGCAGGGTAGGATGGCACCTGATTGAACTCAGGGCTGCCGCAGTCCAAGGACAGACGAGAACCTACCCATCGCTCGGCGCTGGCTGGAAAAAGGAAACGCAAAGCCTCACGGTTCGATTTGTGAGACGCTGCCCCGCCCCTTTTGCGTCTCTTCCTGGCGCCGTGGCGACGAGCCGGCGGCGCAGCAACGAGTTTTAAGGTCGCGCCGCAATGTTGAGGACCCGGAATTTAGGAGGAGTTTAGGAGGGATCGTTTTGTCGGGATCATTTTGTCTGAGGAGCCTCACCAGCCCACCCACCATTTGGATCCTACTGACCATTGGCAGGGCGCGCGCCTGTAATCCAGCACTCAAGGATGCTGAGGCAGGAGGATACAAAGTTCTAAAGCGTGCGTGGTAGGCACACGCCTGTAATCCCAGCTCTTTGGGAACCAGAGGCAAGAGAATCCAAATTTGAGCCTAATCTGGGCACCCTAGTGATTTAGCTTGACCTCATCTCCAAATACTGTAATGAAAAAAGGCCGAGGAATGTAGCTCAGTGCAAAGGCCCTGGGTTTGATCTCTAGTACCGCAAATAAAAAAGTTTGATCCGGCCCGGGTAACATAGCAACTAAACAAGAGCTTGTCTCAAAAAAAAAAAAAAAGAAAAAAGAAAAAAGGGCCGGGGATTTACCTTAGTGGTTCTTCCGCCTGCCTCCTAAGCTCAAGGACCCGAGTTCGATCCCCGGTACCCCCAAAAAAAGGGTGTGTGGAGGGAATGTGGTTGGTCCACGCCTGTAACGCCAGCACTTGGGAGCTGAGGCAGGTGGATCACTGTAAGTTTGAGGCAGCCTGAACTATATTGCGAGACCTTGTCTCAAAAAAAAAAAAAAAAAAAAAAAAGGAAAAAAGAAAAAACGGGTGATCTGGGATGTACATTCAGACTGTCAGGTTTCCCACCCGGCAGGCTGTGTCAGGATGCAAACCATTCACATGTGTTTGAAGCTGAGGTTTGCTGCCCACTGATATGCTGCTTTTTTGAGGGTGGAGGAAGTAGAGTTTACAGGTGAAAAGGACAGGTCCTGAGCCTAGATTTACAGGCTTGCTGTGTCTTTAAGACCATAGAAATGTTTTGAGTGACTTTCCTGAAAGGGAAAAAGGCTTGAGTAAGTTTTGTGTCCAGAAGTTGCAGTTTTTCTTAGAAATACAGTTCTAAAATCCCAATTTCCTGTCTCTTTTTTGCCTTTTTAAAATTTCTTCTGTCCTACTTCAGAACTGAACTTCCTCAACCTGATAAATGTTATGTACAAAAAACTCATACCTAACATCATACTGTTGATGGTGGTGAGGTACTGAGGATCGAACCCAGGGCCTTTGTACTAAGCTCCATCCTCAGCCTTTTACATTTGTTTATTTTTTGATTGCTCACTATAGCTTTATTCACAGTAACCAAAAACCAGAAACAAACTAAAGTCCATGAGCAAGAAAATGAACAACTGAGTTACAGTACATATAATGGAATACAATGGAATGGAATCAGCAATAAAAAGGGACACACTGTTAAGACAGGCAGCTTATATGACACTGTGTTAAGCAATATTTTTGTGGTGTGTTAAGCAATATTAAGCCACACAATATTACTTTGTTTAGATGAAGTTGTAGAACATGAATTTAAAGTAAAAAAATCAAAACAGTGGTTGTCTAGAGGGAGGTGGAGTTTGGGAAGGGACGCAAAGAAAATTTCCAGGGAGAAGGACATGTTCTGTATTGTCCAAAGTGTACAGGAATTGTGTCTTCTTATTCTATATTTCTGCTGCTTTGACATCTTGGGGGCCCTGGACTGACCGACCTTCCCAGGGCTGGTGAATTCAGCATGCTCGAGGGAGCTGTTCACGTGCATGCAACCGGACCAGACCCAAGCTCTCTACTACCCTGCTATCAGGCACCCACTCTTCCGGCCTCTTTGTCCTCCCCTCATTGCCCCCTGACCAGGCATCACACAACTGATGCTACCCTGGAGCCCCTGAGACCCAAAACCCCTCTGCCCAAAGCCTTTGAAGTCACTCACACTTGGGGATCCTAAGCCTCTCTTCCTGTCTCATCCCTTCCCTCAGAAACCGCAATAAAGATTCTGCCCACTTTCTCCCCTTTCCCTTCTCTAGGGACCTGTGAGTATAAAAGCAAAAAATGAAACAAAACAAACACCTGTCTCTGCAATGTTGATCTTCTCCGCGTCTGTCAACCTCAAGCCACACCTGAATAAGATAAAACTTACATTTTAAAAACCAGATTTGTATAGCAAACATTATAAATTTCCCTTAAAAAAGAAAGAGCTATGTAAGTAATCGAGAGGATGGTGGGGAATAGGTGGATATACAGTTGAGACAAGAATGGCAAAATAGGGCCGGGGATTTAGCTCAGTGGTTCCACTGCCTGTTCCGAAGGCTCAAGGACCCGAGTTCAATCTCCGGTACCAAAAAAAAAAAAAAAAAAAGAATGGCAAAATAGGGCGGAGGATTTAGCACAGTGCCACCGTGCCTGCCTTAGGCCCTGAGTTTGATCCAAGGTATCGGGGAAAAAAAATTAAAAGAAAAAATGGCAAAATAGCGGCCATCCAGTCCCTGGTACTTGGGAAAAAAGAAAAATGGCAACATATTATAGTTGTGTTCATGAGAATATATGAGAGTTAAGTATACTGTTCTATTTACCTTAAACACATTTTTTTGGTACTGGGGATCAAACTTGGGTCCTTGCACTCACACAGCAGGCAGTGAAACCACTGAGCTAAATCCCCGGCCCTTTTTTTTAAACTTTTTTTTTTCCTTAAACACATTTGAGATTTTCCATAATAACACATTTTAAAAAGAAAACAGAAGCCAGGGATTTAGCTCAGTGGTTTCGCTGCCTGCTGTGCAAGTGTGAGGACCCGAGTTCGATGCCCGGTACCAAAAAAAAAAAGGAATAAAAAGAAAACAGAAAAGCAAAAACAGGACACAGTACTTTATTTACTATATTGACTTCATGATGAACATCCATAGATTCTGTAAATAATAAGTACACTAAGATAAAAGTTGGGCTGGGGATTTAGCTCAGTGGTTCCACCGCCTGCCTTGCAAGCGCAAGGTCCCAACTTCAATCCCTGGTACCGAAAAAAAAAAAAAAAAAAAGGCAAAAGTATACACTAGGCTGAGGAGGGGATTTGTCAAAAGGTGGGCAAGAAAAAAAAAATCAAGAAATAGAAAAAGAAATAAAGAAATTAAAAGATACTGTACTACATTAATTACAGAGAAGAGAAAGCTTAAAAAGCAGTGTTTATGAAGTAGCTGTTAAACTTATTTCAAAATAAAATGAAGGGCTGGGGATTTAGCTCAGTGGTTTCGCCGCCTGCTGCACAAGCACAAGGATCCGATTTCGATCCCTGGTACCCCCCCCCAAAATATATATATATATAAATAAAATGAAGATGACCGGGCAAGGTGGCGAATACCTATAGACCCAGTGAAATAGGAGAAATACTATTAGGAAAAAAGGGAGAAGAGAACAGAAGTAGGAGCTCAACAGCACAGGTTTATTTCAGAACAAACCCAAGAGGGACCATCCCGGGACTTCGACCAGAGGGGTAACTATCATATAGGCTGTGAGGTTTTTTCAGAGGGTCATTTCAGGGAAAGAGGTGTGGCTACCTGCCAAGAACAAGGCTTGAGTGATGCTTGTCCCAGGACGGGAACTGGGAAAGTACAGGGGGTAATGGTTATCAGAGCAGGGCTGAGTCACTGGGTGATGGTGGTGGTCGGACTCCTTCAAATGTAACTCCCAAACTGTGAGATGTCAGATGTGCCCGGTTCCTGTCCCCTGAAATCAAAAAATGAATTCAAAGAGACAACGGAGATTAAGAGTAGGAAAGATTTATTGAGAGATAGCTCCTGAGACACAGGAGGGATCCCAAATGGGTTTGCACTGAGACCCTTGGTCAGAGGTAATCTATACAGCAACATCACAATGTGGGTACAACGTGGGTCAAACTGCAATCAGCCAATAGGATAACAAGTGTTAGGGCCGGGGATTTAGCTCAGTGGTTTCGGTGCCTGCCTTGCAAGCACAAGGTCCCGAGTTTGATCCCCGGTGCCAAAAAAAAAAAAAAGGATAACAAGTGTAGCAGTTTAGCTAATATTGGCCCAACAGGGAGGTGGGGCATGCAGGAAAGGCTTATGGATGACATCATTAACCTTGGCTTATCTATGATTGTGACTTCTAAAACAGGAATATTTTGGGAAGGGATGGGTTCAGGTGTTCTGGTCACCCACCCTGTGTCTGTGAATCTAAAATGACCAAACAGGACTAGGGCTTTCTAGTCCAGTTCTTTCTCACAGTTTACAGTAAACTGGGACCTGGGAAGGACTAGTTAATTTGTATTATAATTTCTTTGAAATTCAGGACTTTAGGAAGTGGGCTGCATTCCATGCTGCCTGGGGAAATTCATTCTTTGGCCAAAGTCCTAGTTCACTGTGTATATTTAATTTTCATCAGTATAGCTGGTCATTCCACTCTATTTTAGGCCCTTCCACTAGCTAGCTGCCTTATAAGCTACTAAATAAACTATTTTCTACACCAGTACTCAGGAGGCTGAGGCAGGAGGATTGTAGTGAGCCTGAGGCCAGCCTGAACTACATAGCGAGAGATCCTGTCTCAAAAATAAAGAAAGAGGGCCGGGGATTTAGCTCAGTGGTTCTGCTGCCTGCCTTGCAAGTGCAAGGTCCCGAGTTTGATCCCCGGTACCAAAAAAAAAAAAAAGAAAGAAAGAAGTTAGAAGTTCCTTTTCGAAACTATTTTCCTTGTGAACTAGAGAAAATATTATGTATGTGTGGTCTGAATTGAAAACAAATTCAAAGTTAATATTAAAATAAGTTTCAGTTGTCAATTATTTTTTATTTTTTATTTTTTTCAGTACCAAGGATCAAACCCAGGACCTTGTGCTTGCCAGGCAGGTGTGAGGTGCCACTGACCTACATCCCTGGCCCATTTTTTTACTCTTTTTTTTTTCATTCATTAATTTTATTGGTACATTTTGGGTATACAAAATGCTGACTTTCATTATTGGGAATTTGTACCTTTACATAATATATCTTGTGGTTTTTTTGCTCCTAAAACAATAGCAAATCCCAGATTCTCCCCATTTTCCAAGTGTCCCATGTGTGATCATCCAACATACCACAGTGGTCTAAGGTCAGAGAGGAAGTTTGCAGAAGTCATCTAACAAAGAATTTCTAACAAAGCCCACCTACTGGGTGGGGTAGTTGGACCTCTACCTCAAATTAAGGCTATTCTCCTGAATCCTAAGTATATTTATGCAGTATACAAACAGATATCTTTAACAATATTGACTGCCAGACCAATAGACTTAGAGCTGCTAAAGAAGGACCAGCCAATGGAAGCCTTGGCGTGCCTTCAACCAAAACACCAACAAAACACCAGTCCCCAAGATGACTGCAGAGACCACTGTCATCATCCAAGCTTTAAAAATGCACAGGTGAGGCAGGCGTGGTGGCACACACCTGTGATCCCAGTACTCGGGAGGCTGAGGCAGGAGGTATTGCTGCAAGTTCAAGGCCAGCCTGGGCTACATAGTGAGTTCAAGGCCAGCCTGAACTACATAGTGAGACCTTGTCACCAAAAAAACCCCCCCAAAACAAACAAAACAAATGCATAGGTGATATGTCCATCAACAGATGAATGGATAAAGAAAATGTGGTATTCATACACAATGGAATACTACCCTGCCATAAATAAGGATAAATTTGAATCATTTGTAGGAAAATTGATGCACCTTGAGACCATAATGTTAAGTGAAATAAATCAGACACAGGAGCTTAAATATCACAAGGTTTCCCTTATATGAGAAACCCAAAATATAAATAAAGAGCAGAATAAAAGATAGGCAATAGGAAGTAGGGTGACATCTTTTTCAAATGGGAAGAGGATCAAGAGATGGAGGGAAGATGAAAAGAGAAGACGTGTTACACATACATACAATACCCTACAAGAAATTTAATCATTATGTACTGCAAACACGTACTAATAAAAGCTGAAAAAAAGAAAAGATGCACAGGGGGTGACCTCTATTATATTTTCATTTAACTCTAGTTTAAATCTCTAAAACAGCAAAGCAAGGTGTGGTGGTGCACACCTGTAATCCCAGCACTAGGGAGGCTGAGGCAGGAGAACTGCTGCAAGTTTGAGGCCAGCCTGGGTTACATAGAGAGTTCAAGGCCAGCCTGAAATATATAAGGAGATCCTGTCTCAAAAAAAAAAAATCCAAAATGGGTGTGTCTGGGAGGATGACAAATTATTGTAGGTTCCAACTGCAATACTTTTCCAGTTGCAGTTTCTTTACAGTGTAAATCAATTCACTCCCTGACACAAATACGGCACTAATATGATAAACATTTTTCTTTCCTAAGAAACAGAGGAAATTAAAAACATTCTGCTTCTGGGCCGGGGATTTAGCTCAGTGGTTTCCACCGCCTGCTGTGCAAGGCAAGCGCAAGGACCTGAGGCTTTCGATCCCTGGTACCAAAAATAAACAAACAAACAAAAAACCACAAAAGCCTTCTGCTTCTGACAGGCATTAGCATGTTTGCCTTATGGCCACTAAGTTGTATCACCTTTTGGCCAGGTTAGTCTGTGGCAGAGGCTGGCAGTGCTGGAAGGCCAAGTTGAGCCTCTTGTCTGTGGCTGTTTTCATGTACTGTACATGCAGAGTGGCAACAGTGACCATGTAGCCTCAAAGTCGAATCTGTCCTTTTACCAAAAAAAAGTTTACTGACCCTTGGTCTATAAAGATCGAAATTCCTAATACTCCACAGAATGTTATTGACAATCTCGCACTGACGGTGCCTGAGAAATATATAGCAGTATGTGCCTTAAGGTTATAAGCCTGGCATTATGTCACATGTGGCAGACAATGGGAAATAATCCCAGAATTACAGGAGCCTACCACCTCTGTCAGTTTCTTTTTTTTAAGAGTTGGAAACATTTATTGAGAGAAAGCAAGCTTTTAAGAGAGACAGAAGGAGGACTGGAAAGTGGGTTGCCCCCTCTGTCAGTTTCTGACAAAGATCTAGACTATGTTGAAAGTAAGGAACAGATCAATGCAACTTGCAACCCATACAACTGAGAAAAGACACAGGGAGTAGAAGGCCTTTCAAGATTCCAAGGCAACATTCCACTCATTCGCTGAGTGACAATCTTAAGAAGAGTGAGATATTACCCAGTCCTTCAGTGATCAGCCCTCATGACTCATGGATTCCAGGTTTTTTTAGCCTCTGAGTAGATAGGAAATAATACACTGCATCCTTAAGAGCTTTGGTCACAGCTCTCAGTGAAGAATGATATTGAGCACCTTTTCATATGATAATTAGCTAGCTGTACATTTTCTTTGTTGAAATGCCTATTAAATTCTTTCCCCATTTATAAATTAGAAATTTTTTTTTTTTTTAATTTTGAGACAGGGTCTCATTAGGTAGTCCAGGCTGGCTTTGAACTCACCACAGAGCCCAGGCTGACCTCGAATTTGAGGTGTGTCAGGTCAGTGGGCTGAAGGGAGGCCGGATCAGGCAAGGTTCCCAAAGAAAAGAATGAGTGGAGCAATCACAAGAAAGTAGGAACAAACTATTTTTCAGCACAGCACTTGGGTAGTTTTTTTGTTTCCTGAGACATAGTAAGTCAGCCTCCTCAGCCTACCTCAGCCTCCTGAGTGTTGGGATCACAAGCATGTGCTATCATGCCTGCCATAAATTAGACTTTTGACTGTGGTATCAGATGCTAATATACTTTAGACTCCAGTCCCTTATCAGATATGTTTTGTAAATATTTTTTTCCATTCTGTGGGTTCTTTTCACTTTCTTGATTGTAGGTGGCATTTGAAAAATTAAGATTTTAGGGCCAGGGATTTATCTCAGTGGCACTGCCCCTGCCTTGCAAGTGCAAGGTTCTGAGTTCAATCCCTGGTACCAGGGGAAAAAATTAAGTGTTTAATTTTGATGAAGTTCACTTGATCTGTTTTTCTTCTTTCACTGGCTTTTGGTGTCAAATCTAAAAAAACCGTAAGAAATCTTACCAGCACCTTTATAGTCAACACAAAATGCAGATGTTACTCCATGGCTGACCCCAGTTCACACATGGGAATTTGATGAGGAAGCCTCAGCTTGATATTCGTCTGCATGTCAGACAAATTTATCTTTGTTGAAAGAGACCTGGGATTATTATATTGTTGCTTGCTGCTCTGAATGAAGTTATCAAATCAGTTATGAAACAGTGTGGCTCACCCAGGAAGAGAAAGCAAGAACCTTTGGATAATTTCTGAGTGCACATCATGTGGTTCATTCCCAGGGAGCTAATTAAAATTAATGTTTTTGTTTGATGGGCTGGGGATTTAGCTCAGTGGTTCTGCTGCCTGCCTTGCAAGCACAAGGTCCTGAGTTCAATCCCCAGTACCAAAAATAAAAAAAGTTCAAAATGTTTGAAACAGGCTCACTTCATAGTTAAGGCTGGGTTTGAATTCATTATATAGTCCAGGCTGGCCTGGAACTCCCGGCGATCTTCCTGCACCAGCCTCCTGAGTGCTGGGATTAAGGCATGGGCCCCACGCCTGGCTAAAATTAATGTTATAATGTCCAGTTTTCCATGTACATCTATCAGAAAGTTCAGCAAGTTTTCTCGAGGCCATTTTAAAATACTTTCTGCATTCTTGTGTTTTGTTCAAGTCTGTCTCTGACATGAACAGCTGAGGCAAATAAAACCAGACATCCCAGCTGACAGAGAACTGTTGAGCCAGGACATGCTGCTCTGAATGAAATGTACTCTTTTCTGAGACAAGATCTTGTTAAAGCACTGAGTTATCTAGGCTGGGCTTGAACTTTTGATTCTCCTTCCTCAGCCTCCTGAGTGCTTGGATTACAGGCAGCATGTGCCACCACACCCAGTGGCAAATATCATTTTTTTTTTGTATTGGGGATCAAACTCAGGACACTGTGATTGCGAGGCAGGTGGTGGAACCACTGAGCTAAATCCCCAACCCCGTATATCATTTTTGATCCCTACACCGCCAATGCCCCCCTCCCTTTTGAGACAGGGTCATGCTAATGTAGTTTGGAC
Source organism: Heterocephalus glaber (assembly GCF_053883595.1). Taxonomy (NCBI): domain Eukaryota; kingdom Metazoa; phylum Chordata; class Mammalia; order Rodentia; family Bathyergidae; genus Heterocephalus; species Heterocephalus glaber. The sequence continues at coordinate 7,772,809 of NW_028258301.1, forward strand.
CTTCCCCAAACTCACTATGGACCCTAGGCTGGCCTTGAACTCACAGTGATTCTCCTGCCTCAGCCTCCCAACTGCTGGGATTACAGGCTTTCGCCACCAGTCTTGAGTTCCCAGAGTTTTTACGTGTTCTGCAGACTAAGAGACAGAGCAGCATCTCCTCGACTAATGGTCCCTGTCCTTGCAATGTACTGGAGCCTAGTACATATGTTGTCAGCTGCGACCAAGCCAGAGGCTGTTGAAACCATAGGCATGGATTTGGCCTTCTAGGAAGAGCGCAGGATCAGTACCCGAATCACTGAGCCAAGGTTGCAGTAGTGTCCTCGGTCCCAAAAGGCTCAGATTCAACCTAGGCTCTTCCCACACACCACTCAACAGGCCATGTTTTTTTCTCTTGCTTTATTGTTAAACACAGTCATAAATACATAAAACAATACAGTGGGGATCCTCTTGAACCTCAAAAACTGCAAGGAAGGAGGAAGGCCCAAAATTTTTTTTTTTTTTTTAAAGTACAAAACACACAAGTACATGGACCAAGGGTGTGCATGGGAGGCCTGAGCTGGCCTAGAGGTGCCTCCTCCTCCTGCAGTGCCAGGACAAACCTGGAGAGGCCACCAGCAGCCCATCTGTGTGGGGAGAACCCTGCCTCAGGGAAACTCCAGCAAGACAGTGCTCTCTCAAGGAAGGGCAGGGCAATTCCCAGGGCAACTGAAAGCTCCTCCCTCTTGCTCCCTATTGAGGAAAAGGAAAGTAGCATTCCCTGCCCCAGGTGCTCCCACACTTGGCATTTACCAAAACCCAACCCAGCTCAGACCCTGACCAGCCCACCAGGTGCCCAAAGTTTGCAAGGGAGGGGCCGGAGGGGAAGACATGGGCGTAAAACCAAACAGATCTTTATTTGCAGTTGTCACTGGGCCCGTTTCTTGCTGCTTATTTGTTTGCTTGCCTGCTCTTCCAGCTGCATGGCCAGGCGCAAGGCCTTGATGACATCTGGAAGGAGAGTGCAGCGGTACACAGGTGAGTCTCTGAGGACCTGTACACCTGCCCTGCCCAGGAGCCAGTGGGCTGCCGTCACCTCATTGCACAGCCACTCACCTTGCAGGGCTTCAAAGTGCTTGGCTTGCTGGTCCAGGGCAGATTCGGCTTTGTTTACAAAAGTCTCCAGGTCGTAGTCTGGCTGCTCAGTCATCTCGGAGAGCTCAAGCCAGCCTGGTCCCTGCTGCAACCACAGGAAGGACCTTGTCAGCTCAGTAATATCAGCAACTTCTTCTCAGATCATTTCTGGGGGCTACCATGTGCAATGCAGATGGCTGCACAAGATGCCACACCTTTATCCATGGCCCGCACCCTGCTTTTTGACCTTCTCCCCTGGGAAATCCTCCTCTTAAAACCATCCTCTTTTTTTTTTTGGTACCAGGGATCGAACTCGGGTCCTTGCGCTTGCGTAGCAGGCGTTGAAACCACTAAGCTAAATCTCCAGCCCAAAACCATCCTCTTTCTATGTCAAACTTTTCTGTCTCCTAACCCATGTGAAATGAATGATGTCACTCACTGGTCCTGCTGTTGCTCAAAGCCAGAAATTGGGAACGACAGCTCTTCACCCAGATTGTCACTAAATTTTGCCAGTTCTATCCCTAAGTAGTATTTTATTTTGGTCAGTGCTGGGGATCGAACCCAGGGCCTCAAGCATGCTAGGCAAGTGCTCTATACTGAGCTATACCCTCAGTTACAGTCATTTATCTAAAACACTATGACCATGTCGCCACTCTGCCTAAGCCTTTTCAGTCTTCAACCACCTCCTCAAGGAAGCCCAAGCCTTTGGTATGAGCAGGTAAAGGCCATTTGTTTGCATCTGGGCCATGGTGAACTGTGCACAGGGTCGATCTCCCTCTATCATCTGCTCACACCTTTGGCTCTAAGCATAGCCAATAATTTGTCCCCAAAATGCCATGTCCTTTTGAACCCCAGGACCCCTGAGCACTCCAGGGATGGGAGGACAGGCCCAACCACTTCCCTGCACAGCACTGTCTCACAAGTCCTCTAAGTTCTTCCTTCTGTCCCCAGTCCTCAGAGCGCGCCATGGTTAAGATGTACTTCTGTGCCCTCCCCTAGCAGCAGGGTCACAGCAGCAGCCGCATCTACTATTTGCTCAACACTGACCAGATGCTGGGCTCTGTGCCAGTGCTTTATAAGCACGTCACGTAATCCTTGAGACAACATCCTGTCTTGGCCATTTTAGGGGTGAAGAAACTGAGGTCCAATGAGACTAAGTGACCCTCACAAGGAACTGAGCTTATCCCTGAAAAGTCAAGACTGATTTCAAGTTTCACTTTAGAGCCTACTATTCATACTCAATTTTTCAGATCCATGGTTTCAGCACAGGAGCTGGAACATTCACGGAATCAACAAGATAAGATCCCTGCATGTGAGGCACCGTCTAAGCCTCAACCAGGAGCATGGACCTCAACCAGGTCTGCAAGGGGGACCTATGTGTGCCAGGCCGAGAAGGGCAGGAGTGAGAATTAGCCGCCCCAGGAGAAGAGCTGGATAGCAGGCCCAGGAGAGTGGCTGTGCAGGGCTGTCTCAAGGGTGTCCTGAGCACTTTGTGGGGTGGGCAGGTGGGGTCCAGTCTCTCCCTGGCCAGGCCCAGCTCCCACCTGTATGATCTCCTTGAGCTCTTCCACAGCCCTCTCCTCCAGTTCCCTGATCTGAGTCATAGCTTCATTAAAGCTGGACATCTGAGAAGACAAGTCGTCATCCTCCTCCTTGGAGAACTAAAGTATAAATAAGGGAGAGATAATGGGGTGAAGGGGGGCCAGCCCCCCCCCCCCCCGGGTGCACTTCCACAGGGCCTGGGTGCCTCCCTTACGTTATGTGCCATCAGGGCCTCGGTAGAGCTGGCTCCTGTCTCTTCTGTTTCCATCTGCATTGGCTGCTCTCCACTGGGCCCACTGTGAGGGGTCAGTTCTTTGACTCTGAGGAAACACGAAGGGCTTGGATGCCATAGAAGCCCCTTCCATTCCCCACTGGAGTCCAACACCACTCGGGCTGGGAGGCTTGGGGCTCCAGGGGATGGAGCGGGAGCTTTGCTCTTAGCCAAAGACAGGTGGCAGAACCTGAACATGCACTAGATAAGACCCTAACACACTGCTGACTGCAGGTCATTGGGATGGACCTAGCACCATGGTTAAACTCCCACGCTGCAGTCACTGGCTCCCAGAGGACACTGGGTACTGGGGCCCCCACCCCTCGCCCCTCTCATCACAGCCATGCCCTTCCCCATCCCCACTGGATGTAGGTACCAGTACCTGTCTGCATATCTGAGTGTGTTTAAAGTATATTCACAGGAGCTAATGCCTGGTGAGATCATGGAAATCTGCAAAAGAGGGAATGGGTGGACAGAGGTTGAGATACAAGGTAAGGAAACCAGTCAGCCAACTCCAGGATCGGTGCCAGGAGGCATCACTGAGACCCACACAGTAAGGTGGGAGGACTCAGCAAGCACCCGTGCTACTCAGGGCTACTTGCTCGTGGGCACTGCCAACTACAGTGCCTAAAAAGTTGTTTCCCAACCCAGGCGTGGTGGTATACACCTGTAATCACAGCACTCTGGGAAGCTGAGGTAGAAGGATTGCAAATTTAAGCCCTACCTAAGCCATTTAATGAGATACTGTCTTAAAAAGAAATCATATTAGGGCTGGGGATTTAGCTCAGTGGTTCCGGTGCCTGCCTAGCAAGCCCAAGGACCCGAGTTCAATCCCCGGTACCAAAAAAAAAAAAAAAAAAAAGAAATCATACTAAAAGTGCTAGGGATGTGCCTTAGCACATCCTGAGTTGATTCCCACTACGAATGAATGAGTGAATGAATGTGCACCTAATTACCTTGTTTCTTTTTTTTTTTGGTACCAGGGATCAAACTCAGGACCTTGTGCTTACTTTCTGTTTCTTTACCCCCCAACAAGATCCTAACTCAGAACTGCTATGGCTCCTGGTGCAAATTTCAGCTCACCAGCCCATGGGACACTACTTTGGGGAGAAGTGTTCAGAACTTAGTCAGAGAGGCTAGAGGTGTAGCTCAGTGATAGGGTGCTTGCCTAGCATGCATGAGACCCTGGGTTCCATCCAAAGCACCACCAAAAAACAAAAAAAGAGCTCAATCAGAAAATTCCAGTGGGACTTGGTGATGCATGATTAATCCCAGCACTTGGGAGGCTGAAGCAGGAGGATCACAAGTTCAAGGCCAGCCTCAACTACACAGGAAGGATGTCTCAAACAACCCCCCACCCCCGTCACCAGGGAATCATTCTTCTGCATGCAATGGCCCCTAGCTAGAGCATGGAGGCAGGATATACCTTGGTGGAAGGGATGACAGACCTCTATTTTTTTGTTTTTTTTTTTTTGGTACCAGGGATTGAACTCGGGTCCTTGCGCTTGCGCAGGGATGGCAGACCTCACACAGAAAGGCCTGGAGATCAAACAGGAAAGGGAAGGGGAACAAAGCACTGGACCTGTGGCCTTATGCTCAGCCTGTTTCCTAGGCTGGAAGCCAGTGAGCCTGAAGAAAGCCACAGAAGAGATGAGGGCTTCCCTCTCATGCGCCCCTAAAATCTATCTTCTGAATTTTGGAGCTCTTGCTTCACCAGGCAGTAAGGCAGCGACAGCCTCCCTGAGGTCAAGGCTGCACCTACACCTAGCAAGGGGAGTGGACTCTCTGCTCCCCACCTGAGCAGGCAGTGAGTTGCTATGGCATGGCAGGTGCTGAAGCCCAGCCAAGGGCCTGGGCATGCTGGCTGCTGGAGAAGCTGAGCCTCCTGCCAGGGCCAGGGTGGAACGATTCCCTGGAAAGCATCTGTCTCCTCCCAAGGGTCCCTGCTCACCATGCATGTCCTCGAGTTCTCCCCAATAAAGGAGTCTCTCAGCACCTGAGTCAGCTTGCTCTCGCGGAACGGGGTGTGAGCCTTGTTCTGGCCCAGGGCCCTGATGCATTCCTGTGGGCAGTGAAAACCACTGAGGCCCCTTCTTTCCTTTGTGTTACCCACTCACTGCCCCTCCCAGCTGCCCTCCAGGACAACCAGCTCTAGAGCCAGCCCCTGCTACCTTCAGGGCCAGGAGACTCTTGTTGATTTCTGCACCCTCCATACGGGTCTGCCGGTCAGCACTAGAGGTATGTGCACCTCGCTCATTTCCTGCCAGATCCACCAAGGAGAACTTGCCATGCATCTTCCCTTTGGTTCGAAGAAGAATCTGGAAGCAGGCATGGGAGCGAGAGGAGTTGGAGTTGGCAAATGTCTGTCCTGAGGTCCTATGGGAAAGGGACCAAAGAAAGGTTATAAACTTCTGGGGCCACCAGCCTCCAGGGCACCCTAATAGACTAAGCCACCCCAGTTCCCAATTCTCTGGTAAGGGAGCGACACTCCTTAGGACTCTAGGAATCGTGTCTTTCTGTCCCAGACTTCCATTCTGCCCTGCCTGGACAGCAGCTCTCTCTCCAGCTCTGGCTCTAACACATCTTCTAGGCAGCCAAATCAGTACAGATTCTGCACTAGGGCCTTGGCTGGACCTGGGTCCATAAGGACATGGGTAAAGAGGAGTGGCCTATGGGCTGGGGATTTAGCTCAGTGGTTCCGGCGCCTGCCTCACAAGCGCAAGGTTCTGAGTTCGATCCCCAGTACCAAAAAAAAAAAAAAAAAAAAAAAAAGAGGAGTGGCCTCTGCTACAGTGGACAGGAAGGGGTACTGTCGTGAACCACTTGTCAGAACTGGGGGGACCTACAGTCAACAGCCTCTCGCTGGCCTCCACAATTGTCCAACACCCCACTGCACCATTTCAGGTCTTCCCTACTTCTGTACTGAGGAGTTATAGTCCCATTAATTCCAGCCCAGAACAGAGCCAGAGCTCCCAACTTCCACCACAGAGGGAGGCAAATCAGGCAGAATCCCATGGATGCTGGAAGCACGCTTGCAAATAAAGCGGCTTTGACTCGTGACAAGCCTCTAGCCTGGGTCATCTGCCTTACTGAGATCCTTTCAAAGTAGAGCTCCTTAAACAAAAAAACAACAACAAAAAGCAGAAATCCTTATAGCCCTCAGGCCCTTAGGAGAAGAAGCAGAATGTGAAAACAGAAATGACCTCAAAGCTACTGTTACCTAAACCGGATGTTAGAAGATGGCCCCTTCCCCTTGCCCAAAAGCTGACCTGCAGGCACTGCCCATGTCGATCATCTTGATGACGTCCTCTGCAGAGTTGACCAGGTGCTCCTGCAGCCCCACCACCTGCACCTGTTGCTTGGCGTCCTCCAGCACACGCAACTTGGCCTTCTTGTTAAGCAGGTCAAACAGCTGTGCCGGGCAAGGGGCATTAGCATAAGGCTACAGGTTCTGAGTGCCCTGCCCAACACCGCCTTCCTACAGAGCCTGCCTGGCTTAGACAAGGGCTGGCAATAAGAAAGGCAGAGAGAAAAGGAGCTGATAGATATGAGACTTAGCAGAGGCACTCTACTCTAGACCTGAACCAATTTGCTTCAGTTTGACTCAACTCTGCTACTTTACTAGCTGCCTGGGCAAGTTGCTGCCTGACCTTAGCCTGTTTCCCATCTGTAAAGTTGAGACAAGTGCTTAGAATAGTGCTTAGCGCATAATATCCTGTTGGTGGTACTATTAGCTATCTTTATTATTTAGGTCCTGTTCTAAGAAAGGCCACTCTGCAAAAGTGCAGAGAATTAGAGGGAGAGAGACATCTATATTGGGGTGAAGAATGAATATGAGAATGTGCAGTCAAGGGAAGAAGCTCATGAGAGAGGTGGGTCAAGGGAAGCCAGGCACACCCAAGGCACCCTTCCATCTGAGGAGGAGCTAGGAGTATTCCTGCTGTTTGCTGAGCTTGGGTGCCACCTCACCAGCAGCTGAAGCCTCCTACACATGCCAGGGCCAAGTGGCCCAAAGGTCTTATAGCTAACAGGATGTTTGGCATCTACAACTTCTAGCAAACTTTAAGGTTTAGGAAGTTGGGGGGCACAAAGCACACATGAGGTCTCCCTGTTATCTACCTTCCCATTGTAGATCTCAAAGAATGTTACGTAGACTTCCAGGCCCAGGTTCCGGTAGCGGGGCTGATTCTTCAGGAGGAAGACGTCCTGGGCTGAGAGGAGAGCCTGGATAAGTGACCATGCTTTTCTGCCCAACCCCAATGCACAGAACACATTACTCACAGGCCATGGCATAGATCCCTTTGGACGCATTCTGGCCTTTGCCAGCCAGGTCTCCAACCATAGTCTGTGAAAGGAAGAGGTAGATGACCATGAGCACTGGTGCCTCTATTGCTACTGTGGGCCACACCAAAGACTGGACCAGGCACAGAGAGACTGGTGATGGGACCTCTGCACCAAGGGGGTGGTCTAATTTTTTTTGCTTGTTCATTTGGTTTTTGAGACAGATTCTCATTCTGTAGTTCAAGCTGGCCTTGAACTCACTATGTAGTCCAGGCTGGCCTCCAACTCCTGGGGATCCTCCTGCCTCAGCCTACCAAATGCTGGGATTATAGGTGTGAGCCACCACACCCAGCTCCAGGGGACTTTCTTCAAGAAACTCTCTGTAGGGCTGGGGATTTAGCTCAGTGGTTCTGGTGCCTGCCTGGCAAGCGCAAGGTCCAGAGTTCGATCTCCGGTACCAAAAAGAAAAAAAAAGAAAAGAAACTCACTGTCTTCCTTTTTTTCTTTTTTGGTGGTGGAGATGGGGTTGAACTCAGGTACTTTGCATTAACCTATATCCCTGGCCTTTTTTTGTACTTTTAATTTTGAGATGGGGTCTTGCTAAATTGCTTGACTTTGAACTTGCAATCTTCCTGCCTCAGCCTCCTAGAGTGCTGGGATTACAGGCTTGCACCACCATGCCCAGCTTGTCTTCCTTTTTAGGGACCCAATGTGGTAGAGAGAAAGGATTTCTCTCCCAGGCCCAAATACTCACATGAGTCTTTCCACTTCCTGTCTGCCCATATGCAAAACAAGTTGCTTTTCCTCCTTCAAAAATTGTCTGTAGCAGTGGCCTTGCTGTGAACCTAGGAGAAAAAAATGGAGTAGAAGGGGAGAGTGTACTCCTCCATATCTCAGGGGGATTGGTTCCAGGAACCACCCCCATATCCAAATCAGCAGATGTTCAAGTCCCTTATATAAAATGACATAGTATTCGCACCCATACACATCCTGCCATAACTAAATCATCTCTAGGTTATTCTTTTTTTCTAGCATTGGGGATTGAACCAGAGGGCTTCATAGTGAGATACATCCCTAGCCGTTTTTCATTTTTGAAATTTTGAGACAGGATCTCACTAAGTTGTCTTGGGCTCAAACTTGGCATGCTTCAGCTGCTCAGCATGTCAGGATTCCAGGTGTGAGCCACACTTAGCTTAGATTACTTATTATATACCTAATACAGTGGACCCTTGACTTATGAACTCAATTCATTCCCAAGGGCTGATTGTAGCTCAAATTGAAGGCTCAGGCTCCTCTACACAGCCTTCAAAGTCTCTGTCCTGTATACAGGCAGATCTCAGGGTCCTTGGAGACACTGGCCCAGGATTTCTCAATTAACCCCACACAGGAAAGGATGTTGTAATGTTCCTTCCAGAACTCTTTTTTTTTTTTGGTATCCGTGATGGAACTCGACCTTGTGCTTTCAAGGCAGGCGCAGTGCCACTGAGCTAAATCCCCCCTGTTCAAAAGAATTTTGTGGGCTACACACAGTCTGTCACACTTTTTTTCTCGGTACTGGGGATCGAACTCGGGTCCTTGCGCTTGTGAGGCAGGTGGCGGAACCACTGAGCTAAATCCCTGGCCCTTTTTTCTCTTTTTTTGAAAAACCCTTTAAAAACATAAAAGCACTCCTGAGGGACTTACACAAAGGGGTCATGAGCCAGATTTGGCTTGTGAGCCACAGTTTGTCACCCTCTGCTCCACAGCAGTGCTGTCCAACAGATCTTTCTGTTACGATGGACATGGTCCCATTTTGTGCTGTCCAAGCACAGCCACATGTAGCTGCTTATTACATGAAATGTGGCCAGTGTAACAAAGGAATGGAATTTTTAATTTTATTTAAATCTTATTTAGATTTAAGCGAGGCTACTGAATGTGCACTGTACAGAGCAGACCTGAGTTACCTGCGTTTGGTAATCACAGTGAATAATGGGGTGGCTGCATAAGACCTTGGAAGAACCCCTTCCTGCCTTCCAGCTATACCAGAGTAACATGTGATTCCTCAGTCATGATCCACTCAAGGGGATCTCTTAAGTGGCCCAAGGGGAAGGGCTGTGGTGGGCTTAAGTGAGACCTTTCTGGTGCTGGGAGCCAGAGCTGATCCAAAGAAGACATGAGGTCAGGAAGGGGATTGAATTCAGCCTGTGTGTATGTGTCCCACATCAAAGAGGAAGGGGCGGGTAGGAGGGAGAAGAGAGGAAATAGACTAACCTGTAGACAACTTCATTTGAAGCTGTTTCATCAAATGCAAAATCAAAACAGAATGTTTGGTTCTCCAGATACTTTGTTAAGTCCACTTTTAATTTGGGTTCATGCACCAAGAGGAGACACTTGCTTGGAATGGAAATCACATCAATTTCTTTTCTGGCCAATTCTGCAGGAGGAGAGTATTTCATGGTGGGGGGGGGGTCCCCTGAACATAGGAGACCCTCCCAGTCTGAAGCCCCTTTCTGATTCAACGGCTTACCTTGTTTATTTAGTGGGCGTTTCCTAACACAGACACAGATCCTGTGTTCTTCTATCTGTAAGAAGGTGAGAAAAGACAACCAAACAGAAAAGGATCAGAGCACTGCAAACCCCGTTTTCTCACTCTGCTGCATACAAGAGGTTTCAGTACTACTTTCACAACTATTAGAAGAGCCCAGCCAACCCATAATAATTGGGATGGGCCACATTTGTAAAGACTAGACCTCATTAGCTCCAGCCGACCAAAGGGTATTTAGAAAAGGAGGGGAAGGTGCCGCTGGGGATGCTGACACATGCTATAATCAGCCCTTGGGAGGCTGAGGCAGGAGGATTATGAGTTCCAGGCCAGACTGGATTATAGAGCAAGACCCTGTCTCAGAAAAACAAAACAAATTAAAAGGTGTAGTACGTAGTTGTAGGTATGACTTAGTAGTGGTAACGGTTGGCTTATGAGAGGCCCTGGGTTCAATCCTAACACACACACACACACACACAAACAAGGGAAAAAACCACACCTCCAGGGTGAGAGATCGCTGCATGTTTGTAAAAGGCAAGTTCTCTGTCTCTCAATTCTTTTTTTTTTTTTTTGGTACTGGGGATCGAACTCGGGTCCTTGTGCTTGCGCAGCAGGTGGCGAAACCACTGAGCTAAATCCCCGGCCCTGTCCCTCAATTCTGTACCTACTCAGGAAAGAGAGGTATATGTCCTTTCAATTTACTTACAGGATCAGTCACAGTAAGCGGATGGCGTTCCAGAGTGGCCCGGAATTCTTTGATCATCCGGGCAAACTCCCAGTTGGGAAAGCTGTTGTCATTTTCCTGTTTAAAACAAGGACAAAAAATGGCAAACTATCAAGATAGAAGTGTTCTCGGACTCAGTGCTAAGTGGCAGCAACTACAGCTCTGCCCTGCCCTGGCTCAAGGCTGAGAAACCAGGTAGGAAGCCCTGGGGAGAGAATGGCAGAGGAGCCAGGCATGCACCACACCATCCTAGGAAGTGGGAAGTGGGACAAGGGTCACTTCCGCATCTCAGGAGGCACAGTAGCAGGGTGTCCCTTACAGTCGCCCCTGCCCTATAGTACATGTAGCTAGTGGGAGAGAAAAGAGGTGACAGCTCACCCAGGCACCACACAGCATATATACCTGTGGACAACTGGCATATCTGAGGGCATTCAGATAAATGTCTGAATTGTCTATGTATTCTCTAAATCCTGAAGAGAAATCAAACTTGCTAGATAGTGGAACTGGAGCCTTAGAAATGCTGGGTCCCGACTGTACCCCCATTGCCCACCAGGCTTCAGTTAAGGATGCCCATTCTAAAACCCTTGCCCCAGGCTCCCAAGGTACCTGGGCTCGCTTTATTCTCATTTCAGAATTCTGGGCTTTCTTTTCTTCCCGCTTGTTCTTCATCTTTTCCATTTCTCTCACAATACATGATTTCCTCCGAACTAGAGCGGGGGGAGAAAAAGGAAGCCTACTCTTTCATTTGCCATGTTAGTTGGCTCTTCTCTGGCTGTTTTCCTGCATCCTGGGCCTTTCCTGGGAACAGGCCTTTGGTAGATCCTTTCCTTTCCATCACTGTATGCAAGAGTCAACAGGTCTGACTACTGGGATGTACATTCGTGAAGTAATGATTTGCCTAAGGTGAGATCAGAGCAGTTATACCAGGATACCAGTTTTGTTTTGTTTTGCTTTGTCATTCAGGCTGGCCTCAAACTTGGGGCGATTTTCCTGCCTCAGCATCCTGAGTGCTCAGGTGCTGGGATTACAGGTATGCACCACCACACCTGGCAGCACTTCAGTTCTGACCCAAACTCTATGTTTCTGTGGCTATTTCCTTAACAATCAAAAAATGTGAAACGGCTCTGTTTGGTCTCAAGAGTCACTCTGGGCCACTCTTCAGGTGTTGCCTTGAGACCCTGGCTGTGATAACACTTCAACTACTTCAGAGGGTTTCTCTCAATTGTTCACCTGTTATGAAAGACTGAGTCCATGGCCACAAGAAAACATGCCCTTTATCACATGAGGTGATAAAGGGTTTGAACTCAGATGCTCAGGCAAGGCAGGTTTAGGACAGATGTGAATCATCCTGCACTAGGAACAGAACAGCAGACAGCGGGTCTACCTGAGTTCACAGGCTGCGCAGAGGAGCTGCCTCGGATGGAGTGGACTTGTTCTTCCACCTCCTCACTGATCATCATCAATGGTATTTCAGTTGCTGCAGGGCAGGAGGGCCTAGGGGGGCGAGCTGTGGGGGAACAAGAGTCACTGGAGGGCAGGTACATCACAGCTGTCCTCAGGTGGGCCCTAGCGGGGCATGGGCCAACTGCCTACCCACTGAGCAAGGGCTCAAGCTCCTGTGAGAACTTGACAACTTCAGCCTACATCTTGAACCAACCCTCTCTGCAAGGCCAGGCTCCTACAGTCAAACTATTGTAAACAGTGTGCGACTAGCTTAGTATGCACTCTGCCATGAAGGGAAAAGCCTTTAGAGCACTCAATTCTATAGACTTTGCCCAAGCATGGGTTCTTGGGCCAGACCTTTCTACCCATTGTGGAGAAAAGCCAGGCCTTTCTGACTTCTCCAAAGCCTCAGGAACCTCAGTTGCTGACAGGAGCAAAGACTGACAAGAAAAGCCAGTGATGACAGAGAACCTGGGCAACAGCTAACTGTACCAATTCAATTCATGACATCTCCTTGCCTCCCACATGCGGTCATGATCCTTTCATTTATCTTCATCCTACTAGGGCTGAAATACCAGTGAGCTACATCCCCAGCCCTCTCTACTTATTTATGGTACAGGGAGTTGAAACCAGGGCTCTTGCACTGAGCTACATCCCTAGCACCCCCTTTCTCCACTTTTTTTTTTTTTACCCATGGTCCTGCTAAGTCACTAAGTTTCCCAGGCTGGGCTCAAACTTGCGATTCTTGTGCCTCAGCCTCCCAGAGTGCTAGGATTACAGGTGTGCACCACCATACTTAGCTAAAGAGGAATTTGATACATATAAACTGTAATGATTGTTCATCTCATAAATCTCCATCTACTTTACATTATCTATTAAAGGTTGATAAACACTTCAATTAAAATTATTTTTATTTATTTATTTTTTGTTTGTGTGGGGGCAGGCTCTCGCTATATAGTTCAGGCTGGTCTTGAACTCACTATGCAGCCCAGGTTGATCTCAAACTCCCAGCAATCCTCCTGCCTGAGCCTCCCTAGTACTGGGATGACAGGCGTGTGCCACCATGCCCAGTTCAAAATTATTGTAAAAATTCTACTCATATGAAGTATAGAAAAAGTTAATTTACACTATTAAGCATCAGGATTGTAGACTCTCTCCCCTGGGGGCGGGGTGCAGTATGCTGCTGGTGGTGATGGTTAAGAACTGAAGCATGCTCGAAGGGTACTTTTAGGTGTTACTTCATGACTACATTCAGTTTGTGAAAAGTAAACTACATATAAACTCAAGGATTATGTGCATTTTCCTGTGTGTGACTGTGTGTGTACAGTATAGTGTTGCCACTGAAGTTTTTTGTAGTATTGGAGATCACATCTAGAGCCTCGTGCATGCTATATAGGTTCTCTACCACTAAGCAATATCCCCAGCTCTTTCAGTTTTTTATTTTTGGTACCGGGCATTGAACTCAGGACCTTGCGCTTTCGAGGTAGGTGGCAGAACCACTGAGCTAAATCCTCAGCCCTCAGTTTTTTGAGATAGGGTCTTGCTAAGAACCACTGAGCTAAATCCCAGGCTTGACTTAGGATCCTCCTGTCTCAGCCTCCCAGAGTGCTAGAATTGCAAGCATGAGCCACTACACCTGAGTCAACTGAGTTTTAAAAAACTAAAATGAGGGCTGGGGATTTAGCTCAGTGGTTCCACTGCCTGCCTTGCAAGCACAAGGTCCAGAGTTCAATCCCTGGTACAAAAAAAAAAAAAGGTAAAATGATATGATTTCCAGATAAAGGCACAGTTGTTGGTGAGGCAGTCAGCAAAGTATTGGAGCCGGGGAGTGGAGGCATCCTAGGGTGTTTTTTTTTGGTATCAGGGATCGAACTCAGGACCTTGCGCTTGTGAGGCAGGTGGCTGCACTACTGAGCTAAATTCCTGGCCTAGGATATTTTAGTACAGTGGGTTCTCGAGTCTTGGGTTTTAACCCAAAAGGCTGTAAAAAAGACTTGTGATGCCAGAAAATCATATGTAAGCGTAGGTAAGCATCAGTCTGAGCCCAGATTCACAAGTTTGTGGACATGATTTCAGTCAGGGCTTTATATAACCACTATAATTACTGCTATCAAAATGGCCCCCCAAAAAGCTAGAAAAAAAGCCAAGGGAAGAAGGGAAGGTAAAGAAAACAATCACAATTACAAAGAGGGAAGTTGTGCAGAAATATCAGAGTGGCACTTGTGTGACCGATTTCGCTAATATGTACAGCATATATATCCACCATCTCGACAGTCTTACAGAGAAAAGATTTGTATAAGGAAGCTAGTGTTGCTAAGTGTTACTCAAATTAGTAAGTCACGATCTACAGTATTTGACAAGGTAGAAAGGCTATTATTAGTTTGGATAAATGAAAGGCCAATGGCAGGTTACAGCCTGAGTCTTTAATTTGTGAAAAAGCTAGGGTTATAAATGCAGATCTTTTAAAGGATATTCCATCAACGAGTGATAATGGTGAAACGTTTCATGCCAGTTAAGGAGTGGTTTCACAATTTTATTTATTTTTAATTTTTTGGGGGGGAGTACCGGGGATTGGACTCTGGACCTTGCACTTGCAAGGCAGGCATGGCACCAGAGCTAAATCCCTGGCCTTCTTGGTTTTTTGAAGATAGTCTCACTTTGTAGTGCAGGCTGGTCCTGAGCTCACTATATAGCCCAGGTTGGCCTCACACTTGTGGTAATCCTCCTGCCTCAGCTTCCCAAGTGCTGGGATTACAGGCGTGCACTACCATGCCTGGCCTGTTTCACAATTTTAAAACAAGTTGGGGTTCATATCATAACTAAGCACGGTGAAGCAGCCAATGCTGATAAAAGGGCTGCTGGAAATGACATACACCACTTCGAAATGATGACACAGAGAATTGGCTTTTGCTCTCATCAAATTTTTAACTGTGATGAAACTGGCCTTTTCTGGAAGAAAATCCCCAGAACATACGTTATCCAGGAATAGAAAATGCCAGGCCACAAGCCAATGAAGGAGAGGCTAACCTTACTGCTATGTGCTAATGCAAGTGGTGACCTCAAGATAAAGCCTGTCTTGGTTTATCATTCAGAGGCCGCTAGAGTGTTTGGAAAACAAAGTCATAAAGAATAGGCTAGGGGTCATGTGGAGATCTAGTGCAAAAGTCTAGGTAATGAGTACTTTTTCTTGAGTGGATCAGGGAGGCTTTCTGTCCTACTGTTAAGAAATATTTAGAGGACAAAAGTTTACCACTCAAGGCTCTCCTCATCATGGACAATGCTCCTGCTCACTCATGAGATTTGGAAGAATTGGCTAAAGAATTCCCATGGTTCTCAGTTGAGTTCTTACCACCTAATACAACTCCTCTACTGCAGCCTATGGACCAGCAGGGTATAGTTAACTTTAAGAAGCTATACACCAAGGGCTGGGGATTTAGCTTGGTGGCACCACACCTGCCCTGCAAGTACAAGGTCCTGAGTTCAATCCCCACTACCAAAAAAAAAAAAAAGAAGCTATACACCAAGGAACTGCTCCTGAGGTGCTTCCAGATGGTCTCAGATACTTAACCCTTAAAGATTCTAGAAGGAACATTACAACATCCTTTCCTGTGTGGGGTTGAGAAATCCTGGGCCAATGTCTCTTTGAGGACACTGAAATCTGCCTGGAAGAAAGTGTGGCCTAAAATTATAAAGGAGAGAGACCTTGAAGGCTGTGTAGAGGAGCCTGAGTCTTCAATTGACCCTAGGTTACGACATTGTCACTATAGCAGAGTCCACAGGTTTGCAGGCAGACAGTGGTGATGCTGAGGAACTGGTGGAGGAACACTCAGAGGAATTGTCTACAGGGAAACGTCAGCAACTTCTGGCTGAGCAAAGAGAATGGCAGCTGAGGAGCTTTCTGAAGAGGAGGAGGAGTATCAATAATCAGTGCAGCAAAGTTCTTCTGAAATAAAGGAAATCATGAAAAAATGGACAGAGCTACAAACATTTGTAGAGAAGACTGACCCAAGGCAGAGAAAAAGCCAGTCATTGCATTCACTTTCTTAATGACAATGTCCTGTCATACTACAGAACAGTGTTAAAGAAGAGACAGAAACAGACAACCTTAGACCAGCTTTTAGTTCTGAAAAGGTTGAGACTAGTGCCAGAAGCAGGTCCTAGTGGGTTACAGACTCTCCCAAGCAGAGAAGACACCAGAGAGCCAGATTGCTGATGTTCTTAAAGAAGGGGACTCTACTTCCAAACAATAACCACCTTCCATTTCATTCTCCCTTCCTGCAAGCCAAAGATGTCAACTTGAATGGTGAGTACAGTATGAAATTGTTGTTTCTGGTAAGTGAGGCACATTTTATAACTTTTTGGTGAATACACTAGGTTTTTCTTTTTTCTTTTTTTTTTTTGGTACTGGGGATCGAACTTGGGACCTTCTGCTTATGAGGCTGATGGCGGTACCACTGAGCTAAATCCCCGGCTACACTAGGAAAATTATTGGTGTTTCTAGTACATTACACATATTATACAACCCTTTTTTATTATGAAAAAGTTAGTTAAGGGGTGTGCTTTGGGAGGTTCAGGATGCATTATGGGTATTTCTAGTATTTCTTATGAGAAAAATAGTTTTGACTTACAACCAACTTGAGCTACAACCAGCCCTTGTGAACAAACTGAGTTCCTAAGTCAAGGGTCTACTGTATAGGCAGCAGGCCATGAATGGGAAGCCTACTCCAGGGCTTAAACAGGAAGAGAACATGCATTACTCACTAGTAGCAGGAAACTGCTTGCGAGGGTTGGTGGACACAGATGGTTCTACCTCCATATTGTTCTCCTGAGCAGTGATTTGAGCCTCTGGGACAGTGAACATGCGAGTAGAGCGGCTTCGGAGACCTGGAGAAGCAAGGGTAGCAGCCAGTCAGAGCTGCATGGGGCAGGAGGAGGGCAGACAGGACAAATCTGCAAGGTTCTGTACAAGGTAGCTGGGTCCCTGCTGCTAGAGAGAAACCCAACAACTTCCTATTCCTTCTACCCAAGGGAAGGAACTAAGACCAAATACCAGTGATCCTAAAAATTATTTGTGCATCTTCCACAAAACCAGGGGTTTCAAGGGTAAAGATATCTCCCACAAGAGCACTTGTCTTCTCAGATAAAGAATTAGAAACAACAAATATATGAAACAATGTTCAATATCACTGGTCCAAATGAAAACAACGCTGAGACCAATAACTAATAACAAATGCTGGAGGGGATGTGGGGAAAAAGGAACCCTTCTGCATTGCTGGTGGGAGTGCAGACTGGTACAACCACTGTGGAAATCAGTGCGGAGATTTCTCAAAAAACTAAAACTAGAGGTTGCAGGGCTGGGGATTTAGCTCAGTGGATTCGCCGCCTGCTCTGCAGGCGCAAGGACCTGAGTTCGATCCCCGGTACCAAAAAAAAAAAAAAAGAGAGAGAGAAAGAAAAAAAAAAAACACTAGAGGTTCCATTTGACCCAGCTATACCTCTTCTTGGTATCTTCCCGAAAGAATTAAAAGTATCATACCACAGTGATATATGCACACTCATGGTTACAGTGGCACAGTTTGTAATAGCTAAATCTTAGAAACAGCCCAAATGTCCATCAACTGACAAGTGGATAAAGAAGATGTGGTTTTTTTATACAATGGGAGTGCTACTCTGCTATAAAGAAGGATGAGCTTCAGCCATTTATAACTAAATGGATGGACCTTGAGACCATACTCTTAAGTGAAATAAATCGGACACACATGTTTAAATACCACATTGTTTCTCTGGTGTGAGAAACTGAATGTGGAAAAAAGGACTGAGATGCATAATGGATATTGGAAAATGGGAAGAAAATGTTCAAATAGGAAGGGGAACAAGGGAGGAGGGAGGGAGAAAGGAAGGGACAAGAAAAAAAGTGAAAATAGAAGGAAAAAATGGAAACAAAGCTTTTGTACATAGGGAGGGGAGGGACCCTCAATGGGGGGGAATGGGATAAAATAACATTTATTAATAAAAAATAAAATGAGCTGGGCCGGGGATTTAACTCAGTGGTTCCAGTGCCTGCCTTGCAAGCACAAGGTCCCGAGTTCGATCCCCGGAACCAAAAAAATAACAAAATAAATAAAATAAAATAAAATGAGGGCCGGGGATTTAGCTCAATGGCATCACACCTGACTGGGGAGTGCAAGGTCCTGAGTTCAATCCCTGGTATAAAACAAAAAAAGAGCACTTGTCTTAAGTAAAGAGGGACCTACAGCAAATCTGAAATCATTTCTGTGGAGATGGACCTATTCCAAGTCCTGGAGAACAAGTATCACTTGACCTTAAGAGCAGCCGTACCTGCCACAGTACTACCTTGACTTACAATGCTCAACTTATGAGTTTTCAACTTTATGATGGTATGAAAGAAATGAACATTTATTAGAAACTAAATTATAGCCAGAAGTGGTAATGCACACCTATAATCTCAGCACTTGGGAGGCTGAGGTCGGAGGGTTGCCAAGAATTTGTGCCAGTCTGGGCTATATAGTGAGTTCAAGGCCAGTCTGAAGTACATAGTAAACTCTGTCTCAAAAATAAAACAAAAACAAAAAACAAAATTTTAATCTTTTTCTGAGCTAACAATACTGGGGATTGAATGTGGACTTTCATACTGAGCTATAGCCCCAGCTTTTTAATATTTTTTAAAATTTTGAGATAGACTATTGCTAAGTCACTACATTGTCTAAGCTGGGCTTGAAATTGCCATTCTCTCTTTCTCTTTTTTTTCTTTTTTGAGATAGGTCTTGCTATATAGTTTGGGGTGGGCTTGAAATCACAATGTAGCCCAGGCTGCTCTACTTTGAACTCGTGGCAATCCTCCTGCCTCAGCCTCCCAAGTGCTGGGATTACAGGCATGCACCACTTTCCCCAGTGATTATGTGTGCTAAAGTGATATTTTCAACTTACAATTGGTTTATCAGGACATTTTTCATTGTACGTCGAGGAACAGCAGTAATCCATTTCTTTTATAAAGAGCAGGAACTACTGCAATTTAGTTGGGCATGGTAGCTCATTCCTGTAATCCCAGCATTTCAGAGGCAGACATGGGAGGAACGTCATAAATTTGAGGCCAACCTGGGCTACATAGTGAACTCAAGGCCAGCCTGAGCTACACAGCAAGACAATGTCTCAAAAATACAAAACAAAACAAAAAACAAAACAAAACAAAAAGCCAGATGTGGTGGTGCTGCACACCAGTAATTCCAGTGCTCTGGTGGCTGAGCTAGGAGGACAGCCAGGAGTCCAAAGTCAGCCTGGGCTACAAAGTGAGTTCAAGAGTTCAAGGCCAGGCTGAACTATACAAGGAGACCCAGTCTCAAAAACAGAACAAAACGAAACCCAAAACATGTAGGACGAAAGGGCAGAGGATGTAGCTTGGTGATACAGCACTTGTCTAAATATGTTCAAGGTTCTGGTTTTAATACAAAAACAAAACACAAGCAGCTGCAGGGCCAGGAATGTAGCTCAGTGGTAGAGCAGGTGGTTATTAGCATATATGAGGCACTGAAGAAAAGGAGTTACACCAATACTCTTTGCGGACATGCATGTGGAATGGGATACTGCTATTCTCATCTCTCCTGCAGGCCCTTATGGTACAACCAGCAAGAGACAGCCAGGAGGGCCAGGGATGTAGCTTTTGTAAAGACACTCATGAAAGACTTCCAGAACTGTTTCAAATGTGGCAAGAATAGGTCGGGGATTTAGCTCAGTGGCATAGCACCTGCCTTGCAAGCACAAGGTCCTGAGTTCGATTCCCAGTATGGGGCGGGCAATGGCCAGGACCAGACCCCCAAACCCTGCTCACCATCTTCCACCCTGGGCCCCCAGAAACCAGAAGCTCCAGTCAAGTACTCTCTGGGTTCCCAAAACAATTACAACATGGAGGACAGTGATAACCTTGGACCAGAACAGCTGTGCAGTTTAATGCCCTGCAAACTATAGCTGGCTCTAAGTAATGAGCTGTATCTTTTGGGCAGCTGCAACTACACCTGTTCCTCATAGTTACAATGTGTAGTAGTCAAAGTAGGTTCATGCTGACTATTTCTGCTCTGCAGAAAATATTTCTGAGACTACCGGGCACTGCTGTTAACTCTCCCTGGACCCAAGCCCTCAATTCCATAGTACTATTGACTGCCTTTCTAAACACCCCAAACTGAGTTCTTCATTTTCCCCAAGGCTCACTCCAAGGCAGATTGTTCTCCCAAGGGAAGGAAATAAGCCTACTGGGGCCTGGTTTCCACTCTCCCCAGAACCAGGCTCTGGCTTCTAGAGGAAAGGTATTTAGGTGAGTAAGCCAGTTTCTCAAATTCATCAGGTACCTCAGAGGTTAGTTACATTGTTTCTCACTGAGATGCTTAGGACCTAGGGCAGGACTCCGCCTACATAGGAGTCACCTGCTAAATTGGAGCAATGTGTCTATTTTACAGTATCCACAACTCAGAGCCCAGGCTCCCTAGAAATCCATTTACCTTCTTTTGGAGCAGGAATTTTGGAGTTGACTGATCTGCGTCTCTGTTTCTGAAAACAAACAGGGCCAGGGATTTAGCTCAGAGGTGCTACCACCTGCCCCACAAGCGCAAGGTCCCAAGTTCAATCCCCCGTACCAAAAACAAAAAAAACCCAAATGACAATATATGGCTTTTATCAACTCTAAAGGGGCTATCCCAGGCCCACATGCTGTGCAGTACCACAAAACAAATCAGCAAATCAGCAAAGAGCAAATAAGTGACTTCTCCGGGGCTTTAGCTGTAGCTTGATGACAGGTGCCTACCTGGATGGTTACATTTTCCTGCAGGGGCAGACTGTCCTTTGGGTGTAAAGGAGGAAGCTGTAGGAGTTCTGGGTTTATTGCAGCCACATCATCAAAATCAATCTGCAAGGAAGAAGAGCTTTGGTGAAGCCACATTTAATCCAAATGCAACTGCAATCATGGCTATCCCTAGATATTCAGCTTTACCAACTTTAAGTTCCACTAAGCACAGATAGATATAAAATAAACAGTCCTTTGTAATGATTTACCATTAGCATTAGTTGGATATGGGTTTATGATTTCCAAGCCAAAGGTAAGATCTTAGGAATGAGAATGAAATGAAGAGGAGGGCAGATGGGCAGGCAAACAGGCAGTCCACAGAAGAACCAGGGCCCTTCAGTCTCCTGCTGTTCTACTGGGAGTGGGGTCCTGCTGGGCACAGTCCCCTGGGCACCTCCTGCTGGTTGATTCCGAGGAGGAGACAAGTTGTCTGGTGACAGTCAGAATGGAGGGCTTTCAGGATCTTATAGGCAAGAACAAGTTCCCGACAGCTGCTACCTAACCCTAAGTCTACCTACATTTTCTACCAGGCACAGAAACTTCTCACCTAGTCAGTTTCTGGTCACGGCCAAAATGAGGTCACAATTCTAGGTTTACATCATCAGAGTAACTCTACAAACCTTTAAAAACAACTGATACTTCACCAGTATAACATCACAGCAGGTTAAATACACCAAATGGAGCTGGGTATTTAATATTAGAGTGCCTAGAATTTCAGCACTCTGGGAGGCTGAGGCAGGAAGATCACAAGTTTGAGCCCAGCCTGGGCAACTTAGTCTACTTAGTGAGACTGCCTCCAAAAAAAAAAGGCTGCAGATGTAGCTCAGTACAAAGACCCTAGGTTCAATCCCTTGTGCTGCCAAAAACAAACAACTCCCTATCAAACTGAACTAGGGATGTAACTCAGTAGTAGAGTGCTTGTCTGGCATGTGTAAGACCCTGGGTTTGATCCCTGGCACAAATACACACAGATATCCTCCGAATCGGTCCCAACTTGTTTTATGTTTTGAAATGTGACACAGCTGAAATATGTACTCCATGGTGAGGGCTTTACCACCCATATATACAACTTTACTGATTAAGTGATTTTCAGAGATAGCGAACCCAAGACCTCATGCATGCCAGGCAAGCACTTTACTACTAAACTATACCCCTAGTTCAATTTATATTTATTAACTGGCTTATTAAAACATTAGGCATAAGGGCCAGGGATTTAGCTCAGTGGTTTCGCCGCCTGCTGCGCAAACTCAAGGACCCGAGTTCGATCCCTGGTACCAAACAAACAAACAAAAACATTAGGCATAAGTTAAGATAGTAGTATGCAGTGGGAGGATAAATTAAAACATATTAAGGTCCTTGCCTTCAGTGAGGTCAAATTCTTTTTTTTTTTGGTACCGGGGATCGAACTCGGGTCGTTGTGCTTGCGCAACAGGCAGCTGAAACCACTGAGCTAAATCCCCGGCTCCCTTTTTTTTCTTTTTTGACACAGGATCTCACTGTGTAGCCCAGGCTGGCCTCAAACTCACAGCAATCTTCCTGCCTCAGCCCCCCGAGTGCTAGGATTACAGGCATGTGCCACCATGCCCAGCTCAAATTCTAACAGGGAAGAGAAACCATACCCACGAAGAGGTAGAAAACAAAGCAAGATGGGATGAGGAAGATACACTCATGGAATATAAAAGCTGGGAAAAACTTCAGTAACAATGCTTCTGTCCAGAGTTTTTGGACAGCTATAGGCCCTTAGTACACAATCTCCACATTTCCAATCCCTAACTGCATACACAAACAACACAAGAATCCAGAGTTTTGCTTGTTTTGCAGTACTGCGGATGCAGCTCAAGGTTTTGCCCATGCTGGGCAAGCTCCCTATCACTGAACTACACACCCTGAGCTACACACCCTGAGTTACACACACTGCTCAGGAGACCAGAGTTCCTACCTAGACCTGACATTATTGATTTTTATACTGAAGTTCACACTGAACACTCCAGGAGGAAGGAACAAGACTACGAGGATGAAGGCAGCAAGGCACATGACACAGTCAGGAGTACTGAGCTGCCAATTTGCCAGGGCACAGGATATTCTGGAGGAAGAATGTGTGGCATAAAAAAGAAAGGTTGATCCAGGCCAGAACTTAACAACTCTGGAGGCCAGCATGGTGGTGCAAGTCAGTAACCCCAGCACTTTGGAGGCTAAAGGAGGGGCAGCCTAGACAACATAGCGAGATCCTGTCTCAAAAAACAAAAGAAAACAAGACTGTGGGGGTTGGGATGTAGCTCAGTAGTAGAATATGTGTGAGGGCACAGAATTGATCCCTAGAACTACAAAAAAAAAAAAAAAAAAAAAGAAGTAAAAGAAAAAGTTTAGATCCTGCTCCGGTGGCAATATTCAGCTGGGGTAAGATTTAACAAGCTATAGGTAGACAGATAGAAACAAAAATTTTTTTTCTGAGCCGGCGTCTCACTACATAGTTCAAGCAGGCTTGAACTCATGGTGATACTCCTGCCTCAGTCTCCTGAGTATGGAATTACAGGCATGCACCTGTATTTCTAAACATTTCTAAACATACAAAACAAAACAAGTCGGACATGAGAGCGAACACCTATAATACCAGCCCAGCACTCTAGGAAGCTGAAGCAAGGAAGATCACAAGTTCAAGCCCAGCCTGGGCAACTTAGTGAGACCCTCTGTCAAAATGAAAAATAAAAAGGGGTGGGGATCTACCTCAGTACAAGGCTCTGAATTCAGTATCCAGTACTGCAAAACCAAACCAAATCAAACCAAAATAAAAATGAGACCACAAGGAACTGGCAATTGCTAGTTAAAAGGAATCTCTTACTTCTTTAGGTTCAGATATTGGAAAGTATTCAATCCTTGTATTTCTAAAATATGCCACCTAATATCTGCATACCCACTGTTGGCTTGTGCTAGGCAAACCCTTTACATGAATTATCACCTTAAGCTCCACAAAAGAGGGTCTAGAGTGTGTTATTCACCCCTGTATTCCTAGCACCCAACACACTGTCTAGAATTTGAGAACCAGTCCAAAAGGATTTGATGATTAAGTCCTCACAACGACTCTATGAGGTAGATATTACCATTATCTTCACTTCATAGATGAGGAAATTAAATTTCTAAGAAGGGCAGAAACATTCCCAAGAACACACAGAACTACAGAGAAAGACTAAAATGCAGGGGATTTTTTTGAGGTAGGGTCTCCCTTTGTAGTTCAAGCTGGCCCTGAACTCACTATGTAGCCCAGGCTGGCCTTGAACTCTCAGCAATCCTCCTCCCTCAGCCTCCCGTGCTGGGATTACAGGCGTGCATCACCACGCCTGACAAATGCAGGTTTTTATACACAGTCTAGTGACCTTTTCACACAATAATGCTTTTAGGACAGAAATGCCTTAGTCACATCTCTCCTCCCCTCAAAATCATTTCAAGGCTTCCCATTGCCTACAGAAGAAAATCTAAACATCTTAGGGGTTAGAAATGAAGACACTCTAGTCTCTTTTCTGAAACTGCTCTGCAAAGTATCCTGAGCCTTCCACTGCCTGTAGCCAGCTTTTTTCACAGGATCTTATGTGTAACATCTCATTGTTTCACCTAAACCTTCACACTCCACCCAGCCCTCCACTGCTGAAGCTGCTCTAGCTCTACTCACCTATGTCATTCATTACAAGTTCCCTTATTATTTGGTGTTTCAGAAACACAGTTTTTTGTTTATTGCTATGTTGCCCAGGCTGGCCTCTTGCGCTTGCTCTCCCCCTGCTTCAGCCTCCCAAGTGGTGCGATCACAGGTGTGTGCCACCACATCCAGTCTCAGAAACATACTTTGGTCTCCTCAAATGGGTTATGGATTTTACTACTCAAACTGATACCAAAAGCTTAGGTGAATGAGTAGTTTTAGGATTCTGTGAGTTTGCTTTCTACAAACACACCAGAACCTATTGATTACTTCAATTTAGAACACGCCTGACTAAATAAAATCCTAATATATGCAAAGAGGATTATTTATGACTGGGAAGGACAGCACAGCATCAGAAACTAGGTTCCTACTGGTTCCATTTCCACACAGATCCTTTGTACACAAAGATGGCAACCGTGGTAGAAGTTTTTCCCTCCTTAGTACTGAGGGTTGAGCACAGGAGCTTGCGCATACTAGGTAAGTCCTCTACCACGGAGCTACACCCCCAGCTCTTTTTTTTTATTATTATGAAACAGAGCGTTGGTAAGTTGCCCAGGTCAGCCTCAAACTTGTGATCCTCCTACTCAGTCTCCCAAGTAGCTGGGGTTAGAGGTGCGCCCCACCACACCCGCTGACAGCAGGTTTTCATAGAACCTACCTCTTTGCCCTTTGTGGCATCTCCTTCTGTCCATTCCACAGAAACACAGGATCTCTCCAAGTTTACAGTTCTTACACTGGCGCAGTGAATTAAGCCTATAAAAAGACTAGAGTTACCTATGCCCTGAGAGCTTCATGTTTAGGATTCACTTCACTTTTAGGATCTCACAGAAACTCTCAGTGTGAAGTGTACCTAGGAAGGGGCAGCTGATTTTTTTCTTTCTTTAAAACAAGCAGACACTAAGACAAAGTCTTAAAATCGAGCCACACAGGATAAAGTTTCACACACACACACACACACCCTACACCCATTCAAATGAGTACCTGCAGTGGGGCGCAGTTATGTTTGAGCAGGGGAGTCGCTACAGAAGGATAGATGTTCCTGAACTCGCCACTGAGGATCTGGACCCCTTGAATTTCCCTAACCCACTTCTGGAGTTCATGTTTGGCCATTCTCCTAATGACATGAGTGTTAGGCCTGCCAAGCTGCAAGGGTACTCAGGGCCCGGCCGTTTGGAAGCGGGACAGTAATCTCAGCCTCTCACCGCTGAAGGGTCCCCCTGGCCTTAGGATGCCGTCCCTCACCATTACTGCGTTGGATCTTGATGGAGAGACCAGGAAACAAGCGAGCCTGAAGTGATGACTCCATGGGCACTCACAGGTCCTCGAGGAAGAAAAATACAAAAATACAAAATGCTAACAAACCACAGCTCTGCTAACCCTGAGAAGCCCTAACGCCGAGTAAACCGTCGTAGTTTAAATCCCGCGCGTCAGCGTTCCTATAACGTCATCACGCTGCCGTGGGTTTCGCTTCCGCCAGTCAGCGAAGCCCTGCGGAGCCTTCTGGGATACGTAGTCTCTGGGTAGTCCTTCGCCTTTGGGAACGCCCACTATCTGGCCACAACCCCAACCCTGTGCCTGCTGGGAATTTCGCCTGACTGGAGAGGTTTGTGAGTGGGGAAGTTAGAGACTGTACTAGACCCGCCCGCTGTTGTTGGCTTTCTTTTTTTTGTTTGTTTTTTTGGTACCGGGGATCGAACTCGGGTCTTTGAGCTTACGTAGCAGGCGGCGAAACCACTGAGCTAAATCCTCGGCCCTTGGTTTCCTTTTTTGCACAATAGGAGAGCATGTTTCCTCACTGGAGGAGTTATATAGAAAGTATTTCAGGGCCGGGCACGGTGGCGCAGGCCTGTAGTTCCAGCACACGGGAGGCAGAGGCAGGGCGATCGTCGCGAGTCCAGCGAGTTCTGGGCCAGCCTGGGCTACGTAGTGAGTTTAAGGCCAGCCTGAACATAGCGAGACCCTGTCGCAAAAAAAAAACAAAACCAAAAACCCCCAACTTTCTAAGACATTGATTCAACAGATTTTTGTCTACCACGTGCAATACATGGTATAGGTTGGAAGTAGTAGTGAATAAGCCATGGTTCCTGTCCTTGATCTGACATTTCTGATATGAATATGGGATAAAAAGTATGTTACAAGGGCCAGGGATTAGCTCAGTGGTTCCGCCGCCTGCCTCGCAAACGCAAGGACCCGAGTTCGATCCCCGGTACCCAAAAAAACCCCCAAGAAACAAAAAACCAAGAAATAGGAAGTATGTTACAAGTGTTGGGTGTGGTAGCACTCGGGAGACTGAGCCAGGAACCTGTCGAGTTTGAGGCCAGCCTGGCTACATAGTGAGTTCCCGGCCAGCTGGAACTATATAGAAAGACCTTGTCTCAATCAGTCAAAAATTAAATAAGAAAATGAAAATTATCCTTTGAATTTGCCAGCACCTGAGTCTGGTGACCTTCAGCAGTCTTGGTGAAGTGTTGAAGGCAAGAGCCAGACAAGAGAGGGAAGAGTAGGTGGAGTATTGTTCAGGGACGTGCGCTTGTGTAGTAAAGAATGTGTGGAAATGAGGAGCACTGAGACTCAGGGCATGGTTGGCCTCTGATAAGGAGGGTAATGTGATTGGAGGGTATTTTGGCTCAATAGGTATTTATTTATTTTTGGCACTGGGGACTGAATCTTGGGACTCTTACCTGCTAAGCACACACTCTACTACTGAGCTACACTCCCAGTGCTGACATTTTATTTTTGTGGTCTTGAGGACCAAACCCAGGGCCTCATGCATGCTAGGGACGTGCTCTACCAGTGAGCTACCTCCCTAGCCCCCAAACCAAAGTCTTCTGTTCAACTCCTTGAAACACCTGTTCTATTTTATGGAATGACATGCTTTCCTATTGGCGGGGGGGGTCTCTGTGTGTAGTCCAGGCTGGTCTTGATCTTGAGCTCACTATGTATTCAGGCTGGCCTCAAACTCATGGCAGTTCTTCTGCCTCAGCCTCCTGAGTGCTGCAATTTCTTTTTATGTATGTATGTATGTATTTATTTTTTGAGACAGGGCCTTGCTGTGTAGTTCAGGCTGACCTGGGCTCACTATATAGCCCAGGCTGGCCTCAAACTCACAGTGATCTTTCTGCCTCAACCTCTCGAGTGCTGGGATTACAGGCATCCACCACCATGCCTGGTTTGATTTTTTTTATTTTTTATGATAGGCTCTTGCTAATGTTACTGAGGCTGGCCTTGAAGGCCTGGGCTCAATCAGTCCTCCTGCCTCAGCCTCCTGAATACCTGGGACTATAGCTGCATGCCACCCCATCTTGCTTACAAGTGACGTATTTACTCTTTTGTGGTGTTGAGGATCAAACCCAGGGTCTCACATGCCTAGGTGGCTGCTTCACCATGGAGCTACATCCTCAGCCACAATTGATACTGGTTTCCTGCCTTAGCCTCCCAGTTGCTAGGATTACAGGTATGTCGCCATACCAGGCATCTGGACAGAGTTTTACTTTTTAGTTTTATTTATTTTTTGGTACTGGGAATTGAACTCAAAGCCTTGTGCTTGCCAGGCAGATGCTGAGCCACTGAGGTATTTCCCCACCTTCTACTTTTTATTTTTAAAAAATTAGTAGTAGTAGATGTTTGCAGTGCATAATGATTACATTCCTGATGGGGAGTTGGTACATGCACATAACACATCTAATTTCCCCTTCTTTTCCCCTCCCTCCTCTACAGAGCTTTAAATAAGCATAATAAATATCTTAAAAAGACAAAGAAGGGCTGGTGATGTAGCTAGTGGCGCTGTGCCTGCCTGGCAAGGAGAAGGTCCTGAGTTTGATCCCCAGTACCAGAAAAAAAAAAAATTAAAAAGATAAAGAAGGATAGTGTTAGGTAGATATGGAGGCATATGCTTTTTAAAATATTTATTTATTTATTTATTTATTTATTTATTTTTGGTACCAGGGATCGAACTCAGGTCCTTGCACTTGCGCAGCAGGGGATGAAACCACTGAGCTAAATCCCCAGCCCCACATGCTTTTAATCTCAGCACTTTGGGAGGGTAAGGCAGGAGGACCCCAAGTTCAAGCCCAGCCTGGGCAGCTCTGATTTAGTGAGACTCTGTCTCAAAATAAAAATTTTAAAAAGTGCTGGGGATGTAACTAAGTGCAAAAGCCATGGGTTCAGTCTCTAGTATTGCAAAAGAAGGGGGGTGGTGATATAGTTACTGGTAGAATGCTCCTGGGTTCGAGCCCCAGTAACACAATTAAAAACATTTTTCTAAAAAAGGAAAGATAGTTAACATAAGGTAGGAACAAGCAAGGAATAATAATTGGGAATACTAAGTTGAAAATTTGTAATAGTTGAAATCCATACATGAATTGAATAGCAGAATGGTTACAGCCCAAATGTGATGGTGAGCAATGAGATCAGGGTGAGATTCATCCAGAGGGCATCAGGAAGGAATAAAAACAAGGAAGACTGAAAACAAATGATCCAATTGTGACATACATGGTTGGTGGCTAACCCAGCAGCCATTCCCTACTCCTCCTTCCTCATTCATCTCCAAATTAGCTATGGAAGAAAATTTAATACTTGCTTTCCCAGAATCCCATGGAATCAGAGCTGGCCACATGATACTGTTTTGGGGCAATGAGAATTAAGCAAAGCACAGAGTTCTGGGAGACTGTGGGCAAGAAATTTTCTTTTTTGTTTTAGACGGGGTCTCAAGCTGGGCTCAAACTCGAAATCCTACTGCCCTGGCTCCCCACTGCTTGGGATGACAGACGAATGCCACCACACCTGGCAAAAAGGTTGTTTCTTTTCTTTTTCTTTTTTTTTGGTACTGGGGATTGAACTTGGGACCTTGCACTTGTGAGGCAGGTGGCAGAACCACTGAGCTAAATCCCCGGCCCAAGAGGTTGTATCTTAACGGAAGGGAATGGCATGAAGGAGGCTTTGCTTATGTCATCCTTTTTTCTTGTCTTGGACATAGATGTTCTTTCTGTAGTTGTGACACTTTGTGATCACGAGGTAGGTGAAGTCATCAGATTAAAAAACCAACAGGTATCTGGGTGTGGTTGTGCATGCTTATAATGCCAGCACTCAGGAGGCTGAGGCAGGAAAACTGTGAATTTGAGGCCTTCCTGGGATACATAGTTAGACCCTGTCTCAAAAAACTGAAGGACAAGACAAAAAGTTTTGAGCTGACCGTGGTGGCTCTCATTGTAGTCCTAATATCAGGGAAGCTAAGGTGGGAGGATTTCTTAAACTCAGGAGTTTTGGGCCTGAGCAATATGGTGAGACTGTTTCGATAAAAACAGAAAAGTAGGGGACCGGGGATTTAGCTCAGTGGTTTCGTCGCCTGCCGTGCAAGCACAAGTTCCCAAATTTGATCCCCAGTACCAAAAAAACCCCCCAAAAAAGAAAAACAAAAATGTTTGAGGGGCGTGGTAATTCATACCTGTAATCCCAGTACTTAGGAGGCTGAGGCAGGAGGATCAACATGAGTTCAAGGCCAGCCTGGGCTACACAGTGAGTTCAAGGCCAGCCTAAACTACATAGTGAGACCCTGTCTCAAAGAAAAAAAGAAAAGTTTCAGGACCTGAGGGCATAGTTCGGTGATAGAGCACTTGCCTAGCATATTCCCTGAATTTGATACCCAGGACTGCAAAAAACATAACTAAAAACCTCCTGAGGGCACTATGGTGAGATTGAGTAAGTACACAAAGTGCAAGGCTTTGCCTCAACCCTGAGATCTCCATTGTCCTGTTTGGGCCTCAGTTTTCCCATTAGGCCCCTGGAAGGATTGGAGTTGTCAATCTGAGGGTCATAGGAAAATCCAGTCCCTCAGGAGGCCTAAAACATTTTGGGACTGTTATCAGGCTCAGAAAAAAATTTTTTCTTTAGTTAACACTGCCTATAATTTCTGAGTACGGGAACCATAAACTGATTGGGAAGAGGAGAAGACACCAGAAAGTAGGGCCAGTACCCCTCCCTGCCCAGGTCTTGCCCCAACACAGCTCAGCTCCAGCCTGCTGGGAAATTTGCCACCTGGATGAGCCCCAGCAGGTCCCTACCCCAAACACCTGCACACAGCTCCCCCCACTCACCGTCAGGGCCCAGCTCAGTCCTGACAAGGATCCAGGAGGATGGGAAGACTCAGCCCCTAGCTGCCCACATGCCCTCAGTGGAGCAACAGTTGTAACAGGGCAGAATTAGAAGGGTTATTTTCACCTTCCCTTCCTCATTTTTTAACATCTCCTTCCTCTTACCTGGCAATCTCAGTCCTAAAGAGAAGCCTAACTTGTAGCATCTAATTCTGAGGAGAGGCCTCACCTGAACAATAATGATGTCAAACCTTTCTTTGGGGCTGAGGATGGAGGGTGCTTGCCTGGCAAGTGTGAGGCCCTGGGTTCAGTCCCTGGTACCATGCCAAAAAAGAAATCCCTTGTGGTAAGGCACACTTCTTGTTGAAGTAGCCCGAAGTCTCAGCACTTCTTTCTCTCCCCACAGAAACCCTTCCAGCCCCTGAGGCAGAGTGCAGGCAGAGCTGGAAGATCCCTCACTATCAGCACTTGTCTCCTGAATACCAGCACTCTAGCACAACACCAAAAATCCCTCCCAGGCCAAAGACCTGACCACTCTAGCTGGTACTTGTGTGTAATTCACATCCATAGACACGGGGGAGTTGTTACACTTGTCATGGATGTGCTGCTGCATTCCCTCAGCCGTCACAGTCACCTGGGTAGTGCATTTGTTTGTGGTCTCTGGAGGCTGATAGAGTGGTCCATGGTGGTGGGATATGGTTCTGGGGGTCGCAGAGATGCCTACTGTGCCCTATGCCTGCACGCCCAACCGGCTGGCACACTTGGTTAGAACTTGGCTTCCTGGCCCCACCTTGAGAGTTTCTAATTCATCTGGTGTGAGGTGCATTCCTGAGGACCCAGGTGTTTTATTAGATGCGCTCCACAGACTTGTGACAAAGAGTTAAATTTCTCTGCTGACACAATCATGGCCCAGCACTTACTGGGCAGTCCTGAGAATGCTGACTAGAAACAGCACAAAATAAAAATAAATACAAAAACCATTCTTTCCTTCTAGTGAGCTAATGCTCCATCTTCCCAAAAAAGTTACAGCACACGGACATCCTTATCTAAGCCCGAAGGGCCTTTCCAGAGGCCTACGCCACAGACCTTGACGGTTTGCAGCTGTAGCGTGCAACTGTAAAAATAGTAAAGGCACTTCTAAAAGGTCAGCAGAAACAGGCGTCCTGGAAGAAACATTCCTGAGACGTCTAGATTTGGTGGGACTCTTTGCCATGTCTTCAATGTCTTGTGAAAACCCTCTTACCCTGACTGCAAGATTCCTCTCTTGGAAACTTGCTTACTGTCCCTCTTGACAGTGTAGTCTGATCTAAATAAACTCTTGCTCTCCGATGTACATTAACTGTTGGTAAATCCTTTTTTCACCTGCATCATTGGCCCTCCATTCACCGTCTGGTCCAGCAAAACTGGGTGGCTTAAACAGAAATTTATTTTCTTACAGTTCTAGATCCTTCCTCTTAACAAATTATATCTGCAGTGGCCGTATAGTGTTGTGCCAGTACTTGATAATTTGTTCTGGGAAGCGAGATGAGTACCAAAAATGACTAGGACCAAACAAACAGTTTGGCTAGAAAGGGTTATGAGTCAGGAGGAAATTGACAGAGACAAGTTCTACCTTGACATCTTCACATCGAGTACCAAATAAACGATGAGTATCAGGACAAAATTTGTGTGTCCAATACCAATCTGTCCAATACCAGCCAGGTGTGGTGACACTCACCTGTAATCCCTGCACTGGGGATGCTGAGGCAGCACTACTGCTGCAAGTTCAAGGTGAGTTCAAGGCCAGCCTGGAACACATAAGTGAGACCCTGTCTCAAAAAACAGACAAAAATTTGTCTAGTACCAAATTTGATGACTTTCAAAGCAATGAAGTACCAAGGTACGACTTTATTTTAAAAAGGGCAGGGGATTTAGCTCAGTGGTTTCGCCACCTGCTGTGCAAGCACAAGGACCCGAGTTTGATCCCCAGTACCAAAAAATAAAAATAAAATAAATAAAATAAAATAAACTCATATTCTGAATTATTGGGATTTAGGACTTCAACACATGACATTTGGGGGGGAGGGCACAATTTATCTCTAACATAATTCACCCCTATTGCTGCTTTAAAACACTAATCTGAAAAATCAAACAAAAAAACAAGCAAGCAAACAAAAATCGTGGCTAAGCCTGATGCCATGGCACACGCCTGCAATTCCAGGACTTGGGGGGCCGAGGCAGGAGGATTGCTGTGAGTTTGAGGCCAGCCTGAGCTACATAGTGAGTTCAAGGCCACCCTGAACCTGAACTACTTAGTGAGACCTTGTCTCAAAACACAAACAAACAAAGCAACAAAAAATTATGGCTAATCTGCTCTTCTTTTTTAGAACTTTTCAAGGCTCCAGATTGCTTTCAAGGTAAGTGTGAATTCTCAGCTTGGCATGGTAGCCTAAGATGGAGACCCTGACAGATGTGTTGATTTATGTCTGTAATCCCAGCTATTGAGGAAGCTGAGGTAGGAACATCACAAATTCGAGCCAGTCTCAACAATTTAATGAGACCTTGCCCCCCCCCCCCAAAAAAAAAGAGAAAGAGAGAGGCGGGGGGTGGGGGGAGAGAAGAGAGAGAGAGAGAAGGAGAGGGAGGGCTAGGGATGTAGCACTCAGCATTAGAATGCTTGCCTTGCCTGTATCAGGCCCTGGGTTAAACTTCCAGTGTAGTCCAGTATAGTACTGCCAAAAAGACGCAGTGCCTGCCATTTAGTCACCTGTCCTATCCTTGGCGCACACTCCCTAGGTTCCTCTGCCTAGACACCGCCCGCACCGCCTTATTTCTTTGGACATCTTGCTGCTTGGACCGTGTCACTGGACATTCTGTTATCAGTGCTCATCACACATACGCGCCTGCCTTCTCAGAAGACAATCATCGTCTACTTTTTTCTTTTGCTGTGCAAGGGATCGAACCCAGGGACCTCGGGCACGGTGGGCAGTCTTTTTTATTTTATTTTGTTTTGAATTCAAAATAATTTTGATTTGGTGTTCCAAGTCTACATTCCTGCAAACCTGGCTTCCGCTCTGCCCTCTGCTGGTGGGCCAGCGCCTAGCGGGAAAACCAATGAACTATTCTAAGGATTTCCGGAAATTGGAGGCTGGTGACACAGCGTCATTTACATACCCACAATGCATTGCACACGGGCCATTTCTTAAAACGGACAGATCCTTCATTTCTCTTTTCTCCTTTTTCTCCCCTAATAATGAAATTGCGTTCACAAAGTTGTCTTATGGTAAAGTAAAAGTATCAACTCGTTTGGATAAAGAGTTACCATTGGTGGTGTAGTAGTTAAAGTTACTCTGGAGGTGTATCCTACAAATACAATTTCATACTCTGGTTTCTCTTCAGATCGTATAAATCTTTCGCCTTTTACTAAAGATTTCCGTGGAGAGGAACAATTCTGAGTCTAAACCCAATTTTTTGAAGCCTTGCTTTTTTTTTTAGCAGGGCTAATAAAGTTGTATAACAAAAGATAAAGCAAGAGCTTTACGTTGTTAGTGTTGGTTGTGTTTTTTTTCTGTTGTTGTTGTTCTATGTTTTAAAAAGAATGTTGGGCTAACGGTTTAGTTCTGGATTCGTTGCTTATCTGTGTAAAATCCGATTTCACATTTTTTAGTACTGAAAAATAAAAACACAAGTGTGTGTAGTTGTGGAAGTAATATTGCAAGTCTTGTTCATGAGCTGTGGCTGTGGGTCAATAAAAGATTGTGAGTCAGTAGAAAAACGAAGCTGAAAGCTCAGAATATTAACGCCAGAGTTGGGGTGGTAAAACACCACCCCCCCGTACATGTTTACTATGTAAACCTGTATTACACGTTTATTAAAAAGCATTAAGCAGGTGTGGTGGTGCACTTTACAGGAGCCTGTGAACATTGTTTAAGGAGAGATTGCCTCAGAAATTCGGGGGATGAAGATGTAGGTGAGTGCTCAACTCTCAGTAGCATCAAACCCGTTCTAAAACAAAATGAACCAAAAAAATTAAGTGTAGTTGGTTACTACATATACGTGCTTAATTTCTGTGGTACTGGGGTTAGAACCCAAGATCTCATGCATGCCAGGTAGTCTTTTTATCACCGAGCTACCTCCTAGCGGGATACTTTTTAAAAATAGGCAACCCATTTAGCTGGACAGGAAATATTACACTTTAGTAACTTTTCTACTTTGCCAGCCGAGGAAAGGTGAGGATCATGTTTGGCGAGAGCATTGGGTTGCTGTAGGCCAAAGATATCAGCGCTCGTGACGCTCTCTTGCGGCAGCCTGGAGAATTACTGCCATTTGACTTCATTTCTTTCCTCTGACTTGAGCAATTTCCTCAAACGGCTCTTTCTGTTACGCATACCAGGTATAGTCCTACGTGTTTGCTCTAGTGGGGTAAACGTTACTGTCAGGTGGAGAGACAGAATAAGTAAAGATAATTAACAGGATAATGCTATGAAAATATAGCGGAGCAGGGAGGGCATGAATATAGACTGGTAGTGTCTACTGCAATAATAAGAAAAAAAATGTAGCTTTGCCTGTAATCCCAAATTCTAGCCCAGGCTGGGTAATTTAGCGACTGAGGTCCTGTCTCAAAAATTTAAAAGGGCGGGCTGGAGATTTTAGCTCAGTGGCACCGCGCCTGCCTGGCAAGTGAAAGGTTCTGAGTTCAATCCCTGGTACCAAAAAAAAAAAAAAAAAAAAAAGATAGGGTCTGGCTATGTAGTCCAGGCTGGCCTTGAACTCTCCCGATCCTCCTGCCTCAGCCTCCCCAGTGCTGGGATTACAGGCGTGTGCCACCACGCCCAGCTCAGGACCTGGTTTTAAAATTGATGAACACGGACGCACCTCAATCCAACCTCATAGCTCTCTTTTGATCTCTCTTCCTCCTTCACACAGCGCACAGCACAGACAGATAGCAAGCAAGACTGTTTATTGGACTCTTTCCCATAATTGCTCTCCTTCTGCCCCACTGCAGGCCTAACCCCCAGCCTTCCACTGGGGCTGGGTAGAATAGCCTCGGGCTCGACCCCAGGCTTTCCTGTCACACAGCCTTGGGCTTCCCGAAGCTCTGTTACTCCTTTGATTCTGCACCATCCTTCTGGAAGTCTGTGACATAGGCCATCTGACTGGGATCCCCAGGGCCGCAAAAAAAGTTCAAGTTGCCACTGGAGATGTCATAGAGGTCTAATGCTGCGGCAGGAAGGCAAAGAGCATGAGCTGGGGTGCTGGGCCTGCCAGGTCCAGGTCCCGGCCTCCCTGCTCACCTTGGACAACATTGACCTGGTTGACCACCAGGATGTCCGCCTGAATGCTGTCTATTTCCATGTACAAGTCTTCACCATGGCTCTGAGGAGAGGAGTGAGGGAAGCCAGCTGCGGTTCCAGGTCAGGCCTACCTTAGGTTGGACTTGGGCACAGGGGTCCTGCAGGAGGGGAATCAGGGAGGGGAGCGGGAGTCTGGGAGTGGAGAAGCCCAAGTGAAGACAGCCCCTCCTACATGGGTGGCCAGGACCATTCTATGTGTGGGGGCAGTGTGGAGATACAATTTATGTCCCAGGCAGGGTGTGGGCACTTACAAGGAAGAGCTGGTACAGTTCCTCCCCCATGGACCTTCGCACGTGCTCCTCCACCACTGGGAACGTCTGCACGAAGAACTGACCCACGAGCAGGCAGGGCAGTGTGACCGTGAGCGTGGCCATAACTGCTTGGCTGCATCCCCGCAGCCCCGCCAGGACCCGGGTACCTGCAGTGTGAGGCTGGCCAGCCGCTGGCTGTTGGTGTGGTCCGTGTTGCCCATGGCGGCCATCAGGCTGCGCACCACGTGCAGGTGCAGCATCTCCTGGGCGATGCTCATGCTGCCGCGCGCCAGGACCCTGTGTGGGGACACCAGGCAGCAGCCACCGTCATCTCTCCGGTGCCTTCTCCTCCCTCGCCTGCCCAGCCATGAGTTCATGCCCCCATCGCTTACCCAATAGCTTTGGCGGCCGCTGCCTGCTGCAGGAACACGGGCAGGTGGACGGTGAGCTGCAGGAGTGGGGACTCTGGGGAGCAGTGGCTGAGAGTGAGGCAGGAGCCCCCACCCCCAACAGGAAGCCCCCAGGGAGGGTCCTACCAGTCAGGATCTTGGCGTGCTGTTGGGAGGCATCCTTCACTGATGGGATCAGCAGTGCCACCAGGCCCTTGAGCAGTGGCAAGCGCACATCATAGTCCACCAGGACCTTTATGAGCTCAATGGCTGGAGAAGGGCAGAGACCCCAACAAGCTGGAGGCTACACCCTCGCCCAAGGGGGCAAAGAGCCTCCTGAACCTTGCCACTTCCCTGTATTCTGTCCCTCCCTCGGTCCTTCCTAGTGCCTTTGAGCCCCGCACTGTGCAAGGCATGGGGGAGCTGGGGAAGGTAACACCCCGTTCCTGCCCTCTTGGAGTTTGTGGTTAAAGAGGAGGTGGAGAGCTGAGGGTGTAATCCCAGCACTCTGGGGGTCTGAGGGAGGAGGGCTGCAAGTTCCACTCTAGCCTAGGCAACTGTGTGACTTAGGGAGACCCTGTCTCCCAATAAAAACTAAGAAAGGGCTGGGGGTGTAGCTCTGAGTGAAGGCCTTGGGTTCAATCCCCAGTACTGCAAAAATGGGGGGTGGGTGGGTGAGATTAGAGGCTCTATGGTTCACAGAGTCAGCCCAAGGGAGAGGAGAAAGTGTTGGATGGGAGCCCATTCAGCAAGAAGTCCTGGAAGAGGTCAGAGCTGGAGACTGAGGCCGCACAGGTATGGGCTGCTTTCAGCTTGGGGGAATTCAAGTTTCATGGAAGAGGGAAGGAAAATGTGTGTTGTTGTTGTTGTTGTTGTTTTCTTCAGCATCTCCTTATGTTGCCCAGGCTGGGCTTGAATATGAGCAGGTGCCATTGTGGACAGTTGGGCTGGGTCTTTTAAAGAGGAACAGGATGAGAAAGGGGGTCGGGGAGCAAGTGGGTCTGGGGGAATGGCAGCAAATGATAACGAGGAAACAAGGTAGAGGCTTGTGTACTGTTCACAAGGAGCCCTTCGCTGCTCACTGGCAGGTGCTAGGGCTTTCACACAGTACCCCACTGCACTGTACCATCTGCATTTAACATATGACTATGATCCCCATTTTTGCATTTGAAGAAAGGAGGAGCAGAGAAGTTAAGTATTTTGCCTAAGTCACAGCTAGGAAGCAGGGGACGCAGAAGGAGGGAAAGATTTGGTCCAGCGGGCAAGGATGGAATTTACTGAGGGGTGCATCCCAAAGGACTTTCCTGCAGAGACCTTCCAGACACTTGTTCATTCTGTCATTCACTCAGTGTTTTGCAAGCCTGGATTTGAGCACCAGGTGCTGCACTGGGTGTTGGGGATACCAGGGTGAATTCATTCATTCAATCAACTATCCTGGAGCATGCAGATGAGCAGTGACAACATGGTGACAAGTGCTATAAAAGAGGTCCAGTGGAGGGGCTGTGGAAGCATCTGGGAAGATGGGGGAAGACTGAATATTTTTGTAAGGAGGAGAAAGAAAGCAGAGAAAGGCAGAGCTAGAAGGGGCAGGGAGAGATGGCAAAGCCTTGCTTGGTTCAGCAGCATAAATGTGACTCAACCTAAGTGCTTGCTGCATGGATGATGGCAAGACTTGGAGATATGCTGCCCTGCTCAGGAGTCAAGTGCAGCATGTATCTCCCTGTCTTTTTGGAGGAGACAGGATTTAGGGAAAGCTCTTGGCTCACTGCATCCCAGGGTGCAATGTAGAAACATCAGCGTTATTACCAGCATTATTACCAGCATTATGTCTGGATAACAGTAATTAATCTTCTACTTCCTTGTCAGGGGACTTTATCCACTAAAAGCATATTTGGGACAGTTATCTACAATGGCATAGTGCCTGCTTGAGCAGCATGTATACAGTGGAAGAAAAGCTTTCACAGGCAGATGCAAAGGCACCTCAAGTGTTGGTGGACTAGCTAGGATCTGGCAAGACAGGCACGATGACAATTTGAGGCCAGCTTGGGCTACATAATGAGTGCAAGTCTGAGCTACATAGTCATAGTGAGACCCTGTCTCAAAAAAACAGAACAAAACAAAAAAACTCGTTGAAAAGGGGCAATTTTGTGAGTTGGTAAATTGTTACGATTTAGATCTAGAATGTCTCCCAAAAGTCTCATGTGTTTGGAGGTGGGGCTTCTGGAAGGTGAGTGGATCATGAGGGGACTATACTCAGTGATTGATCCATTGATGAGCTCATAGCTAAATGTGCTTTTAGGAGGTGGGGCCTGATTGGAAGAGGTGGATCACAGGAGGCCTGACCCAGAAGGGTATCTCTCCCTGTCACCTCTCTTTATCTCTGCTTCCTGGCTGCCATGAGGTGAGCAGCTTTCCTCTGCCGTGCCCTTCCACCATGCTGTTTCTGCTTTGGAGACAGCCAAATATGGACTGAATCCCCCAAAACCATGAGCCAAAAACTTGTTCTGCTACTGTTTGATTATGAGATGCAGTCTTCCCTCTTCTTGAATTAGTGCAGCTCATGTTTTGGATCTGAGTGGTTTGGCTTCTCCTTGTATCTGGCTACACTTGGCACTGTCAGCTGCAGGACATCACTCACTAGTTGCTGGGCTCTTTCCTATCACAAGCTGGCAGCTCCTGTGTGTGCAGGCAGCAAGAAAAAGTCTGCCTGTCCCTAGGAGAGATCTTCCTGTTCCAAGAAATGAATTGGTGAATACTCTAGGTAGAAATGTAAAGATGAAGATTTTTTATGGAATTTTCCTGATCATAAATAGCATTTCCTATCCCTGTAAAACCAAGTGTTCTAGGAGACAAATATCTGCTCTGCCTACTCATTAATTATGCTTGCAACATTTGTAGCTCCTTAGAAAAAAAATGAAGATTTATTCACTGAATCATTTCTGATTGAGTTTTAAAATTCACAGCTGTTAGTGTTTATGCCCAAAGCAAAAGTTCTAGTCCCTGCCCAAATGCTCCGCAACAACTACAGCCAGTTACAGCACTTCACACACTATGCAAGTTGCTAAGCATAGCAGATTCATTCGGAAAGCAAGGAATGAGAGACTTGTCTTTGGCAGGTGTGTTCAAAGCCTATGTGCTGACAATGCCCAGCTCTCCTAAAGTGAAGCCATCTCTGATGTATTCATTGGTCCACCCATTTATCCAGTGATATATTAACTGAGCATCCTTTCTGTGCCAGGTCCTTGTGCTAGGGCTAAGATACAATCCCTGCCCCAGGCATATCACAGCCCGACACCAATAAGGACACTGGCTTTCATGATACAATATTGTAAGAGGTATGGGAATACAAGGAAGCCAGGCAGATTGATGGGGTGGAGGGAGGGAGAGAACCAGGAGGTTTCCTTA
The DNA here is from genome assembly GCF_053883595.1 of Heterocephalus glaber. Classification (NCBI taxonomy): domain Eukaryota; kingdom Metazoa; phylum Chordata; class Mammalia; order Rodentia; family Bathyergidae; genus Heterocephalus; species Heterocephalus glaber. Next base: position 7,812,707 of record NW_028258301.1, read on the forward strand.
GAGAAGGTGACATTTAAATTGACAAAACCTAGGGGCTGGAATGTGATAAGTGCCATGCTGGATCGTGCCATGTCACATTTGTAGCCCTGCAAGCAAGGGAGGTCTGCCTCGAAGTTAAGTGTTGGGTCACAAAGTGAGAGAACTAGGCCTTTGGAGATAAGCTAGCCCCAGCCACAACTACATAACAGGAATTTTCTCATTTTTCATTTTAGAGGACACTAAGATTGAAAAAGGTTGAGTAGCTGGCTCAAGATCAAAGAGCTAGTAGGAAGGACTCTGAGTCTGGGTTGTGGCTCAGACGTAGAGTGCTTGCCTCCAAGGCAAAAGGTCCTAGGTTTGATCCCCAGCCCTGGAAAAATAAAAAATGAAGACTCTGATTCCACAGGCCATTTTCTGTACCACCAAGCTCTAATGCCTCCATCCCAGTGGTGGCCTAGGAAAATAGACTGTGGGGCACCATCCTGGAGAGATGGAGCTTAGTTTAGAGGCCAGTGCAGGTGAAAAATATGGAGACCTAAATTACAGCCTTGGGAACTGAATGGATGGGAAGGTCCAGATTGGGATGCTATTGAGGACTTGGGTTGACTAATACTATGGTGTAAATGTGGTCTGTCCCCACCAAAACCCATGCAGAGCTCAGCTTCTCAATGCAGCTGTACTGAAATGTGGTGGGGTCTGTGGGAGGGGTGGTAGGAAGTGACTGGGTCATCACAGGATTAATGCTGGCCTCATGGAGTGGGTTGGGCCTCGAAGGAGCACATTATTTCCCACAAGAGGAGGCTGCTCTAAAAGAGCCGTCTACCCCTTCCCTACTCTTGTTTTCTATCTCACCAAGTGTTACTCATCTCTAACAACTGCTTCTGCCATGTGATGTTATCTACTATGATGCTCTCACTGGAACCTGATGCTAGTGCCATGCTTTTGGACCTCTAAAACTAGCTGTTAAATAAATCTCACTTCTGCATAAAGTACCCAGCTTCTTTGGAGCTAGAATTTCAGGAATCCACTTCTGCACATGTCTGGTGACATCCAAAGGGAGACACTCAAAGGGCAGTGGTAATGCAGGTCTGGAGTTCAGGAGAGTAGAGAAGTCACTCAATCACTGTCCTTCATCCACAAAATCAGAATAATAATGTTGCTTAGTTGTTGGTTTGTTGTGAGGATTAAATGAGTAAAGAGCAAGAGAAAGTTGGGTGTGGTAGTATAAGCCTGTAATCCTGGCACTCAGGGAGGCTGAAGCAGGAGGATCAAGAGCCTGGGCAATTTAAGTGATTTAATAAGAACCTGTCTCAGAATAAAAAATACATGCTGGGTGTGGTGGTGCATGCCTGTAATCCCAGCACTTTGGAGGCTGAGGCAGGATGATTGCCTTGAGTTTGAGGCCAGCCTGGGCTACATAATGAGTACAAAACCAGCCTGAACTACATAGTGAGACCCTGTCTCAAGAAACCAAAAATCAAACCAAACCAAAACAAAAAAGGGCTGGGTGTATAATTCAGTGTGAAGGCCCTGGATTTAATCCCTAGTAACACACACACACACACACACACACACACACACACACAAAAGAAAAAGAAAGAGCAGTACCTATCATATAGCACACACTTTATAAAGGCTGGCATTATTATTTCTGTCATTCTTGGTGTTGATTAAAACTGTGGGTGTAGATAAGGTACCAAAGACAGGAAAGAGATGAGAAGGGGCAGGGATTGAATACAGAGAGAGAGAGAGAGAGAGAGAGAGAGAGAGAGAGTGAGGTGGCACCGAGAGAGAGGGGAAGGGATTGGTGGAGGGATACTATATTAGTCAGCTTTCCTGTTGCTGGGTCACAAAACCCAACACCTAAAACCTGGAGGAGGAGAGGTTTAACTCGGCTCACAGTTTCAGGAGATTCAATCCATAGCTTGCTGGTTCCAAAGCAGAAACACAGTGGAAAGTGTGGCAGAGCAGAGATGTTTGGTTCATGGTGGCTGGAAAGCAGCACAGACAAACAGTGCCATAAAGGAAGGAGCCATGGATCACATACAATACCCAAAGTCACACCTCCAAGACTCACCAGACATACCCAGAAGTGTGATTTACTGCACATCTCTCGAGATATGAAAATGATTCGGAAAGGCTGCCCTTTCGTAAAAGAATCTTACATCTATAAAAGAAATCTGCACTGGTGAATCAACAGCCAGTGGATTGTGACAGACTTTCTCATATCCTCTTTTTTGCCTAGGGAAGATCTTTTCACAAGATCTTTTCTTAACCCCCTAGGCAGTTTCCAAGCCATTGAGTTGACAATCAAGCTTAAGGTCCACAGACAAGACTGTACAAAAGACTGAGCAGTAGTTTCAGAGATGTAGGAGGAAAGCAGGAGAGTGCAGCACCTGGGAAGGAAAAGGTGAGCATTCAGGGAGGAGGAGGAGGAGATCAGGAGGGTTGGAACATTTGAGAGTTCCTGTCTCATGGAGCTGAGAAGCAGCCTTGTGGGGCCCGAGTTCCTTCCTTCTTGATTGCTCATGCAACTGGGTATGGTGGTGGTGCTGAGGAAATGGTGCACAAAACAGATGCAAGACTACAGGGATTCTTGCATGTCGGTTTACTGTGGCACAGTCACAGTAGCCATAATAACTGATTATGGAGTCAGACTACCTGCCTGTCAACAGATGAATGGGTAAAGAAAAAGTGGTCTATAGACACAACAGACTACTGTGCTATTCAGCCATAAAGAACAAAATAATGTCATTTTTCAGGTAAATGGATGGAACTAGAGATCATAGTTTTAAGTGAAATAAGCCAGACTCAGAAAGACAAATATTGCATGTTTTCCCTACTATGTGGAATCTAGAAAAAGCAAAGAAAGATGACATGAAAATAGAAGGCAGAGTATTAGACAAGAGGAAGGGGATTGGGAGAGGGAGGAGGTTAGGGATGGTAATGGGTAGGTGGAGATAATCAAAGTATGTTATGTGCATGTATGAAAATGCCACAATGAAACCCAATATTTTGTAAAATTAATATGCACAAAATACATAAATAAAAATCACTGCTTCACACAGTGGGGAAAACAAAAACAAATGTGAAGTATTTGCCACTTCCACTCCACAGAAACTTTAATGTAAGAGGAACGATTCATTCCTTCAACCCAAAGGGGAATCCACAGCCTGTCAGCACCAGAAGAAGCCTCAGCTATTGATCACCGTCTGGCCCCTCATGGGACAGAAGAAACCAAGAACCAATGATGGTGAGCAGGAGCCGGAGCACTAGCTGCAGTCTTACACTCTTTTGGCAGATGGAGCCTTAGAAATGGCCTAGCACCTGGGATACGTGGCTACTCTACATGCAGGGAGTACATATCCCAGCCCAAATTTGAATATTTTGGCATTTTAAAGAGTTGGTTATTCAAGTTCGATCCCCGGTACCAAAAATAAAACAAAACAAAAACAAACAAACAAAAAACAGTTGGTTATTCAGAGAAAGTGCACATCTCTCGAGATATGGAAATGATTTGGAAAGGCTACCCTTTTGTAAAAGAATCTTACATCTATAAAAGAAATCTGCACTGGTGAATCAACAGCCAGTGGATTGTGACAGACTTTCTTATATCCTCTTTTTCGCCTAGGGAAGATCTTTTCACAAGAAAAGTCTGGAGGTCTGACACCTCGCTGAGGCAGAGACTATCACAGATGGCTCTATAGTCCGGGGACTTCATCTGCATGATAAGAAAACCTTTGCTTGCTCTGTGCTTCCCCCCTCGACCCCCTCCCCGCCAAGTGCAAGCCCCAGGTCTCTGTTTAGCGCTCTGTAAGGTTCAGTCCAGATTTGTCCCGCCTTTGAGCCTCCTGCTGTGTGTGGCTCCCATGTTTAGGGGTGCACTACAATTTTTTTTTTTTTTTTTTTTTTTTTTTGGTACTGGGGATTGAACTCGGGATCTTGCGCTTTCGAGGCAGGAGGCGGCACCACTGAGCTAAATCCCCGGCCCGTGCACTACAATTTTTTCCCCCTGTTAACTTGCCCTACAGTTATTGAAACTTCCCAGCCTACATTTGCAGCCATTTCCAAGGGGCTCACTGGGCTGATGAGTTTGATTTCTTCGCTTCTAGCCTTGGAAAAGCGGAGTCCAGGTTTTTCGTCTGAATCCTAGACAAGACTGCCACCTACTGGCCACACTTCCACACAGGTTTGATTTCTTTTCCAGCTGGGCACAAGTAAGAATAGGCTTGGCATGTTGTACTTTTTGGTAATATTTATTTATTGATTGATTGATTGATTGGTTGATGCCAGGGATTGAATTCAGGACCTTGCGCTTGAGAGGCAGGAGACTGAACCACTGAGCTAAATTCCCGGCTATTTTTAATTTTTTTTAGACAGTATCACTATGTAGTTTAGGCAGACAATGAACTCACTGTGTAGCCCAGCTGGCCTCGAACTTGTGGTGATCCTCCTGCCTCAGCCTCTCCAGTGCTGGGATTACAGATGTGACCACCACGCCCAACATGTACTGTTATGTAAGAGACTAGATTTGGGGATCTTCCTGACCAGTTATAGATCTGATTCCTGTGAATTCTGCTACCTCTTTTACTACATCCTGTTCAAAGCTCAATGATGAAATACTGAAAGTACTTTTAAAGGCTGGGTCAGGTGGTGCAAGCTTGAAATCCTATGGAGACTGAGGTAGGAAGACTGCAAGTTCAAGTCCTGCTTGGGCAATTTAGTGAGACCCTGTCTCAAAATTAGAGAGAAAGAGCGAGACGGCGAGAGTGAGACAGCGAGAGAGCGAGAGACAGAGAGAGGATCCAGTAATAAAGCACCCCTGGGTTTGATCCCACAGTACCAAAAATGTTTTTTTACCACCCTGGCCAGCCTAGGCAACACAGCGAGAACCTGCCTCAAAAACAAAACAAAAACCAAAAAAATTTAAGTTCATCATTATTATTTTCTAAAAAGCCAGGCAACAGAGTAATTCACCTCGTGTGTTAGGGTGGCACATGCACTGTTGGGTTGAGTTACTGTGGCGAGTGGCTCCTTGGTGTCTGCTCTCCTGGGCAGGTTTTACCCAGTCCATCCAGCCAGTGCCAGAGCTCAGAACCACCTCTTCGACCTGAGCCAACACCCGGCTCCAAGGGCGCTACCTCTCCTTCTCCTTCTCCCTCTCCCCAGAGAGATCCTCAGGCAGAACCGCTCAGGCTGTTTTTAGACTCCTGACCCACAAAAGCTGTGAGACAACAAATGTGTACTATTTTTAGCTACTAAATTTTAGGGTAATTAAAAACAATTTCTTGCTGGGCTTGATGGCGTGCGCCTATAATCCCAGCTCTTAGGAAGCTGGGGCAGGAGGATTGCCATGAGTTCTAAGCCAGCCTGGGCTACACAATGAGTTCAAGGCCAGCCTGAACTACTTATCGAGACCCTGTCTCAAAAAACAAAAAACAACATGAAAGAACACACTGGGGAGAAACTCTTATGTATGTGAGCAATGTGGGAAAGCTTTTAGTACAAAATATTGTTGTAAAATACATGAGAGAAAAAAACAAAAACAAATAAACCACCCAACCAATTCTTTTGTGTGTGGTACTGGGTGGTGAGCTACAATCTACAGCTGCTATGGTTTAGATCTGGGGTGCCCCCCAAAGCCTCATGTGTTTGGAAGGTGACTGGATCATGGGCTGCTAGAGCTGACTCGCTATGAGGAGGTGGAGTCTGGTTAGCAGGGTCCTGGGGGGTTGGATATAACCTGAAGGGCACATCTCCCTTCCCGGCTGCTCCCTTCTCTCTCTCCCTCCTGACCACCATGATGTGAGGAGCTGTCCTCTGCCCTGCCTTGGAGCCAGCTGACTCTGGACTGAATCTTTTAAAAGCTGTGAGTCAATTTGGGGGTGGATCTTCCAATGCTGAACCAACACTCCCATCCCTATAATAAAACCACTTTCTACATCCTGCCAGATCTGACTTCTAAGAGTTTGTTTTGTTAAACAAATTTCTATCTATGTTCATACTTTTTTCTTCTATTATCTTTATCCAGTTTTAGGATTAGCACAAGGTTGAGTTCCTAAAATGAGGGGAGAAGTGTTCCATCTTTTTTCTGCTTTAATTGTTTGATATAATTTATCAGTTAAAATGTTTATGAGCCTGCTGTTTTCATATAGGTAAGTTTTCAAGCTAGGAATATACTTTCTTTAATAGGCGCTATTCAAATTTTATATTTCCTCCAGAGTTAGTTTCATTAATTTGTCTTCCAAGGTACTTCTTAGAAGTTGGCAAATTTATTTCAAAAAAGATTTTTGTAATATGCTTTCTATATCCTTTTAAATTCTGTAAAATCTGTGGTAATGTCTCCTAGATTTTAATATTGTAATTTTAAAAATGTATAACTGATATTGTGTAACAGGAAGAAAAGGTCTAAAAGAGCAGGGGAATTGGGAGGGGTAGGGGAAGGGAAAAAAGGGAAAGGAAAAAATATGAGAAGGAAAAACAATGGAAACAAGGTCTTTGCAAATAGGGAAGGGTGGAGGGGGTGAAGGGAGGGCAAGGAAAGGGGAAAAAAAATAAGAACCAAGATACTCATGTAAAGGTACAAGATCCCAGTGATAAATGTAACTGTATTTTATACCAAAAATGTACCAGTAAACTTAATGGGGAAAAAAAAAAAGCTGTGAGTCAAAATAAACCTCTCCTTCAAGTTATGCCAGGTATTGTGTCTCAGCAATGAGGAAAGTGATTATGACACCAGCCCCCTCCCCACTTTTTGTTTTTTGGGAGAGGGTCTCACTATATAGTTTAGGCTGCCTTTGAACTCACTATGTAGGCCATGCTGGCCTCAAACTTGCAGGAATCCTCCTGCCTCAGCGTTCTGAGTGGTGGGATTTATAGGCATGTGCCACCAGGCCTGGCACCCTTTTTATTTTATTTTGAGACAGGGTCTTACTATGTGGCCCAGGTTAGCCTCAGACCTGAGATCCTCCAGCCTCAGCCTTCCAAGTAGCTAGGATTACAGGTGAAACTGCAATGCCAGGCTAGGGCATTTTTATATAGCACTAGGTAAAACAAACAAATATACATTGACTGATTTTTTTTTTTTTTTGGTACTGGGGATTGAACTGAGGTCCTTGTGCTTTTGCAGCAGGCGGTGTAACCACTGAGCTAAATCGCCGGCCCTAATTGGCTGATTTTTAACAACTTTTGTAGCTTTATGCAAAATTTGAACACAATAGCTTTCTTTTTAAATTTTTATTTTTATTAGTACATGTTTGTAATCCATAATGATTGCATTCATTGTGGGGCATAATAGCTTTCCTTTTATCTTCTCAGAAGCATTTTAAGGACTCTTCTTTTGGCTCTGCCCTGTTCTGTGTAGTGGCAGGAAGGGGGATAGAAAGGGGACTTGCTGGAGGTCACCACAGTGCATGGCCAGGGTGTCCACCCACAGGAAGAGGGCACGGAGAAGGGAGCCCGGGGAGGGAGACAGAGGAGCAACAGGGGCAGGGGGCTGAGGAAAGGTCAGTCTGAGACCCCAAGGAATCTACTTCTCTCAGCCTTTAGACCCTAGGATTACAACTAGAATGAGCTGCTATAAACTTTACAAATATTAAAAAGAAATCTATTTTCAGTAAGTATATTTGGCATTAATGTGGTAAATTGGCCACTTAGCAAATTGATCATTTGCCCAATTGATTTTGGTCAGTGTGTATTTGGCAATTTACAATGAATTTATCTGTTTCTGAATAAATCATATATAGTAATTTTTATGTTCCTAAGGTTAAAGTATTTGTAAAAGATAATAGTATATATTTACACCCATGTACACACACACACACACACACACACACACACACACACACTTTACATTACCAACAGAATTAATTAACTTCTTCCGAAAAACTTTCTATGACTTTGAAATTCTCCTCACCAATGAGTGAATCTTGCAGTGGCCTCAGACTGCTAGTTCTGATGAAGTCCCATCTGCCACTAATTCCTGGAACAGCCGACCTCCCTGCCAGCAATCTGCCGTTTGTCACTTCACAGCAAGTATGCAGGGAGATAAATTCCAGGCAGGACCACTTTGGGGAAGTCCTCCCATGTTTTTGGCTCGCTTAAATTAAATGTGGTCATCTTGAAAGGAAATTCTAAAATTTTAATTCTATGACAAAACCCTAACACCCTGGGGGACATAGAAGTCAGTGCCCTTTCCCTGGTTCTTTCTTATTCAAAGTGAAGAAGAATAGGACAAGAATGAGCAATCAGAAGCTCTACTTTTTTTTTTTTTTGAGACAGGGTCTCACTATGTAATTCAGACTGGCCTTGAACTCACTATGTAGCCCAGCTGGCCTTGAACTCATGGCAATCCTCCTGCTTCAGCCTCCTGAGTGCTGGGATTACAGGTGTGTCCCACCACACTTGGCTTCAATGTAATCTTTTAAAAAAATTAATGACCAAAAATTCATGATGAACAATATATCCCAGCGTAAGTGAAGACAGAATTAGTAAGAGTGCCATGTGCAGCCACACTGGAGCCTGAGGCATAGGGAAGAATCCATGATCCTGAGCCCTACCAGCTTCCCAGATGCGACTCCAGACTCCAGGGAGCAGAGGCCATCTGGCTCCATTGTGTCTTCTCCAAACTCCTGGCTTACAGAATGTGTGGATGTTTTAGGGTAGCTTTATGGCATGGAATTTGGGGCCGTTTATTATAAATAGTAGGTAACTGGAAGACTCACCTTCACTTTTGTAAAGACTTTATCATCTCTTACCTTCTTCCTTAACCTCCCTGCCCCCAGAGGTATTGAACCCAGAGCTTTTGCACTAAATTACATTCCCACTCCTTTTTTATTTTGAGACAGGGTCTCACTAAGTTGCTAAAGTGTCCAGGCTGAGCTCTAACTAGGGGTCCTGCTGCCTCAGCCTCCAAGAGGGGTGGGACTACTGGCGAGCAGCATGTCCCACCACACATGACAAACACGTTGTTTTCCTCCTTCTCCATACCTTCTTCCTTGGCCCTAAGAACTCCCAAGAAATAAAGGGTCACCTAAGACACATGGTACCTTCTTAGCCAGCAGGACTGTGGTCAGATCTGGGCTGAAAAGAACAGGGTAGATGATGTGAAATGCTGGAGAGACTATGAGCGGTGGTGGGAGGGAAAGGGGAGCTTTGGAAAGGGGGGTCAGGGAATTCTCTCTCAGAGGTGATGCCTGAGATTACACAGGAAGTGCCTGTCCACCCGAGGTCTTGGGGAGAGGAAGTCTAGGTGCCACACACACACACACACACACACACACACACACACACATACACACACACACACATATATGTGGTGCTGAGGACTGAACCTAGGGCCATGCATGTGCCAAGCATGTCCTTTGCCACTGAGCTATTTTCCCAGTCCCTAATTTATATTTTAAAAGTGATTATTGTGGCTGCAATAGTAGAACAGATACCAGGGGCCAGAATGGGACCAAAAATATAAATTAGGAGAGAGGGTGGTGGGTTAGACTGAGCCTAGAAGACTTGGTAAGGATGGGATGGGGTGGGAGGGGAGAGGAAGAAGGCAATCTAGCTTGACAGGTTTTACTTAAGCAATTAGGTTGAGGGTACCTTGTATGAGATAGAGAAACATAGGAGGACTAAGAGGTTTTGGGGAAAAAAATGAGTTCTGTTGTGGCCATAAATTGGAATTATCTATTAGACATCCACACAGTGACATCAAGGAAAATGCAGGCCAGAGACACAGATTTGTCTATATCTATATTTACATCTATCTATATATGACATTTAAAACACGGTACTAGAGCCAGGCATGTTGGTGAAGGCCTATGATCCCGGCACTCAGGAGGCTGAGGTAGGGGGATCACTGTGAGTTCAAGGCCAGCTTGGGCTACACTGAGTTCAACGCCAGCCTGAATTACAGAATAAGACTCAGTCTCAAAAAACCAACCAAGAGGAAATGGGAATTTAGCTCAGTGGCACCACGCTTGCTTTGGAAGCACAAGGTCCTGAGTTTGATTTCTGGTACCCAAACAAAAACAGGGCAATCTCTCTCTCTTTTTTTTTTTTGGTCCCAGGGACCGAACTTGGGACCTTGAGCTTGCGAGGCAGGTGATGGCACCACTGAGCTAAATTCCTGGCCCCCCAAACAAAAGCAAAAACAAAAAACCAACCAAACAATAACAAAACAAACACCATGGAACTAGACAAAATCACTCAGGGAGAGTGTAGATAAAGAGATTAGAAGTAGGTTGGCCTGACAGTGTGCTAGAGAAACAGGAGAAACTAGCGAAAGAAACTATGGCAAAACCAGCAGGCAGGAGGAAAACTGGGGGAAAGTCCACCACAGAAGTCACTGAAAACATGGGGAACTGGCAACTAAGGAAGAAGCCACTGAGAGGTCAAGGAGGAAGAAAGTGGAAAAATGAACACCAGCAGGGGAAGCTGGGATCAAGGAGGGGCCTGCATCCCCGAAGATTACCACTGCATTTTGCCTTTCTGTGGACATTCTGCCTCTCCAGAGGGGCTGTGGATGAAACCCAGGGGTTCTTTTTCAAGATGGGAGATACAGGCATATTCACATCAGTGAATCTGATCCACCAGAGAAAAAGGGAGACACTACCTGCAGGAATGAGCTCCTTGAGGAAAGGGGGTGGTCACAATAGGAACAGGGACACTGCTGTCATGGGAAGGAGCAGACATTGCGGGGCAGGAGGCTGGTAGACCTGGGGTCGGTGAAAGAGGAGGGGAGGCTCTCAGCTGTCTCTGTATCACTGACACCACTGTAAGGTGACCGTCACCCAGCACCTGAGCCTTTCCACCACTGGCTTTCCCCTGACTCTTGCCTGGGAAGCTCCTTCCCCTCCAGTATGGGAGGTAGCAGGGACACTCTTCTTCCCTACTAACCATCACTCTTCTTCTACACACACACACACACACACACACACACACACACACACACACACGTACGCATGCGCGCACGGACGCAGTAGCTGACACAGTTCTGGGCACACCACAGATACTAAATATGTATTTGTTCAAACAACAAAACAAAGCCTATCATGCCCTTTCAGGGTCAGCCACTCAACTCCAGTAATTACCCACTGATTCTCCTCATCGTGCCTCCCAGGCCCCACTTGGGCACAGGCTTCTTTAATGCCATCATCCTATGGGCTTCTGTTGGTTTTGCATCCTATGGGCTTCCGTCGGTTTTGCAATTTGGTGACCTCAAGCCCTGAGAAATTTCTCTCAGATCCTTTCTGGCCACCTGCAGTTAGGACCCGCTCTGGGACCTGGCCAGCCCTCCTTCCCTGTCACCGTGGAAACCTCCTGTCTCTCTCTCTCTCTCTGGTTAACTCTCTGTGCCGATCAGGTGAAACAGCTCCTCCTAGTGGACAATCCTCACATATGCACCCTCTCCATCTGGAGTTACACCAAGACGGTTTTGCTTAAGCACATTTTTTTTTTCCGATATCGGGAATTGAACTCAACACCAAGACCATTTTGGAAAGCCCGGTAAAAGAGACAGATTCCTGAGCTGGGGGTGTAGCTCAGTGGTTCCAGGGCCTGCCTCACAAGCTCAAGGTCCCGAGTTCGATCCTCGGTACCAAAAAAAAAAAGAGACAGATTCCTTCTATCAACAGATATTTCTTGAGCACCTGTTATGAGTCTGCTACACATGAAACCATTTTGAGGTTCACAGTTTCATTGCTATCACACGAGCTGATGTCCAACTGAAAAGGCTGTGACAAAGCTTCGGGCTCCCACTGCCTCTGTTGCAGTGTTTGCTGTTAGTGAAGAAAGGCAGAGGGGCTCTAAACTGAGCCAAGACCAGAAGAGGCTGAGGCCAGCTCCAACTCCGGAGTTCATCAGCATGACTGAAGCTAAACCGTGTTATAAATCTGTCCAACAAACTCCTAAGGAGCACTCATTGTACTCCAGGCCTGAGGTGAGCAGAGGAGGAATCCGAGGAATCACTCTCTGGGGTTGTGTCAGTCCATGCCAGGTCTCCCGTGTTCCCTGCCATAGCTCTCTGTGTGGGGGACCTGACCTTTGCTCAAGCATCTCCTCCCCACACCTAGGACACTCTGCTCCAGCTATCACCAGTAATTCAGATGCTTCTCATAATATATCACGTACTCACTGCACCTTCCATAACCACAGGAAGCCCCTACCTTCGTACTGGACTTCCAGGTGCATCGTGCCCAGCACCTTCAGCACACAGTCCACGATGCTGGGGTGCGTGGTTCCGACGATCAACTGACAAGACAGACACGAGGACAAGGTAGTTACTCTTCAGATCTTGTACACCTGGGAGAAATCAAACTGGGACTTCCAAACAGCCAGGTGCTGAGATAAATGGGCGGGGGAGGTCCTCCCCATAAGCGGGAGGGCAGAGATGGGCAGCCAGCATGTGGCTGAGAATCTGCCCAGGTTGCCACCCAACCCTTTGGCTCGGGACATGTTAAGCCAAGGACAGGCGGCCACCTGCTAGAGCTGCAGGAACAAAGTCTGTGACGGTGGCTGGGGGAGGGAGGACCACAGGTCAGGGACAGTAGGAATCTTCCAAACTCGTAAAATCTTCTCTTTCTTGGGAAACTTACCCATCAACCCCGCTTCCTACCCCTTCAAACTTTACCCATGCTGCCTCCATCAGCTATTGTGCAGACTAAATGAGGGTACACAAGCTCCCCACACAGTGCCTGGCATATAGGAGGCACTTAGGGCAAACTGGAAACACTGTATCTGTGACGATCAGATCCATGTTGGTGCTCTTTCCTCCTCAGCTCATTGCTTGGCTCTCAGAGGGGCCCCTCTCCTGTCCTCTGATTTGATGTATTCTGCCTAGAGATCTTATTTCCTTCTGTTTCAGTCTTCACTCTTCTGCTTACAAAGTTCACACTGACATCTTTTTCTAGGGCCTTTCTCTGGAGGTTCAGGCTTTTATTCTCTACTGCCCGTGCGCATCTCTCCTTGTTGTTCCAGACAGTGCTTCCTCAATGGAGCTAGGAATGAGGATCGCCTGGGGGAGCTTCAATGGAAAAAGCATTGCCAGGGGCCACCTAACAGTGGTCAGATTCTATGGGAGTGAGGTGCTAGGTTCAGTTCACTTCTGTTGTCTGCAACCAGATTGGCCTGCTCTTCAGGAGGGCACTGGGAACCACCAGGAGCTATCAAGTTTTCTGGATTACAACCTAACTCCCAAATTACACTGATTTGTGTGTGTGTGTGTGTGTGTGTGTGTAGTACTAGGATTGAACCCAAGGCCTTGACACAGGGTCTCATTAAGTCATTAAATGGCCCAGGCTGGGCTCAAACTTGTGAACTCGGCCTCCCAGAGTTCTGGGATTACAGGCATGTGCCACCATGCTCAGCTTTCCTGCTCTTTCTTAGTGGTGGTACAACTCACTCTGCTAGCTAATCCCAAGGATGGGTGTCAATTTTGATTTCTTTTACTTCCCTTAGACCCAGGGCCTCTACCTCAAAAATATCCCTCCAACCTGGTCACCTCAATTCCCACTGCCATTGCCTGGGCCTTATCTGTGTCACCTTTCATGGTCTCCCTGCCTCTAGCCACCTGGAGTCATTTTGAGAGCTTTTGATGGTTCTCCTCCTCACTAGGCATACTGTCCTCCTGTGCTTTCCAGGGCACTGAGAGAGGCCCAGAAGCCAACAAGAAAAAAGGAACCTTTCCAAGCAGTAGAGATCTGGCCTCTTCACTTACCGGCTGGCTACAAATGCACCATGATTCTCTCCCTATCAAATCGACACCTTTAATCTTTTCTACAGTCTTCTTATCATCCTTGTTTGTCTCAACTACTCTGAAGTCTGTCAACACCTTTTTGATCCTTAAGTAAACAGGACAAATCACTCTGCTGGGCGACATGAACTGTCTGGCCCACCTTGCCCTTGTGGGAATGACACTGACTGAACGGCAGACAGGCAGTGGGTGGCTGTGCTGTTTCTCGTGCCTGTGGGAAGCACAGCTGCAGAAGGTAATTGTGAGACCACCAAGTTTCCTTACGACCACAGAAACAGGCAGCCTGGGCTCACCTGAGCAGTCCTGAGAGTCTGCAGGGCCAGCTGCTGAGCTTTCGGGGAGGTGCAGGGCAGCAAAGCTATCAGACCTTTGTATACCTGGTTCTGGTACTTGGGGTTACCATGGACCAAAGAATCCAGCAGAATCTGCACTTCTTCCTGGGTCTCTTCTGACTTAGACTTTGCCAAAAATTCTGCTATAGATCGTACACCTGGGGAAAGACAAGAAAGTGCTACATTGGAAGGGATTTAGGAAAATGATCCCCACTCAAGATTACATAATGTGAAGACAATTTGATCTTTTCAACCAAGGCTGTTCAGTCGAAGCAAAAATTGAGGCTAGGTTTTCTGTAATTCTTTTTTTTTTGGTACCGGGGATCAAACTCGGGACTGTACATTTGTGAGGCAGGCGGCGGAACCACTGAGCTAAATGTCTTATTCACCGCTAGCTGTGTGACCAGAGGATTTTGCTTCAGCACAGGCATGTCAGAATCTGTGTTTTAAAATTTAAAATGGCACTGGGTGTGGCAGCCTGTAATCTCAGTACTCAGGAGGCTGAGGCATCAAGATCTCTACAAGTTCGAGGCCAGCCTGGGCTATATTGAGTTCAAGATCATAGTGAGACCCTGCTCAAAAAATGAAACGAAATGAAATGAAATGAAACCAAAAAGGCTCTGCAAAACATACAAATGAAACATATATATTTACTACTAGATGATAGCATTTATAGAGTGCTCAGCAGTTTACAAAATGTTTTTGCCAAACACTACTTCATTTAACCCCAGAAGGGGCAGGAATGCAGCTCAGCAGTGCTGTGCCTGCCTGGCAAGCCCAAGGTCCTGAGTTAGATTCCCAGTATTGAAAAAAAATTTTTCATTTAACTCCAGAAACTACATTGAGAGGGATATATCCATCCCATTCAATGAATAAAGACACTGAGGTTCAGAGAGGAAGAAAGGAGACCTCTGTGGGGAGTGCAGGGTGGAAGTACTTTGGAAAGCGGCTGCATAGGTGATGGGTTCTTCTTTATGTGCCTCAAAGTGAGCACTTAATTGATTACTAAAATTACTATGATTGTTGTCATCTTTAGCACCATACTGTAAGCTCTTTGAGGACAGGGATTATATTTTATTCATCTTTGTATCCTTAGCACTTTTGCATATACCTTGCACAAAGTAGGCATTCAATAATTTTATTTCAATCTTATCTCTAGAGTTATCCACGCTCAATTTCACACAGGATTTTAAGCAAGAGTTAATAAACCTTTGGAGGATAGATGTGTGGAAGAGGATATATTTAAAATGGAGAGGTATTTCTCAAATTACCCTTGAAAGACTTGAGCAAATAATCAATCAGGGAAATCATAAATCTGGCTTTCTGGTGGTGATGGGCACAGAAACTAATTGAGTCCACTGTACAAAATGCCTCCTGTACAATCCGTTCTACTGTTTTTTCTTCTCCACAGCAGTAGGGGGTGCTGCTGCCAATCTACCCAGGCCCCTAGGGAGACATGGAATCAGCACCTAGTCATACACAGTACCCACCGTAGCTTTCACAAATGAGCTCCTTGTACTTCCTGCCAGAGTTTGCAATAAACTGCAGAAGCTTGATGGATTCCTTCTTGTCCTCTTCCTTGATCTTCTCTAGCCCAAGTATTTCCAAGAGTGTTAGGACACCTCCAACCTCAAGAAATTCTATCAGGTATCGATTACTGTTGGGGGTGGGTGAATAGTAAGAATAAAACACTTATCAAATTCCTTGGCACAAACCTTTCTAAGCCATCCCAAGCTCCCTTCTACACATACTTTGCTTCCTATCCAGGAAATGGCTATAAATAACGGGATGCAATAGTTTGGAAATTCTTCTTTCCAGCAGGAAATGCTGGAATTAAACATAATGAACATTTCTTACTTTTGGCTTTCCAGCCTCTGTCCCTTTTCTTTTAATGGCACTCAGTTGTCCCTTATGGAATCATGCCTCCCCCACTCATGGGCCCTGTGATTTTGGTGAGGCAAGCAAGTGACAAGGCAGGTTATCCTTCTGACTGTCCAACCTGATTTGGTGCCAGGCTTGTGACCTAGGTGGGTCTAATGAGGCTCAAAAGTCAGGATGTTCTTGGGATCCCCTGAAAAAGATATGCTCTCTTGTCAGCGGGGCTGAGGAATAAGTATGTGTATCTGGAACACCAGAGGATCCCAGAACACAGCGGTGTCTAAATACAGAGGAGAAGAAATTGAGAAACAGGAAAGGAGGAAGGAAGAGAATGAGAATTAATAATGCTGTTTGGGCTCCTGGATCTAGTCAGGACTGACATACATTCTGGGGTTTTCAGTGAAAATTTCCACCTTCTGGGCTTTTCAGTGAAAGAGCCAATACATTCCCTTTTCCCAAGTCTAGCAGGAGCTGCTTTTCTAGAATTCATATCTGAGGGGGTGCTGACTATTAAAGGGTCACAGGGAATGTGGGGAGGAGGAACAACTGGGATGGGACTGTTGGGAATGCTCCCTCTGGGCCCATCCCAAGACTCACCAGGCACCTGCTGATAATCTAGAATCCATGGTGCTGTGCAGGGTGAATGCCAAGGACACCTCAAGCCTGATATGCCATGGAGACCCCAGAATCTAAATGGAACTCACCTGCTCACAGCTGATAAGAAGATGCCAATGGATCTCAGGAGCTTTTCTAAACCTAAGCCAGTCATATATCTGTACAGCAAGTTAAAGAGTACATTTCAGGTGTTTTTTCATGCAAAACTCAAGATGTTGCTGGGGCTGGGGATTTAGCTCGGTGGTTCTGCTGCCTGCCTCCCAAGCTCAAAGACCCAAGTTCGATCCCCAGTACCAAAAACAAAACAAAAAACCCACCAAACTCAGATCTTGTGCCCAATCCCAGGATGACCAGGCAGGTGAATAGTACTCTTTACCCTGAGAGGAGCCACTAGCTTAAGGGGAAGGGGCAGCACCGAGGTGGGAGCATTAAGGGTGCGGGTTTGTTCCTTGTTCTCCAGGAAGTTTCCCTACAGCAAGGCTTAAACGATCAAAGGTACAGGAGAAACTGAGGGTCAGTTTCCCAAACCTCTCTAGGCTATGACCATTGCTCCCCTGGGCCTCAACATAGTTTGCTATTTCAAGCCTCATTCCTAGACTTCTTTAAAAAGAACTAGCGTCATCGTTAATTCTCAATTTCATACTTATACAAAGTTTTACACTGGAGGTCACTATTATGAAGAATTGCATGGCTTCTTAATAAGAATAACAGGAGATGGTGGAAAAATTAAACCCTGATTTAAAACAACCTCAGTATTTAATGTTATTTTTTAATGTGAGCCTTTGCAAAAAGCCTCATTGTAATAAAGCACCCAGAGCACGCATCAGCGCAGATACAAGGTATGAAATCAAGCCACAACAGAAAGGGAACCAGTCAACAATTACTAGGCTCATAACACATCACAGGCTCTTAGAACACTTAAGAAATTAGCTGAAATTATTGCAGCTCATGGAGGATGACTGAGAGCATCCAAGACTGACAAAGGATAATGTAATGGGTTGGAGGTAATGGTGCTTTGTTGGGGGGAGCGTGGGGGTGTGAGGCAAATTATCTCTGCTGCACCCTGGTTCCCAGGATGCCAATAGAAGTAGAGACAGATTGGCTCATTAGGAAAGGCTCTTTACTGCGAAAGCAGTGTTTGCTCTGGAGCCAGGCTCCCCTGCCTGTTGCTGCTGTGGCGGGGGGCCAGGTGCTCAGCCCACATGGTAGTCTCTTTATTGCCGCACTGTCCCTTCCCTGCATCCCCAAATTCTGCCCCCTGTCCCTGCCTCAGTGCATTCTCTGCTTTTCTTCAGCTACCAGCTAGGTCGACCAACCTTTGTCACCTTCTTTTTCCTCTGTCCCAGGCTACTCTTGTTTGCATAGCCACACGCTGTACATATTTCTGGTCCATTATTTCCAACAATTAGCTCTAGAAGGTTGCCGAAGTGTCTGTAGAAGCTAGTAAGTACACCATCATTTACTATGGGCCAGGCACTGCCTTGCTCACTACAGCCCTCCAGTGGGCGCGATTAGTATTTGCATTTACATCGTAAGCAACAGGAGGCAACCGAAGGCTACCGATTGAACTAGGATTTGAACCGGGAAGCCTAATTCAGCCTGAGCATTTGCCTTCCTGCCTGTGGCCAAAGCGAGGGGGCGGGGCTCTTCAGCTTTTTCTGCGATGACCCCATTCCCAACCCTGTGTGCTGTTGTAGGGGGAGCTGTGGGTCTGCACTGTCCACTATAGTGCCTGTCATGGGCTTTGGGCCCGATAGATCCTTTTTTTTTTTTGGTAACGGGGATCGAACTCAGGTCCTTGTGCTTGCTCAGCAGGCGGCAAAACCACTGAGCTAAATCCTTGGCCAGATAAACCCATTTTAAGCCTCATCTCTGTTATTTACCAGTAATTACTCAATTTTTCCAAGCCTCACCTTCCTTATCTATAAAAATGAGATAACAGCAACCCCCTATTAGGCTGAGTGTAAGGGTTAAATGAGATAATATTTGTCCAGTACTTAGAACATAAAAAGACTCAATAAGTGGCAATTCATAGTTTTGTCAATTATAATATATAAACTTTTAGTTACTGATCTATTCTGGAAGACTAACAAAAAGATTTAGGCTTATGTGATAGTTCTGCAGGAGATCATGATGCCATATGGATCTGTTTTCTTCTAACACACCACAACTGGAGGGCTGGGGAGAAAAAGTGGAATCTCTAATTCAAAAGACTATCATCTGGGCATGGTAGTGATCCCAAGACTTTTTTTTTAAATAAAAAAGCAATGTTTAAATTGAGGCCTGATGGCTAGGCATGGTGGTGCACGCTTGTAATCCCAGCATTCTGGGAGGCTGAGGCAGGGGGATCACAAGTTTGAGTCCAAGTGTGGGCAATTTAGCAACTGAGACTTTTTTTTGGTACTGGGGATTGAGCTTGGGACTTTGCACTTTTGAGGCAGGTGGCGGAACCGCTGAGCTAAATCCCTGGCCCTGAGATTATTTTTTTTAAAAAAAAACCTGAGCCAGTCACGGTGGCACATGCCTGTGATCCTAGCACTTGGAAGACTGAGGCAGGAGGATCACCATGAGTTTGAGGCCAGCCTGGGATACATAGTGAGTTTAAGGTCAGCCTGAATTACAGAATGAGATCCTGTCTCAAGTAAAATAAAATAAAATAATATAAAATAAAAAATTAAAAAAACCTGAATAAGGGAGTAGGAGTTAGTCATATAAGGAGGGCGCTTACTGAATAGGAAAGGATTCAGGCAGGGAGAAAAATACAAAGGGTCTTTGTTGAGTCCTTGAAGTGCCATGAGAACATAGAGCAAGAATATCCTCGCCTACCCCTAGTTCAAAGTGTTACCTCAGGGCTGGGGATTTAGCTCAGAGGTTCTGCCACCTGCCTTGCAAGCACAAGGACCTGAGTTCGATCCCCGGTACCAAAAAAACAAACAAACAAACAAACAAACAAAAAGTGTTACCTCAATGGTGACAAAATATGCCTTCAAGCCCTATCTGTTTCCAGGGCTCCTGAACATAAACACCTCAAACTCACCATCTCCCAAATCAAACTCAGCTACACCCGAACTTGTTTCTTTTTTATGTTCACCCAGTTTCCCAAGTTGGAAATATGAGAGTCATCCTGTGGCATTTGTGTGTTTTTGGCCACTTCCATGTTCTGAAATGATTCAAAATGTTTACCTTTCTTGGTCATTTTGACTTTGGAGAAGAGGCAGAAACCTCACAGTGCCAGGTCTGGTGAATAAGGTCGAGGAGGATGCACCATAATTTACCAGCTTGCCTTTCCATTGGATGCCACTTGGCCGCAGTATTCACCATACTGTTGATCACATTTTGTAAAAACACTCATGAAAGAAGATTTCCAGAACTGTTTCAAAAGTGGCAAGAACGGGTCAGGGGTTTAGCTCAGTGGCACCGCACCTGCACGACAAGCGCAAGGTCCTGAGTTTGATTCCTGGTACCAAAAAAAAAAAGTGGCAAGAATGATGGGATAATATGTTCAAAGCCAGGGGAACAAAAAACAAAAACAAAAAAATCTGGGGAAGTATTTTAAGGGAGATTATTGGCAATATACTTTTTACTGTAATAATTTAAAATTTTAAAGCATTTATTGTATATTTTGATCATATCTCATAGATATGGAGCTCAGATTCCAGGGGAAAATTTGGAAGCTCCTCCAGCTGGTGTGGTGTGTGCATCCTGACAATGGATTCAACTACTCAGGGAGAATGTGTGAGCAGAGAAGAGGATGTGGGTGGAGTCTCAAGGAACATTTAAGGGAAGGCTGAAGAAGAGAAGCAAAGGACAGAAAGAAAGGAGCAACCAAGAGAACTGTGATCACGGAGCAGAGAGAATTGGCAGAGATGGGAACAGTGAAAAATGCCACTGAGAGGTCATGTGTAAGGAATGCAGATGGAGTCACTGGGCTTTACGAGGAGAAAACCATGGGTAACCTTGGCAAGACCTGCACCAGGGGGGTGAGGGGAACAGAATCCAGAAGGCAGAGCACAGGGGAGAAAGCAGGGGAGGGGGAGGAGAGCCAGGGAGCATCAGGAACCTTCTCAGCAAGCATCACCATGATGGGCAGGAGCTGGGTGGAACTAAGTTTCGAGTCAGTGATTTAATCCATGTTTTAAAGTAGAAGAGATTTCTGCATATTTGCTGATGAAAAAAGCTGGTAATGAAGTGATGGAGAAAGCTATAAGAGAGGAAAAATAAAACCTATAAGGAGATGGAAAGGGATTCAAGTGCAGAACAAATACAAATTAGTCCTAGACAAAAGGAGTAGCTACTTCAGCTTTGATGGGAAGGGGGAAAAAAAGAACGGGAGGTGAGAATGACAGGAAGTCAATAGAGTTTTTTTTTTTTGGTACTGGGGATCGAACTTGGGAGCTTGCACTTGCAAGGCAGGCAGTGGAACCACTGAGCTAAATCCCTGGCCCTATAGAGTTTTGACTTTTGGGATATTTTTATCACCAGGTGTCCTGTTCTAAAATATTAGAGAGAATCAGGGGAAGAGCTCCTTCAACAACTTTCTTTATATTTTTGGAAGATTGCTTTTGTTTGTCTGTTTTCTGTTTACCAAAGGATACGTGATTCTAAGGTAGGTGGTCAAGCGTACAAGGAACAAACTGGCTCCTTGGGAAAATTCATGCTCCAATTCAGGGCCAGTCTTGCCTTGGTTGGTTTCAACGAAATTGTCGAGGATGTGACCCCTTGCGACTTTGCCAGCATTGTCCCACTCTTGTAAGAAACTTAAAAGCCTGCCAATTGCTGCCTGCTCCTTTATAGAAGTCATGATCAATGAGTCCTGGGGGTGGCAACAGAGAAAGGGAAAATAGACAGGTTACTAGCATATTTAGGACCATGCAAATCCATCCTTTGGTGAGTTTTGCATTTCTGCTGATTAGCTGTGTATAGTTACATGTAAAATTCACTCTAGGGCCGGTCAGAGGCTACTTGAGCAAGGAGGCTCTCAATGGGTTACAATGGAATTAAGAACATGAAGGTAGCTGGGCGTGGTGGCACATGCCTGTCATCTCAGCTACTTGGGAGGCTGAGCCAGGAGACTGCAAGTTCAAGGACAGCCTGTGCAATTTAATGAGACCCCATCTCAAAATGAAAGGCTGGGGATGTAGCTCAGTGGTAGAGTGTTTGCCCAGCATGCATGAGGCCATGTGTTCAATCCCTGAAAACAAAAAAAACATAAGGTAGTAAATGTTTTTTTGTATTGTTCTTTTTTTTGAGACAGGGTCTCACTATGTAGTTCAGCCTGGCCTTGAACTCACTGTGTAGCCCATGCTGACTTTGAACTCATGACAATCCTCCTGCCTCAGCCTCCAGAGTCCTGGGATTATAGGCATGCGCCTCCGTGTCCAGTTAATGTCTGTTCTTTTTAATTTGGGTTTTATTGTTGTTTTGAGACAGGGCCTCAGTACGTATTATAGGCTGGGCTCAAACTTGCAATGCTTCTGCCTCAGCATCCCCATGCCTGGCTCAAATGTCTACTCTTAAAGAGTTAAAGGCTTTCCTGGTGATGCTAGCAATGGAAAGACCACAGTATCAAGTTGAGAATGAAGGTGCTTGCTAGGAACCTGGCCTCTCTCACAGCTTTTCTCACACAGGGTTGGAGATTTGGGGTCTTTAGAGATCTAGCCCCCTCTTATGCCAACCTGCTAAGGCAAAGTGCCCCTTAACTTTGTACCTAGGGTTTTACAATAATTCTTCAAAACAACTTTCAAAAAAAGTTAGTGTTAAAAAACAGTTCCTATTCCATAGTTGGATTAATGGGCTGTGGTTTGTAGGAGTCTGTGTCCTTGGGAGAGTGTTTTCAGTGGGGGAGGGAAGGTTTAAAATAAACCCGTTTTCCAAAAATAGTTGTGATTGAAAGTGTTATTATCCATAACAAATGTTAGTGCTGATGGGAGAGAGGCATGTGTGATTCTTTTGTCTAACAGACAAGTGAAAGTCATATTTCACATTATCATGGGGTTTTCTGTGATTTACAGAATATTTGTGAAACATTACTTGCAGGGGCTATGATTGATATGGAGAGAACAGCTTGTGTGTAGGGGAGACATGTATTTCACAAAGACTGTTCAACATGAAATTTACAGTCCCATAAAGTGCTTCTACATCTTTGCCAGAGATCTAGTTAAAAGGACTTTACAGTCTGAAACATCCTAAAATTGATTCTAAATTAACGTTTCCTCACATGTATTTGAGATATTGATGGGGCTCAGCTATCAGGGTTTTATTAGGAAGTAATAACGTGAGGCATGAAGAGACAGACACACATACATACCAACCTCTACAACTCTCAGAGGTCACTGGATGTGTGTGCTCTGAAGGGCGTCAGGAAGGCCACCCCAAGATCCTGTCAGACTTAAGAGCAGGCTGAACAACTGCACACCAGCCTAAACACAAATGACCAAATTCTGGTGTGAGATGAAGCCATCAATCACTGTGAATCCCATGATAGGCCTAAACCTGAGAATACTTTCAGAGGCTGTGGCCACCTCCAACAGCCAACCGGGCCTCAGAAAATGAGGGTGAGAGGCTGTTCCAGACCCCAGAGAGGAGGAGGTTGAGACACCAGCATTAGCTTTGTCAGGATGGACCCTTTGTAGGATCAAGACTCAAAGTGAAATCAGATACACACCCAACAGTTCCGGGACACCAGCGCAGGAAACTCTAGGCAGGACAGTCTGTATTAAGCCCTTGTCTCCAAGATTCCTTGCATTTCAGTCTTCTAGTTTTGACACTGGAAAAGAAAAACCAAGAGGCAGCTTTCAAGGTCACAGTGATGCTAATGCAACTCTAAAGTAGTGATGGCCCATCAGGCGGCTCTGTGCCAGGTGCCGTGGGAGACACTGAGTTGTGTGGTAGTGAAGGAGCACAAGGTCTGGAACCAGACTGGGTTCAAGGCTCAGCTCTGTGACTTGATACTTAGTAAAAAATTAAAATAGTACCTGCCTTATCATATGCCACCTTCCAGGCTCCCTGCAGAAAGGCAGCCATGATCGGCCCTCTTGGCTTCTTGGCTATGCCTTCTGGTGTTTACCTCTTTCTGTATTTCCAAATAATAGGCTTATACTACTTGTTATGGGCTGAATCGGGTCTTCCCCAGTTCCATTTGTTGAAGTCTGAACTCTTCAGTACCTTGGAATATGACAGGGTCTTTAAAGAGATAATTAAGGTAAAACGAGGTCATTAGGGTGGGCCTTTATCCAATACATCTGGCATCCTTTTGAGAGGTGTATAGGACCCAGACACACACTGAAGGAAGAGGAGGTGAAGGCACAAGGAGGCGGTGGCTCAGAGGAAACCAGCCCTGCAATGCCCGGATATCAGTCTGCCAGCCTCCAGCCTGGGAGCTAATCAGTCTCTACCGCTTAGGCCACCAAGTCTGTGGTGGCTGGAGTACACTACTATGACTTATCAGCTTTTGACAATATTATGGCAGTTAAGGAATTAGTTCTCTTGTATGACTCTATCTCCCCCACTTTCTCTATTCTGTCCTCACAGTGTAGTTTCCCATAAGTTAGAGTTAAATCAGGAGTGTTTATTTATTTATTTATTTAATTTATTTATTCATTTTGGGTACCAGGGATTGAACTCAGGACCTTGTGTTTGTGAGCCAGGCGCCATACTACTGAGCTAAATCCCCAGCCCATCAGCAGTGTTTACATTATTGACAAAGTAAATAAACTCTTAACTCAAATAGTAGACTATTACATTTTATTTTTCTTACAACTTGATTTTACCTGGAATTAATCATAACCCTTTTTTTTTCATTTAGTTCTAAGTACCTAGGGGTTTTTTTTCTTTCTCTTCAAAAGCACCAAATGTGTAGCAGAAATTTTTCTAAATGTTCAACCCTAGCCGACCAGTTCCAGCTCTTCCCTGGAGACTTGAGTTGCACAGATCTTGGTTTTTCTCCTTTAGTCACTGCTCACTAAGCCTGGTACATTAATGTCCTAGGGTTTCCTTTTGCCATTCTTCTATGCTGCGTCTCACATCTTCCTTTTTGCTTTACTCCCTTGTTTTGTTGAAGCACATTCTCTAGTAGTTTCTTGCGTGTGTGTGTGTGTGTGTGTGTGTGTGTCCTGGAGGGTCTGGAACTCTTTTTGACCTCAGGTGGAGGAGAGACTGGGTGTGTGACTTGGTGTTAGAAATGAGGTTGCCTACCATTTGCTGTTGCTGATGAGAAGTCTGATGTCATTTTGAATCCTGTGCCTTTGAAGGTTTTTCTGAAAGTGTATGATGGTGTGCCTTGGTGCAGGTCTTTTTCATTTACTGTACTATATCCTTGCTGGGCTTCTAAAAATTAGCTGCTGTGTTCTTCAGTTTTTGGAAATTTATCAGGAAACAGCTAGTCTTTTCATTGAAGAATTAACAAATTTAGTTAGTGGAGGTTATTTTTCCCTCTTCTGCAGTCACTAGGGTCTCCAGGGAGAGTGAGTGAGATAAACACTTGGCTGTTTGAACCCTGGAGGTAGGGGAAAGGGCCGAGCTCTGCACGACTTTTCCTCTATCCCTCAGTTTTCCACCCTGTATATCATCTGTGGCCTTTCAACTACGCCTGAGGTCCATGAGGATGGAAGCCTCCAGGGTCCACTTTCCTTCATCTTATGTACCCAAGCGTTTGAAGTGTTGCTCAGCTGCTGCGGGTTGGGGCTCTGGAGTGGAGGCAAAGTGCTCTGCATGGAGCTGTCAATGCCTGTGCTCAGCCCACACCTTCACTTTTTACCTTCTCTGGTTACGTGATTCCGAGCATTAGGTCTCCTCGAGGTTAAAGTAGGGACTGCCTCACTTCCTGTTGTTCATTTCCTCTTGTTGGTACCTAGTTTGTAATTTCCTCAGCTTCGAGCCAAGCCGGTTAACATTCCCCCATTTGCCTCCTACCTTCCAAATATTTGTTGAATCCTTCCATGTGTTGTTGCCTCTTTCCCTGAACTTTTGTGACTTTTTATTTAGTGTTATGTCACTGAGGTTTGTGGAAGCTGGGGGAGATAAAGAGCAGCAGTCATGTTTAATGGAGTGCCAATTATTATTTATTTTTATATCAACTTTCCTTCAGTGTGAGATTTGGTGAAGGCTGAAAAAACAATGATGGGGCTGGAGGTGTAGCTCGGTGGTAGAGGGTTTGCACTGAGTTCGATTCCCAGTACTACAAACAAAATAAAATAAATTCCCCAAACTCTTTTTTTTTTTTTTTTGGTACCTGGGATCAAACTCGGGTCCTTGTGCTTGTGCAGCAGGTGGCAGAACCACTAAGCTAAATCCCCAGCCCAAAACAAAATCTTAAAAGAATTCAAAGAAGAAAACAGTGGGAAAAGGAGAGAAATGTGCTAATTTCAAGAGTCTGTTGCTGGGATAAATTTTTTTATATCTAAATTTTTTGACTATCAAAATAAAAGGGGAAGCATGTGTTTTTCCTGGTAAAGGGAAAGAGAAAGGTGAAAGAAGACTTTTTTTTTTAGTTTTTATATTTTTCATATGGAAAGAGGTAGCTCCACACCACAACATGTGTATACAATTATTTTTTAAGCCAGGCCTGGTGGCACATACCTGTAATCCCAGCACTTGGAAGGCTGAAGCAGGAGGATCACTGCATGTTTGAGGACAGCCTTGGCTACATAGGTGCTCAAAACCAGCGTAAATTTCATAAAAGACTCTATCTCAAAAAACCCAAAAATTTAAAAAATTTTTCAATTAAAAAAAAAATATTGGAGATAGAATCCAGGGCTTTCATACTGAGCTACAACCCCAGCCCATTTATTTGGAGACAGGATCTTGCTAAGTCGTCCAGACTGAACTTCAACTTGTGACCCTCCTGCCTCAGCCTCCCAGAGTGTGGGGATTATAGGCATGCAGCACCATGCTTGGCTTAATTCTCTTTCATTTTTACTTTTTTTTTTTTTTGGCACTGCTGAGGATCCAACTCATAGCCTTGGCTGAGCTACATCCCCAGCCCTGTTTTATCTAATTCTAAGAGCTTCTGTAGTTACTGTCCTCAATTTTCAGAGGAAGAGACTCAGGTTTTAAAAGTTTTGCTTATTAATGAAGGCCTCATGGCTAAAAGGAATGGCAATGGGATTTAAACTCAGATTTGAGTGTAACTCCACAAAGTCCAAGTTCTCTCCATTAAGCCAAAGGCACTGGCCTGCTGTCCCCTGTGCTCTACAGTGTCACCCGCAGCCTCTTGTCAAATCCAGACGCCGGCTTGCAGTCCATAGAAGAGGACTCCCTTCTCAAATGCCTTTCCTAACCCCGCCCTCCTGGCTCTACTCCTGGAACTTTGCTTCCTCCTGTGCACATGTGCAGATCCTTCTGCAGGGCTCAGTTCTCTCCTCGTGCTTCGTAACCTCCTGGGGGCCTCACCCCCTCCATCACTGTCAGTGCCTCTGTCGGGGGGCGGCTCCCAAATCCCAAACCTCAGCCTGGGTCCCCTCCTGGGCTCCACATCCCTGTACTTAAGCGACCAGCGGACTCCTCACGGGTGTGCATCACAGGCTCTTCACATCCACAAATCCTATGAAGAACTCATCCCTCCTCTTCCTTGTCCCTGTGCTGGTCCTATGTTCGAGCGTGGGCCACCATCTTCCTGGTCACTCGAGAGCTGTCTTGGGCATAAAGCAAGTAGTTCCTTGCTCTCCTTATCTGAATGTTTGTTGCTGGGTTCTGCCAGTCACACTCCTAACATGCCCTCAGACAAGGCCATTTAGCTCCACCGGCACTGGCGCCACTTTCATGTTATACCCCCATCCCTTAGGAATTACAGCAACAGCTTCCCAACTCTCCTCAGGCTGACTCCATCCTACTGCCAGAGCGAGAGGCAAGACCTCGAAACAATTCAAACCGGTCAGATGATTCAGAGATTCTCTTTACCCTCAGGATAAAGAATTTTATTTCAGCCCAAACAATTCCATCTAAATTCTGCCCCCAGGTGAAACCTGGCACTAAGCCCCCATCCTGAGGGGATTAAGAGGCTGCCGCCCACTTCCCCACACTGTAGAAACCCTTCTCTAAATTCCCCACTCCTGTTTCTAAGCCACTTTTCTTCTTCTGAGATCAGGCCTTCTGCCCTCCTCCACTACCTGCCTCTGTGCTGCTGTCAGCCACCCTTTCCTGTTCTGAGTCACTGACACACATCTGCATTTTTACCCTGCAGCTACCAGGCAACTCCAAGGTCAGTGTCTCCATGTTCACAGCAGGTGCTGGTAAACTGATGTCCAACATACTGTGCATAAGAAGCACTTTAATGTCCGTTAACTCGACATGGTTCATTAAATAGATGTCCTGGGTGCCAACTCCAAGCCAGGCACTGGAGGTGGCACTGGTTAATATATAGACATAGTCCTTTTTCTCAAGGTGCTTACATCCTGGCAGGCAGAGGGAGGCAAGCAAGCAGGGAGTTTCAGTGAAGAGTGAAAAGCTTTGTTGGAGCACAAGGGAGAAATCCAGAAATCCAGGATCCAACCTTCACTCCCAAGCAACCCAGCATTCATACAGAAGACCTACATGCTAAACTCTTCACTAGCCGTGACCAGCCCCTTCTTGGGAAGTCTACAGTTCCAAGCTCCTTACCCTCCCACCTCTTCCTCCACCTGTTCTCAGAAGATCTAGTCTTGGGCTTAATAAAGTTATAGGCCATTAGGCAAGAACGTCCTCATATTTCCTCTTCCTTCTCTCCATATTATCTCTGTCCACACCCACCCCTCTCCTTTCTTTCTCTCTCCCTCTACCAAAGCGCTGCATCCATCCAACCATCCCACCCATCTTGTCTCCTTAGGGCCCCTGCTCCACCCGTTACTCCCTCCACCCTTTTATCCTCAACCACTCTCTTTAAGTATTTTCTTTGTTAGCCTAATTTTTGCCAATCTATAAAAATAAAAAGCAAAAATCAAAACAGAACCTCAAACCTACATCCTCCTCCAGTTGTCTCTCTGATTTTCTCACTTTGCAGCAAAACTTCTATAAAACAGTTTACACATTCTTTTCTGTTTCCCCACTGACCATCCTCTTCCCAACACTACTTCCCTTATATCTTTCTCTCTTTTTTTTCTTTTTCTGTACTGGGGATCAAACTCTGCACTTGCAAGGTAGGTGCAGTGCCACTGAGCCAAATCCCCAGCCTTACTTAACTTGTATCTCTCTCTTTTTTTTTTTTGGTACCAGTGATTGAACTCAGGTCCTTGCGTTTGCGAGGCAGGCGGTAGAACCACTGAGCTAAATTCCTGTCCCTCATTTGTATCTCTTTAGCCAATGTCTCTGATAACTCCCTAACTGCCCAGTTCACTGAGGATATCGGGGTCCTTTGCTTATTTGTCCACTTGCTGCCACAGTCAACATTACTGACCATTCCTCCTTCTAAAGCGCTTTCTTCCCTGATACCTCTGCATTATGACATTGCTTGGTTTGTCTGCATCCCTGGATGCTGCCTCCCCCACCTCCATCTTTGAGTCTCCAGTGCCTGTTGTGTTGTATGTAGGTCCTCAGTAAGATATCAAAGATGGCACCCACATATGACTAGAAACTTTCCTGTCCCACCATCAAGCTCACTATCAGCAATACCATTAAACATGCAATGCAACAAGCAGTGTCAAGTAGGTCTCATGCTAGATCTTTGTGAGAATAAATGTGAAAAAGACCCAGACATTACCTTTGAGGGGAATAAAGTTTAGGGGTGGCATAGAACTTTATAAATAAATGATTTCAGTTCCAACAGTGTGGTAAGTGAAATGACAGAGTACAGGGGACTCTGGGAATGGGAGAGGGACACCTAACCTGATGTTGGTTGGTTGCTGGCTGCCACGGAAAGCTTTCAGAGGAGATGCCTTCCAGGCTAGAAAGTGGTCTGTAGTTATTCGGGACAGGGGAGAGGAAAGTGTATTCCAGATAGAGGCCAGAAAGTGTTCAGTGGCTCAGAAGT
This sequence comes from Heterocephalus glaber, assembly GCF_053883595.1. Lineage (NCBI taxonomy): Eukaryota > Metazoa > Chordata > Mammalia > Rodentia > Bathyergidae > Heterocephalus > Heterocephalus glaber. The sequence continues at coordinate 7,842,198 of NW_028258301.1, forward strand.
GAGAGAGTATAAGGCAGTGGTGGTGAACCTATGGCACGCGTGTCACAGTGGGCTATTTTTAATCACTGAGAGCTCTAAAAGGTTCGCCATCACTGGTAAAATGAATGAAGAATTGCAAGTCCAGGGTAGCACAGCACAGTGGTCAGGACCATGAGCTCTGGAGTTGGATGGTTTTCCACTTCCTAGCTATGTGACCTGAGGCAAGTTACTTAACCTCTTTGAGCTTCAGTTCCCTTACCTGTAAAGAGATAATATGTAGTATCCCATAAGGGTGGATAAACTACCTAACATATAGAAAACCATCACTGGAGTTTAGCTCTTTCTTTCATTGCCAAGATTGCTCATAGCAGCGGGAGCATAGCATGGGGATAGAAGTGGCGAGAGACAAGACAGAGGAACAGGCAGAGGGCAGGGAATGCAGGGCCTTCCATGAAGGGCTTGCACTCTATCCTCAGGGTGATGTGGGGGAGCCGAAGGCCTCTCAGTGACAAAACCAAGACTTGTTTTAGAAATCCCTTGACTGCTGTATAGAAAGAGGAGTGGGAGGGGGCAAGATGAGGTGAGGCCCCAGTTAGGAAGCCAGTCCTGTAATCTCAGCAAAAGACGCTGAGGACACCAGGGGTGGAGAGAAGCAGAAAGGCCACATAGGTAGAAGTGACAGAACCTGGTGCCTGACCGCCTGTGGAGGGTGAAAGAAGGGGAAGAATCAAGCAGGAGCAGGAAGCTTGGATAACCTGGCTTCCTACCTCACAGAGAACATAGGGTCCACCAAGCAAAAGCAGAAGCCCCTCTTCCTCTCTTCCATTCTTCTCTCCTACTCCCCCTCCTCTTCCTCTTCCTTTTCCTTCTACTCCCCCCCCCCTTCTGCTTCTTCCTTCTTCCTCTTCTTTTCCCCTTCCCTCTCCCCTTCCCCCTTCCTCCCTCCTCCTCCTCCTCCTCTTCTTATCACAGTGCTGGGGATTGAACTCAGTATCTTGCACATGCCAGGCAAGTAGTCTATCACTTAGTGGGAAATGGAAAGAAAATGTTCAAATGTGAAAGGGGAACAAGGGAGGTGGGAGGGGGAAAGAAAAGAAGGGACAAGGAAAAAAGAGAGAATAGAAGGAAAAAATGGAAACAAAGCTTTTGTAAATAAGGAGGGGAAGAGGGGTCGAAGTGGGGGGGGGAATGGGAGAAAAGCAGCAAGATATATCATGTACAGGTACAAATCCTCTATGACAAACATCATTATGTATATCTAAAATGTACCAATAAAGGTTTTGGTTCAAAATAAAAAAAGTACTCTACCACTGAGTTACATTCCCTAGCCTGTCTTTTCCCTCCCCTCCCTCCTTTGCCTTTCTTTCTTTCTCTCTCCTTCCTTCCTTCCTTTCCTTCCTTTGTACCAGGGATTGAACCCAGGGCCTTTGCACTGAGCTACACCCTCAGTTTTTTTTATTTTGAGATAGGCTAAGTCACTAAGTTTCCCAGGCTGGGCTCAAATGTGTTTTTCTCTTGCCTCTGCCTCCCAGAGTACTGGGATTACAGGCTTTCACTTCTTCCCTTAAACCCTTGCTCAATCCCTGAAAACCCTAATACATTAATAAAAAAAAAAAGTCTTTCTGAGACTATTTGTCCCTCAGTCTTCTACACTTCACCTTTCTTCATCTCTAAGTTTCTCCATGAGCTCCCTGTGGCCCACAGGATAAAATCTAAACTCAATATGGCATTGCAAGCCATTCAAAACATGGCCCTGCAGGGCACGGAGGAACCCTCCTGTAACCCCAGCATTCTGGGAGCCTGAGGCAGGAAGACCGCAAGTTCAGCCCAGCCTGGGTAATTTAGCAACTTAGTGAAACACTGTCTCAGAAAAAAAAAAATTAAAAAGGACTGTAGCTCAATGCAAAGGCCCTGGGTTAAATTCATAGTACAAAACAAACAAACAAACAGCTGAAACTAACCTCATTTCCAGTCAATTCCACATTACAACAGACCTTGACTTCTCAACTCTCCAGGCCTTTCCATGGCCCTCTGCATCTCTCAAGGCTGCTTTGCCTTCAGGAATAGCCAGCTTCCTTTCTGTCCTTTGGCAGAGTCCCTAAAACTACTAGGGGTTCTCAGTTCTCTGGTCCCATCTACTTCACCCCTTCCTTTGCTGTGCCATAAAACTTAACCTTTTTCTCACTCTAGAGTATGAGTTCCCCAAGGGCAGAGGTTACTCTTCTCTGTGTCCCCCGTGCCTGGCATAAAATAATTGTTTAATAAATTTCTACTGGGTGAGTGAGTGGAGATCAGCCAGCTCCTATTTAGATGGTTATGTCTGAGTGTCCATGATATGTAGGTCTATAAAGCTACCAACTTTCCAAAGCTGCCATGTGTGGAGTGGCAGAATCTTCATCCAAGAAGGCCAGCGGAAGGTCTATGAGGCATTTTACAGCTAAGACAGGAAATAGCGATGTCAGCAGTGGTGTCATCTTTGGACTCTGAGGACAGGGATTCAGTGCCATGAATGGTCAGTTAAATTGTAATTGGAGTGAACTGTTCTTCTGCAAACCATAATGTTCTTTAGCTGCAGCCAAATGGCATTCAAGAAGGGGAGAAAATTTTTTGAAATGTCAAGGAAATTATTTCCAATTTGGTGCTCACAACCAGAGACTCTAATGATCAGTGGAAATGAGAAGCAAACAAATTAGCACTAATGGAAAATGGCTTTTGGAAAAGAGGATTTAATTTATAGTCAACTGATCATGGCATGCAGCATGCAGTAAAAGTCAGCGCCACCAGCTTGATCCCAAGAACTGGAGCACACATGGAATGCCAGAGAAAAATGTGTGGATGCCATCATGCTTATTGGAGTCTCTCTGTAAGTGGGAGCCAATTAAAATAGTCATTATTTTACCTTGGGGAGAAAATGGTGTGAAAAATCAAGGCACATGAAATTAAAATCCAGATTAGGAACTGCGGTCCTAATTGGTTGGTTTATGGCCTCCTAACCTTGGCAAGGTCTTCCGAAAGGACAACCAACCTACTTAGTCTTCAGCCAGAGTGGCCTCTTTGCTTTTAATTTCCTCTCCATCTTCAGAGGTGATTAATAAATCTGGACTCATCTATAAATCATTCTATAGCAGCCAAATGGTTCTTTTTCAAGCAGGGAAACTAGAATCACAAAATCTCAAAAACTCCAGCTCCTATGTTAAGCCGAAGGTCCTTAACAACAAGAGAAGGTATTAAATATCAAGAGGTCAATAGATCTTGTTTCTAAATTTTCCAAAAAGATTTGTTCCCCCTAAACATACATACACATTTGTAAACACAAGAAGCATCCAAGGTGTGGGCTGTAAGACTGACTCCCTGTCCCCGCTGGCCTCAGAGACAAGGTAGTGGTTACTATCTCCTGTTTTTGGAGGTTTCACATGCAGGATGAGGCAGAGGCTTTCTCCCTGTTTACCTAACTCTGCTTCCTCACTCTCAGGCCTCCATTCAGAGAGAGATGATACATACAGTCCTGCTTGGCTCAGAGCAGAGGAGCTGTGAGAGACTGCGACACGGTGTGAACAGCAGAATGCACTTACATAAGCCTGAGGGGAGCAGCCTCCTATACACCTTGCCTATTACTCCGAGGCTACAAACCAGGACTGCATGCTACTGTACTGCATACGGTAACCTAATGGCAGGCATTTGTGTATCTAAACACGTGTAAACACAGCAAAGTACAGTAAACATAGGGTTGAGGGGCTGGGCTTGTAGCTCAGTGGGCAGCACTTGCCTTAGTAAGCTCAAGGCCTTAGGTTTGAGCCCCTATACTACTCCCCACCCCCAAAAGCTATGAAAGATAGAAACGACAGAGCTGTACAGGGCACTGATCATGAATGGAGGCTGCAGGGCCGGGAGCTGCTCTGGGTGAGTCAGCGAGTGAGTAGTGAGTGAGAGTGAAGGATGGGGACATTTCTGCACACTACTGTAGATTTTACAACTAGGCTACACTCAATTTCTTTCTCTCACATGCTTTCTCTCTCCCTTTCTTTGATACAGGGTCTTGCTCTTTATAGTTCAGGCTGGCCTCAAACTCACTGAGATTCTCCTGCCTCAGCCTCCAAGTGCTGAGATTACAGGTGTGTGCCACCACACTTGGCAGTCCTGGGGATTGAACCCATGGCTTTCATACTTACCTACATCCCCAGCTCTTGTTTTTTATTTTTTATTTTGAGACAGGGTATTGCTGAGTCTCTAAGTAGCCCAGGCTGCACTTGAACTTGTAATATTCCTGTCTCAGCTTCCCAGCACACTAGAATTACAGGTGTGTGGCACCACGCCCAGCTACATTAAATTTATAAAACAATATTTTTCTTTCTTTCTTTTTGTTTTGTGATACCAGGGACTGAACCTATGGTCTTTGTACTGACATCCACAGTCTATTTTTAAAATTTTGAGTCAGGGTCTTGGTAGGCTGCCCAGGCTGGACTTGAACTTATGATCTGCCTGCCTCAGCTTCCTAGAGTACAGGTATGCATCACCACACCTGGCTTTTATTTAATAACAAATTAACAGCTGGGCACAGTGGCACACACCTGAATTCCTAGCTACTCAGGAGACTGAAGCAGGAAGATCTCAAGGTTGAAGCCAACCCGGGCAGTGCAGTGAGATCCTGTTTCAAAAGAAAAAGAAAAAAAAAAAGATTTGGGGATATAGTTCAGCAGTGCAGTGCTTACCTAGCATGTGTGAGGGCCTCTGTATTGGTCAGCTTTGCTGTTACTGGGACAAAATACCTGACATCTATAACTTAAAGGAGAGGTTTCAGAGGGTTTAGTCCATGGTCAGCTGGCTCCAAGGGAGAATCATCATGGTGGAAAGGCATGGAGGAGCAAAGCTGCTCACTTCATGGAGCCTGGAAAACAGAATAGGGAACAGCACCAGAGAGGAAGGGGCCAGCGACAGATATAGTACCCAGGGTCACGCCTCCATGACATACCCGGACAAAGGGAAGTATGCTTTCTAATTCCCTAGGCAGCTCCCAAGCCAAAGGAGTTGACAATGCAGTTTAACTGTTACAGCCTGTGTCCAGTCCCTGGTACCCCCTCCCCCCAGCGTTAGAACCCTTGTTTGGATATACACCCCCCAAAAGGCTCAGGTGTTAAATGCATGTTCCCCAGTGCACAGTGGTACTGGGAGGTGGTGGAGTTTCAGGTCATTGGGGCTTCCTTGGACGGGGATATTGGGACTCTGACCCCTCTCTCTCTGCTTCCCACCTGCCACAAGGTGAGCAGCTTTCCAGTTGCATCCTTCCTACCAGTGTTAGCCTCACTGCAGCAAACCATTAGGGCAACCAACCAGGGCCTGAGAACTCTGAAACCATGAGGTTAAGTTATCTCAGGTTATATTTTATATAATGGAAAGCTGAACAACACAACGCACTTAGCTTACTGTTACTTCACTTTATAAAATTAAGTTTTGAAAACTATTTTATTCTTAATACTTAGCTTAAAATATACACTGAATACCTGTAATAAAAATATTTTCTTGCTTTATATACTCTAGGCTTTTTTTAACTTAAAAATTAAAATTTTTTAACTTTTTAAACATTTTTGTTAAAAACTAAGACCTTGTACAGCCCAAGCCTATCACAGAGTCAGGGTCATCACCTCCCTATCTTGTGACATTGGAAGGTTTGCAGGGGCAATGGCACATATAACACCTCCAGTAACAGCAACATCTTCTGGAGTTCCTCCTCAAGGACCTGTCTGAGCCTCTTGAGCAGATGTCACTCTTTGCAGAGTCCATGGTGGTTTGCTTGGTTTGAGTCACACTAAATTGTCCAGACTGGCCTCAAACTTTTGATTTCCCTGCCTCAGCCTCCAGAGTAGCTGGGATTACGGGCATGGGCTACCACGCCCAACTTCTTTTTCCTCTTCCTCTTATTTATCATAGATTTGTTTGTAAGCAGATAATGCACTACGAATACCCCTCTCTATTAAAAAAAATTTTAGGGGGGTACAATGGGGATTGAACCCAGGGCCTTGCATAAGCTAGGTGAGTCTACCACTGAGCTATGGTCCTAGTCCCATGTTTTCAACTTTTTGTGTGTGTGTCATACTGGGGGTTGAACCCAGAGGTGCTCTACCACTGAGCTATATTCCCAGCCCTTTTTATTTTTTATTTTGAGAGAGTCTAAATTGCCCAAGCTGGCTTTGAACTTGTGATCTTCTTGCTTCAGCCTCCTGAGTGCTGGGACTACAGGCCTTTGTCCCTGCTCTTGGTTTGTTTTCAACATTTATTTATTTATTTTTAAGACAGGGTCTCGCTATGTAGTTCAGGCTGGCCTTGAGCTCACTATGTAGCCCAGGCTGGCCTCAAATTCACAGTGAACCTCCTGCCTCAGCCTTCCAAGTTCTGGGATTATAGGCATGCACCACAATTCCCGGCTTGTTTTCAACTTTTAAAGAAGCTTATTGAGGTCTGCAGAAACTTCTACTAAACCTATCCCTGTGAATTTTCTTGGGATTCTCCTGTCTTCTGTAGTTTCCTTTTCTCTTGCTTTTTCCTCAGTTTTATGTTTGCCAGATGATAAGAATTTTTCAGTTCTCTTATAATCTTATAGGACCACTGTCATATATGTGACCCATTTTTAACTAAAACATTTTTGTGCAACACACAATTGTAGATACAAACATTCTGCTCCAAACTTCCAGCCCAGCCAGAGGATGCCCTAACCTTCACTTCAGTGCAGGTGCATAAGCACTCTAATTTGTCACTTTCTTCTCATAGACCCTCCTGTTCCTACTCATACTCTCTCCACAGTCCCTCCTGTCATTCATCACTTTCCTACAGATTCCATTTGCCCCCACGTCTCCCCACAGACCTCCTTTCCCTCATCTCCTTTCTGTGACACCCTCTGGCTTCATCCTCTTCCCAGACTTACCCTCATTCTCTACTCAGATTGCTTTTTTCTTTCCCTACACTCACTTCTACCCCAACTCCATTCCCAGACCTAACCTCACACTCTCCCTACAAAATGTAGCTTTGGGTCAAACATAGTCTGCCCACCCTCTTCTCACACCTTCATGGCTCATCTCTGGCTCACTTCTCCCTCCTTCCCTTCCTAGCCTTCTTTTTCTGCCCTTGATAGTTCTCATTCCTGAATAGGTCTCTTTCATCCTGTTTCTCCAGTTCCTCTGCCCATCTCTAGCTTGTGCCCAGAGCTAGCTCGACCCTGGTTCTCCACTTCTGCAAACCACCCTTGCTTGGAGGCAGCCTGTGCTTTACACCCTAGATGTAAGGATCTCAGGTTTGGAAGGGAGGCTAGTGTCTCCTCACCTAAGGCTAACCTAGTTCCTTATTCCAACTGCTCAGAAATCTGTCTGCTTCCTTAGTCATCTCACTCTCATTCTCCAGGGCTGCTATTTCAATCTTTGTCTCCATTTTTTTTTTTTTTGGTGGGGAGGGTCTTGCTAGGTTGCTCAGGCTGGTGTTGAACTCATTTTTTTGCCTTAGCCTCCTAAGTACCTGGGATTACAAGTATGCACCACTTTGCCTGGCTTTTCTCTGCTCTTTTCACCATTACTCTGCATCTCCAATCCCATTCTCACTGGCTGATATCATGTCTCTATTTCAGAGAGAAAATAGCAACTGTCAAAGAGAAATTCCCACAACTTCCTGTCATCAAACCCACCAAAGTAGTAAAGTCAACACACGTTTCCCTTCTGCCACATACAAATGTCCCTCTACCCTTAACTGAATTTCTCCATCAATGTTGTGGATCTCCTTTCTTCTTGTTTCAAGGACACCACTCTCCCAACTATCTTATTTTCCCTATAATTTAACCTTTTTCTTTTTGCTGGATCTACGCCAACAGTATCTCTCCCATCTCTTTTTTTTTTTTTTCCATTTTGTTGTTGTTGTTTATTTGTTTTTTGAGACAGGGTCTTGCTATTAGGTTGGCCTTGGACTCATGGCAATCCTCCTGTCTCAGCCCCCCGAATGCTGGGATTACAGGTGTATGCCACCATGCCTGGCTCTCTTTCTTCTCTTAAACAGCCACACTTCTTTGCATGCTAGGCAAAGAAAGGGTGCTCTACCACGCCTATACTTCTTCTTCTTCTTTTTTTTGGTACCGGGGATCGAACTCGGGCCCTTGTGCTTTCACAGCAGGCTCCTAGTCTAAACTTCTTAAAAGTGAATTTCACATACAATCTTTACTTCTTCCTCTTCTCAAGCCACTGTAATTAGACCTCTGTACCCATCATTCCACTGAAACTGAACTTGCAAAGGTTACCAACTTCCTTGTTTCTAAATCCAGTGGCTTCCTTCACACCTTATTTTACTTGATTACTCATCAGGCTTCAACACTTTCCTCCCTTGGCTTCTGAGACACCATGGTTCTCTAATGATTATCTTCTCACCATCTTGGACACTTCATCTCAAATACCTGCGTAGGCCTATCCTTCTTTACCAGACCCTCAAACCTGGGTACTTCTCAGCACTCTGCCCTAGGCCCTCTCCTCTTTTCTACATATGCCTTCTGGATAAGCTTAACAGATCTACTGGTGTAGTTGTCATCTACAAGGCCCTACAGACCCGACATTTCTACTTCCAGTTAAACTCATCTTGTGACTCCAATCAGGCATATTCAGCTGCCTCCTTGATACCTTGAACTGGATGTTCTACAGGCACCTCACATTCACCGTACCCAGAATGGACTCCTAAAAGTCTTACTTCCTCTCCTTCCTGTCTAAACCAGAAAACTAGAAATCATTCTTCATTTCTCCTATTTCTTTCTTTCTTTTTTTGGTACTGGGGATCGAACTCGGGACCTTGCACTTTCGAGGCAGGCGCCAGAACCACTGAGCTAAACCCCCATCCCTCTCCTATTATATTTCAAAACATATGTCTGATCATTACTCCCCTGCTTAAGGCCCGATGACTGCCTACTGGCTCACAAAAAATCTAAGCACTTATGTTCATAGGTGTAAAATGCATTGGATTTTTTTTTTCATCAGCAAAATCTATCTATAAATTTAAGGCTGAGTTTAACATTCTCTAGGATCTGGCCCTGGCTCTTCAAAGGTTTCTCTCATATTAGTCATTCCCCTGGCCAGAGACCCTTCATGTAATTTTTGTACTCACCCCTGACTTTTCCTTCTTTGGGTGTTTCCAAGGAGTCTTTTTTTCAAGTCTCCAAGTCTTTCAAGGCCCAGTTTAAGAACCATCCCCATTACCACAATGTCCCTTCTCTCAGACTCTGAGCTCTGACTCTTCTAAACTATTTATTCCCCGCAGAGAATTACATTTGGTTCATATATTATTTGTCTCCCTATCCTGTTAAGATTTATAGTCAGGGCCAAAAGCTGGATCCTCAGAAGAGCCCAAGGAACCTTACTTAGCCCACATCCAGCCCATAGACGGTCATAAATGTTTGTTAAATGCGTGGACAAACGCAAAAAAGCTGTACTTCTTAGTACCTTGGTGCCTCCACAAACAGGGCATTCTGTAAAGTCATAGTTTAAGACCTTCTATCCACCCACCCAGTCAGCTGCCTGGACTCCACTGGGTGGAGGATGGGTCGGCACGCGCCGCCGAGGCCGTTTTGTACGGTTTTCTACCTCCAGCCCTCGAATCTGCGGCTGGTAGAGGATGGTAGAGGTAACTAGACGAGGCAAGTCAAAGTGCACTGTCTTCCGAAGGGTAGGGTAAGACGCGGTGGCGAGAAGAGACCCTTAGCATTCCCAGGATACAAAGCTCTGTCGCCGACTCTTCCCTACACAACAGGGTGGTTGTGGGAGACTCTTCCTGACCGGCGTCCCCCCTGCCCAATACCTGGTCCGGATCTAGAGAGTTAGCCAATGACTGCGGGCCAAAACTAAGGGAGGCGGGACCTGGTTGCTATGGCAGGACTAGTAGGCATCTGTGAGAGGCTCGGAAAGACTCGGTTGTTGCTAGAGGGGGAGGTCACAGAGGGCGGCTCTGGGATTGGGCAGTGTCGGGAAGAGGGTGGAGAGGGGGCGGTGGCTGGGCGGTGCCCAGGATGCGTTCAGTTGGTGCGCTGGTGCGCAAGCCAGAGTTCCGGTGGTAGGCCCATGCGGACGGCCGGTGCCTTCACCATGGCCCGTGCTGAGCTGGACTACACAATCGAGATCCCGGATCAGCCCTGCTGGAGCCAGAGTATGAAACGAGGGTCGGGTCCAGTCTTGGGGAGGTGATCTGACGACTCTGTGGGTCGTGAGCGCAGCTTAGCTCCGCCCGCCTCGCTGTCCCGCCCCTTCCTAGGGTCCCTCTGGTCCTAGAGTTTGAGGGGCGGGGAGAGCTCCGCCCCCTGTGGGCCCCGCCCCAGAACTGTCCTTTCTGAGTCACGCCTCTTCCCTGCGTCTGCTGCTTGGTCTGGGTCCTTTTTCCTGCTTTGTCCGCCTGGGTTTCTCAGGCGCATGCTCTTTCTGAGGCTGGAGGCTGTCTAGGGTAGAGTCCCTCCTAATTCGTTTGTATGGGTCCGGGCTCCCCACTTCTCCCTTGTGGAGAAGTTGCGGCTAGGGGTACACAGTACCCCTTCTCAGTTGCAGCTAGGGATACACAGCATTTTCCCACAGGAAGGCAGTCTTTTTTTTTTTTTTTTTGGAAAAGCCCAGGACTCAGAACCTCTAGCCCTCTCTCCACTCTTTTTGGCAGTGATAACAGAGCAGTCTCTGCCCTCGAGTAGAACACTGTTGAAATCTTGACTCTCTCTTCAGTGGCTGAATTACCTTTGGTAAGCTGCCAGCTCTGGACTTGAGTTTCCGCCCCAAAATGAGGGTAACGATAGTAAAATCCCTCAGGGTTGTTGGTTGCACAACTAAGAGATTATTTGTGTAAAGGATCTGGCATTGGGCCTGACATGGAGTGAGTTTAGTAATTGGTATTTAGGATTAACATTGTTTTCCCCCCTACAGTCATAGCATTGAAGAAAGATGTGTGTGTGTGTGTGTGTGTGTGTGTGTGTGTGTGTGAGGCTCCACAAAATTAATAGCTATTAAAGCAGGCCCTTCTCCATGGCTGTGCCTAAAGAATGGAAAGTTGTCCCTGTTGGAAATTTCAGTAGAGGTCAGCCTGGATCCCAGCATGTCTCTTGCCTGCATCACTCCAGCATTGCTTTCATGCCTCCAGTCTCACTGCCAGCAGCTCAGCCTCTTAATATTGGTATCACAGTGATCTTAATGCAAGGGTTTGATCTTATCACAGCTTTTCATAAAATCTTTTAGTGGCTTCTTATTGCCTTCAGGATAAATCAAGTCTTGATTCCTTAGCATGATGGGATTCAAAGTCCTTCATAATTTAGCAGACCGGGTTTATCTCTTTGATCACTATGTCCTTCCACTTTGCAGTGTGAGTTTTCTGTTCTGGCAACACCCAATGCCTTGTGATTTCCTGCATGCTTTTTGGCCTTTGTTTCTGCTCTTTCCTGTGCTGGAGATTCCCCTCCTTTCTGCTGCCCAGCACTGCCCCCTTGCTTGCCCAGCTTACCAGGTAAGGCTTCGCGCAGATGTTGTTTCTTTCATGAGAGCCTTCCCAGACCCCTCTGGTGGCATCTTGTGTTCCTTGGCTGGAGTCTAGGAGAAGGCAGCTCCTAGCCTCCCAAAGAACAGATGGCTTTTTCCCTACAGCTGGATCTGTGCTTTAGAGGTTTTGGACTTATAGAAGTAAAAATATTTATCATCCTTGGAGAGCCTTAAGCTGAAAAGGTCTGGAACTGCCTTCTGCAGGGTCAGGAGGGCCTATGTGGGCAGCCTGATGGTCTTGGTTCTATCTCTTACTGCTTCTGTGTCATTGGCAAGTTATTGAACCTCCCTTGAGCCTCAGATTCATCCACTGAGAAGTGGGAATACTAGTAAAGCTTACCTTCCAGGCTCGTAAGAATTGACAAGGCAGTGGGTGGATGTGTTTGCCTGGGACAGAGAGGGTGCCCTGCTAGTCCCTTTCCTCCTTTGGGCCTCCTTCCCTCACTATTTCAGGAGGCTGGGGTTTAGAACTGGAAGACATCTCAGAGGGCCATTTTGTCTTGCATCCTTCCGCTACCATGAGTGCATTCCAATGCTAGCAGACCTTCCCTATGGCACACTTCCTCTCTAACAACCTGGCCTGTTGGAAGCAACTGGGATTGTAGAAAGGCACTTCCCTTTCTTGAACCATAATAGGCTTTCCTGTCATTTCCGCATCCAGGTCAGCAGTTTCATCCTGGCCTGGGTTAGTTGCTGGGGCGTCACAAGTGATTAATGCACAGGCGCTCTTCAGGGAGCTGTGGTTTTGGGGTGCTAGGGTTTATAAGCAGGTGGTTTCAAAATGATGTGGTCACTTCAGGGCTAGAGAGTGAGGTGGTGGTTACAACACAGAGCAAATAATTGCTCTTCCTCTCTTCGAGACAGCTTTATGACTTCCATAGTCTCTCTTCTCCAAGGAAAACACCCACCTCCAGGGCTTTTCATTGTTCTTCTGATTTCCTGCCTCCTGACCAGTTAGTTCTTCATGACCTTTTCTCTCTTGGCACATGTTCCAGAGTTAAGTGGAGGTGAAAGAACTTCTCAGAAGAGGCTGGGACACTGTGATCCCTGAATCCATTTGCTTCCCCTGTGCAGAGTTCCACCAGGCTAACATGGTTACACAGAGTGACAGAGATTGTCTCTTTTGCTGTTACTGTTAATGGTGGAGAAGTATGTAGGATGCACATATTTGGTTTTTGGAGTAGCTTTCCCTCATATTTAAAATCAGAACTACAAGGGCTAGGGATTTAGTTCAGTGGGCCGTGCCTGCCTGGCAAGCGCAAGGTCCTGAGTTCGATTCCTGGTACCAAACAAAACAAAAACAAAAACAAAACAAAAAATAAGAACGACAGAGCCCAGCACTGCTGAGAGTTGACAGAGGTGAGCAGCTGATGTTGGTACTTCAGTCAGATGGAAGACAGCTGAGACCGGGGTCACAGGGAACCCTGGGCTTTTTGGGCCAGGATGGGATGCACTGGAGCTTCCTACTGGGAGTCCCACCAGCCATCAGCTGTGGCTGCCCATGCCGACGGTAGTGTGCCTAGGCCTTTGACCTGGAATCTGCCCTTCCCCGCATTTTCTTGGGCCAGTGGTTCTTGTGCTCCCTTTCATTCCTCCGGGAGCTCCCACAGCACTGTATTAGCCTGTTGTGGTGCCTTTAAAGGTTTTACTCACTGTTGCCAGGGCTTGGCAGGGATGAGGTGCCAAATGAGCTGCCTGGAATCACTTGGAAGCGTTGAGGGCCCAAGCTAGAATTGTTCTGACATTAGACTCAGCTGTGCTAACTCTCCTTCCCTCCAGAGAATGTCAGCTGGGTCCTACCCAGGTCCTTTCTGTTTTTTTGTAGTGCTGGAGATGGAAGCCTGGGCCTCTCACATGCTTGGCAAATTCTCTACCACTGAGCCACACACCCGTAGCTCAGATAGTCTTTTTGAAGGCATCTCGTGCTGCTGTCATGTTCAGTTAACTTTTTTTTTTTTTGAGACAGTGTATCACTATGTAGTTTAGGCTGGCCTTGAACTCCTTGTGTAGCCTAGGCTGGCTTCTGACTCTGGGGGATCCTTCTGCTTCAACCTCCTGAGTGCTGACATTACAAGTGTGCACCACCACGCCTGACTCTGAACATTTTTAACTCTAATTCATTTATAGGATTAATGAGGCTGGGGCCCTGGGGCAGAGACAGGGATCTTGCTTTTAGAGTAAATTGAAGGCCTCGGGTGGATCATAGAGAGGGGAAGTGAAGGATTTTACACCTCCAGACTTTATTGTGAGCCTGCTCTTTTACTAACCATTGGCTAGGGTCAAAAAAATACAAAGCCTTTTTTTTTTTTTTTTTGGTCCTGGGGATCAAACTCAGGACGGGCTTGCCAGGCAGGTGGGGCGCCACTGAGCTACATTCCTGGCCCACAAGCATCATCTTAACCCTCAGGAAGCTGTTACTGGCACCCGGGAAACAGTGCTGAGGTTCTGACGACCATGGGGGGCCCTTGTGGGGACTGGAGCTTGGAGGGAGGTCTGACAGATTCATGGTGAGCAGCAGAAAGTGCAGAGATAAGGCCACTAAAGGGGGCCATGCAGTGGAGTTGATACTGAATGATGGGATCCAACAGATAGATTCTAGGCTCTTTGTGTACGATGAGCAAAGAATTGCAAAGTGTGTATCTGTTACAGTTGAATGGGCCAGTAATAGTCTAGGTTTTGGTGTACAATGAGGAAAGAATTGCCCAACATACACCCAATAGTAAGTAGTAACTACATTTATTGAAGATCATGGGGAAGGTAGCAACAGGAAAGGGGAAGAAAAGGGGCCAATAATTCAGGATTTCACAATTTAAAAGCCAGATATCTCACCTTTTGGTGCCTCCCACTGAATCTCTCACTGGTGCCTAAGGCATGACTATCTCCTAGGCTTTTATGTTATTATTATTTTTTTAATCTCTCTTAGGATAATGATAGCAGCAGTAACTATAGGGTGCTGTTTACAGTTAGATGGAAGGAAGGGTATGACTCTCTCAGATCCTTTGTTTCTGACTGTACTATTCCCTCCTGAGAGCCCTGATTCCTGAAAATTGTTGAGGGGAGTTGAAGTTGGAAGTTTTGTCTTTTATAGCTACTTCCAGCCGTATAGAGGTATTGGCCCCTACCTAGGTAGAGACCTAGAAACCCTATCCCTGACTGATCTATGAGTTCAGGGGAGTTGACCCTTTCCTCTGAAGATTTCTTGATGATCTATGGGTGTGGAAGCAGGTTCTGATCATGAGTTTTGGTCATCACCAGTAGTTTGATGTCTGTCAAACAAGAAGTAACAAATTTGACTGAGAGATTAAGTATGTAAGATATAAATAGTAAGGGTATGAGAAGCATTAATAAAGATCATGTCCAGGTCAGTAACCAAGACCCCCAATTCCATATATTTTGTCAGGATATCCATGACTGAAATAGATTTTGAGAGATCTTGGAAACCAGTTTTTGTGCTGTGTCTCTTACTATTCAGACCTATTGACAAAGGCAGTATATTCTTCTTTTAGGAACAAACCTAGCCCCTTTGTTGCAGTATTAGGAGACTTAGTCCTCTCTGAGGTTGTACAGCCACTGCTACTAGTGAGTTTATCTGGTTTTGAAGGAAGGCAATACTCTGGGCAAGTTTGCCTAGGCTGTTGAGTTCTTAGGTAGTGGTTGATGATAGGAGAAAAATGTGATTAGCTCTAAGGTCTCATGTAGGTAGTCACTATTATCTTTATTAGAGGCAATTTTTTGAATAATCCAGGATGATCACAAAAGAAACAGGAAGGACCCTAAAGATGTGATGTTGTAACTTGGAACAAGGACTTCAAGTATATCAAACAAGAGAGTAGCAAGACTAACCACACAATTTACTTAGAGGGAAGAAAATGTTTTACTTATCTAGTTTAACAGGTTGGTTGATGTTTTCTTTTTGAAAAGAAACTTGAGGTTGTCTGCTGTTTTGCAAATATATGAGGTCTGCGATCTCTCTCCTTTGTTTTCTGGTGTCTCAGGCAGCTTGAGTATTATCCTGGAGAGGTGACTCTAGCTATGTATTCCTTGTACCTTAATGACAGGAATCGTTAGAAGGGTTGTATAAGGGCCTTTCCATTTTGAGGGTAACTTAGTCCTGAGGTGCCCTCTTTTCAGATGGCTGCATGTACATGTAGGACCAGAAAGGCATATTTGGTGTTTTTTTTTTTTTGGTAGCGGGGATCAAATTCAGGTCCTTGTGCTTGCGAGGCAGGTGGCAGAACTACTGAGCTAAATCCCCAGCCCAAGAAAGGCATATTTGGAAATATATATATATGTATATATTTTGTTGTCTGTTTTTTTTTTTTGTTTTGTTTTGTTTTAGTATCAGGGATCAAACTTGGGACCTTGCGCTTGTGAGGCAGGCACCAGAACCACAGAGCTAAATCCCCAGCCCTATATTTATTTATTGATCCTCTTCCCCTGGGCAAGTTGGAGAGCCCAAGTAAAGGCAATAAGTTCTCCCTTTTGAGAAAAGTCCTAAGTTGGAGTCTTCTTATTTTAGTGACTTAGGTAGGGCTAACCATGGTGTAACCTGTCCTCCTAATGGTGTCTTTTATGAAACTGCTGCTATCAGTGAACTATGTGCTAGCTCTCCCTGGCAATGGCTGGTCCTTCAGGTCAGGGTGGCTGGCACAATTCTGGGCAATGGTTTGTTCTACCTGTTGGTGATTTGGGAGGAGAGTGGTTGGATTTAGAATTGTACAAGACCGAAGAGAGACATCTGGGTTTTTGTTTGTTTGTTTGTTTGTTTTTGGTTTTTTTTACATCGGGTTTTTAATAAGGATGATCTGGTATTTAGTGAGCCTTTCATCTACAAATATCCCTTGAGTTTTAACAGAGCCCGAACCTGGTGTAGGATTAGAACTAAGAGATTTTAATGGAAACAACACTTTTGTAACTAAGGAGGGGAAGAGGAAGAGGGGTCAAAGGAAGGGGATGGGAAAAAAGAAGATATATCATGTACAAGTACAAATTCCCTATGATAAATGTTATCATGTATATCTAAAATGTACCAATAGGGCCAGGGATTTAGCTTAGTGGTTCAACCACCTGCCTTGCAAACTCAAGGTCCCGAGTTCAATCCCTGGTACCAAAAATAAATAAATAAAATAAAATAAAATAAAGTGTACCAATAAATGTTTTGCTTCCAAAAAAAAAAAAGAACAAAGTGATTTTGGCCCAAGATTATCCTGGGCTAAGAGTGCCATAGAGGCTGTTGTTCACAGGCAGCTGAGCCAGCCCTGTGTCACTGCATCTAGTTGCTTGGAAAAGTAGTCAGCTAGTCAGTTTTCCTGGCCCAGATGCTGAGTTAACACTCCAGTGGCTGTTCCCTGTTTTTTAACCATGAAGAGAGAAAAAGGCTTAGTTAGGTCTTGGATTTCTAATACTGCAGCCTGCATCAGGGCCTGTTTTAAGGCTTTGAAGGCTTCTTGAATGGCCACTGTCCATTTCAAGAGTTCAGTCCTCAAGTTGCCTTATATAAGGGTTTGGCTTTTATTAAAAAATAGGGTATCCATATGTGGTAGAAGCCCACCATTCCCAAGAAAGCCTTCAGCTGCTGTTCAGACTCTGGAGGACCCAGATAGCAATTTGCTTCTGTTCTTCTAGAGGACAGTTGTTTTTGTCCTGATGTTAAAAGGTATGCCAGATATGTCACTTTTTGTTGAGAAATCTGGGCCTTGTGTTGGGACACTTTGTAACCCTTTTTTGTTAGAAAATTGAAACTCTTTTTTTTCTTTTGGTACCGGGGATTGAACTTGGGTCCTTCTGCTTGTGAGGCAGGCGGCAGAACCACTGAGCTAAATTCCTGGCCCAGAAAATTGAAACTCTTAATGGTGTTTTTATTAGGTAACTCCTTGGTGGGGTTACAAATGAGGAAGTCATCGGTGCACTGTAGTAGGCCTCCCTTTTTGAATGTTAAGTTTTCAGGTCTTGAGCTAACAAGCGAAGGGTATCTCTAAAACCCAGAGGCAAGATATTCCAGGTATATTGTTGGCAAAACCCTATTTGGGAATCTTCCCATTCAAAGGCAAATAAGTATTGGGAGTTAGGATCCACAGGGATAGAAAAGAAGGCATCTTTGAGATCAAGGACAGAGAACCATTTAGTGTCTCCTGGGATCTGTGCCAAAAGAGTATATGTGTCTGTTACTAATGGGTGAATAGGTACCATTGCCTCAATGATGAGTGAGATTTTGTATTAGGTGCTAGTTCTCATTTTTTTTTTTTTTTTGTACCAGGTATCGAATTCAGGACTTTGTGCTTCTAAGGCAGGCAGTGGAACCACTGAGCTAAATCCATGGCCCTTGGTGCTATTTCTCAATGGCTTGGCTGTTAATAAAATGAGTGTATTGCATGGGCACCAGAAATCCTGTAGTCAAAAATTTGTCAAATGTGAGCCCCTGCCTAGCTTCTTTTTTTTTTTTTTTTTTTGTACTGGGGATTGAACTCGGGTCCTTAAGCTTGCAAGGCAGGTGGCAGAACCACTGAGCTGAATCCCCAGTCCTGCCTAGCTTCTTTTTGAAGGTAATACTGTCTTCTGTGAAGCTGTAGATTAGGGTCCTTCAGCTGAATGACTACTGGAGTGACCTTGATAGCTCTCCCAGGGTGCTGTCATACCATCTTTGGACATCAGCTCTGGGTGAAGAAATTGGGTCCCATGGAGTCAGGCTGGCTGGGTCCCTAACAACTAGGATACCGGTTGCCAGAGGTTTGAATGACAGAGTGGCCCTGAGCAGGGAGAGTATATCTCTTTCACTTACTGGTATGGGATATTCTGGAATCATCATAAAAGCAGCTTAGAAGAAGAAATCGTCCAACTTTCAGTTTAGAGTGGGGGTAAACAAAGATGACAAGCTAATTTCTTCAAGGCCCATAACAACTTTAGAATGGGATGAAAGCTTACCTTAGTGAGAAATTAGAATTGAGTGAGATGCCCTAATATCACTGTGGCTTGCCTGCTACATCTAGGATCATCCAAGGCTTCTATAAGGTGATGAGAACATCCTTGTGTGGGGGCCACGCAGGCCTCTTAAGGCACCGTCATTTGCTGTCTTAGTATTTTTTCCCTGGCCACCATGGTGGTGAATGACCCCATCTGTCTCTGGGATTGAAGGCAGTCTCTCCTGTAACGCTGAGGGTCTTTTGTGTTCTGAAAGGCCTGAGAAGCATTGGGTGGTTTTAGAGGCTACTTCTTTGTCTAGTGCCCAGGTCTCTTGCACTTGAAGTACTCTGACTTGCTTTTATCACTCTTTGGAGTACCTCAGTTTGCCTTAGCACTATGGACTTCATATCTATTATGGCATGCATGGCTTTAGCCTGACTTTTTCTATCTCAGCTTTTACTTTGTCATAATTATTAAAGACTGGATAAGCCACATTGGCCAATTGACCACCCTGTTTTTGTGGGCCCTGTTAGAGTTTCTGAGTTTTCTCCTAATATCTGGAGCTAGTTTTCTTTCTTTCTTTTTTTGGTACCGGTGTTTGGACTTGGGACCTTGCACTTTCGAGGCAGGTGGTGGAACTGCTGAGCTAAATCCCTGGCCCTGGAGCTAACTTTCTAATAAAATATTGTCCTAAGATAATCTGACCTTTTCTAGACTCTGGGTCTAAATTTGTATATTTATGGAGTATCTTTTTAAGCCAGAATTGCAAAACAGCTGGTTTTTCTCAGAGCCTCGACTGATAGACCTGCATTTATTCTATTGCTGTGCAGCAAGAAACCAGGACGAGGGCCAGGGATTTAGCTCAGTGGCACTGCTCCTGCCTTGCAGGTGCAAGGTCCAGAGTTTGATCCCTGGTACCAAAAAGAACAAAACAAAAAACCCAAACCCCAGGATGAACTGGATATCTTGCCAGGTCAGGTCAAAAGCCATCGTTAGCCGGGGATTTAGCTCAGTGGTTTCACCACCTGCTGCGTGAGCACGAGGACCTGAGTTCGATCCCCCGTACCAAAAAAAACCCCATTGTTAGGGGGCCAGGGATTTAGCTCAGTGGTTCCACCGCCTGCCTCGCAAGCGCAAGGACCCGAGTTCGATCCCTGGTACCAAAAAAAAAAAAAAAGCCATTGTTAGGGGGCCAGGGGTTTAGCTCAGTGGGTCCACTGTCTTCCTCTCAAATGCGAGGTCCAGAGTTCGATCCCCAGTACCATAAAAAAAAAAAAGAAAAGAAAGCCATTGTTAGGGTAAGGAAACCATCAGCAAACTTTTTAGAATCCTCAGGAAATCTACTCAGTTGTTTTTTGTATTGTTGAATATCCACAACTAAAAATGAGATTCGTTGAGAACACATTTAAACAGAGTCAGGTGGGATGGATGAAACATACCCCAAAATGAGGCAAGAGGTGTTGTGGGAGAGGCCTATCCCTAGGTTAAACCCTGACCCATTTGAGGGGACATTACAGCACCTCTCTTGGTAGTTCCCTAGCCTTTTAGCCCTAGGGTTATGACCTGATAGGGCTGAATTCTATGTCCAGCTCAGAGCATCCTCTAATAAAACTGAACTCCTTGGGGGCCAGAAGTATTTGGCTTTCTGTGGGCACTGGCACCACATCCTTTTTTTTTTTTTTTTTTTTTTTTGTACCAGGGATCAAACTTGGGACTTTGTGCTTGTGAGGCGTGCGGTGGAACCACTGAGCTAAATCCCCAGCCCTTCCTTTTGAACCTTTGGATCTCTCCCTATGACCACAACCCATCTTCTGGATGAGGAGTCTGGAGCTGGGGAACTCTACTGGCTGGACAACTCAAGCCAATTATAAAACTGCCTAGTATGAGGCCAGGGATTTAGCTCAGCGGTACTGCTGCCTGGCTTGTAAGTGCAAGGTCAGGAGTTCGTTCCCTGGTACCAAAAATAAAACAAAACAAAACGAACTAGTATGCCTGTCTGAAGAGGGGTAATATTCCCCACCCCCCCACCCCGAGTGGCCCCAAAGACCCTGATAATTTCTTTTTGCTAGATGAATATACAAAAGGTTGTGTGTCTGGTGACAAAAGTTCACAACAAAAAGTCAGGCACAATGAAAATTCAGTCAGCAAACACAAGGTTACCCATCCTTTTAGTTTAGACAAGGACATAAACTTGACACTACCATTATCACAACAAAAGCAGAATCAAATAGAATGAGGAGAGAAAACTAATATTAAAGAAGTGACCACAAGAGGAGGTAACCATAGGTCAGTTCTAGGACCCAGAAGAGAAGCAGTTGCCTCAGCCGAGCCACTGTGAAAACTTTTAAAATGTACAAGTTTGCCTTTTTGTTGCACATGCAAGGAAGCACTCTGCTTTTCAATTCTTTTTTTTTTTTTTTTTTTTTTGGTGCCAGGGATCGAACTCAGATCCTTCCGCTTGCGCAGCAGGCGGCGAAACCACTGAGCCAAATCCCCGGCCCTGCTTTTCGACTCTTAGGTTTGCCCCCAGTTGACCAGACCAGAGAAGCCAAAGAATTTGAGTTTGTTGATAGATGAAAGCCTGGGCATGGGGGAATGCAGAGACAAGAAGAGAACTGGAGTTCCCTCAAGGGAAGAGGAAAGGAAAGTAAACTGTAAAGGGCATTCACTCAGTGTGCCCCATAGACAGCCTTGGCACTACCTAAAGGGCCACTCAAATCTATGCAGTCTAGGACATGCTTCCAGCTGTATCCCCCAGAGAGAAGCAATAACATCAGGTGGACTGGGCCCGGGTTTCTTGGTCCCTTGAGAAACATCAAGGAGGCTGCTGGAGGACTCTGTGCAGGCCAGGGCATCCTGATCCCAGTTCCCCAGTTTCTGTGAGAGCCATGAAACTTGTTCTCTGCCTCATTTATGCAGCTGGTGAAAAAGGATCTGCATGCTGTGAGGACCATCAGCAAAATATAACCCCAACCAATTGGCAGGAGCCTTCTTCCCCGCTGCAAGGCTGGAGCTTTTCACTCCACAGTTGGTCATCTCCAAATGGTGATTAGATGAACCATTCGCCCCAGGAATCTGTCCCATGCACCCAACAAAGGAGATGAGAGAGAGAGTTGCCCTAAGTGGGGAGTAATCTTCCTTTTTAGCTGGGCTTCTTGGCTACTGATGTCTGGTGTTGTCTGTTGTCTCCTGGCTGGCTTGCCAAATGATGCCATGAGATGAGTCCAACAGATAGATTCCAGGCTCTTGTGTACAATGAGCAAAGAACTGCAAAGTGTATGTACAATGGTAAATGAAAAGCAGCTACATTTATTGAAGATCATGGGATCTGAGAAAAGTGTGGCATGAACAGAAGAGTGGTGCCTGGATGACAGGAAAGTAAATAGTACAGCACACAAATCAGCCTTTCTGATTTTAAAAGATGTGTACCTTAGCCTGGGTGCCTCTCATTGGATTGGATCTTCAGGTAAGATTGACAGGAATGATTGGGAGAGTGCTGAGTCATCTCAAGGGCTTTTCAGTGTGCA
Organism: Heterocephalus glaber; assembly: GCF_053883595.1. Taxonomy (NCBI): domain Eukaryota; kingdom Metazoa; phylum Chordata; class Mammalia; order Rodentia; family Bathyergidae; genus Heterocephalus; species Heterocephalus glaber. The sequence goes on from NW_028258301.1 coordinate 7,864,123, forward strand.
AGACTTTCCCAGAGTTCATTCTGATGTAACATGTATGAGATGCAGCCCATATTTATGAACCTCTGACAAAATTTGAGTAGGGGAAAAGGTTACCAAAGGTCAGGTTGTGAGATCTAGCAGCATATACTCTTGCCTAGAGCTTCAGAGATTTCTACCTCTCTTATTTTATTTTATTTATTTTATTTTCTACCTCTCTTAGATCAGTGGAAGGGAGGATTGGCCCTGGCGTTTTGCCCAAACTCACCTGGGTGAAGGGGAGTGGTTTCCTAGGTCCCATTGTGCTACTGTACTGAGTGGGTGGAGAGGGCAGAGTCCTGGGAAGAGGTGTGATGTGCTTTGGGTGTGGAGGATGAGTCTGAAAACCTTAAGAGCTGTCATGAGGCAGGCCTCAAAGACCCAGGAGAAAAGTCAGATGAGACTTGATTCTCTTCTTGTCTGTGGGAACCCCAGAAATTATCACCACTGCTGTCGTCTTCCTGAGGATTTTTATTTTTGAATTGTCATTTCTTTTCTTTCATTAATTAATAAAAACCCTTTCAAAGTGCCTAGTCTATGCTAAGTGGTGTATTAGGCCCTGCACTCGAAGTCCAGACCTGATGCACAGTTGCAGGCCTCCTTTTCTCTGGTGTCTGTTATCCCTGCAGTATTGACCATGCCCATGCCCTATCCCCATGCCAGTCTTCTGGGAGTTCCTTTCATTATTTTATTAATTCTCACCATCACTTTGTGAAGTAGGGGTACTCCTAATCTTGTTTCATGGGCAAGGAACAGATCTGTGGGGGAGGCGAAGTGTCTTGCCTAAAGTAATTCCAGATTTCAGGTCAAGAGCCTTACTCCAGAGCTTGTGCATGCAAAGACTTCAGTTGCCATTAGGAAGG